>NC_136065.1:758147288-758644126 GCF_964261635.1 Lissotriton helveticus
CTTGGCAGTAGTAATGGTCCTCAGTACTGTTAAATTCCTCACTTGGAATGTGAGGGGGCTGGGTTCCATGACTAAAAGATGTACAGTACATATTTACCTGAGGAGAGGGGTTCAGATTGCTCTACTCCAAAAGACACATCTGACACAAAGCTAGGTCCACAAGCTACACAAGAGATGGAGGGGCCAGATCTACGCTACGACTTACTTGGACTTTGCTAGGGGGTAGCTGGTGTGGATAAGGGTGGGTGTACCGTTTGAGGCCACTACTACTAAGCTAGATAAAAAGGGGTTTCATGTGATACTGCATGGGACACTTGGTGGTAGGACCATGACAATTGGAAACATTTACGCTCCACACTGACCAATTAGCTTTCTTAAGGGCACTCTCTTCACAGTTAGCAGACAATCCCAGGGAATGCGCCATAATAGGGGGAGATTTTAATTGCATGCAAAAGGTAATGTTGGACCACTCCCCACCCAAGTGGATTTATCTGTTTGGCCTCTCTGGGGCGAGATCGGAGCTCACTCAGCACGTTGCTCACGCTCTAGCTCTGATGCAATCGCGTATAATGGGTGAGCGAGGGGAGGCAATGAGTCTGATGGTGCAAGCCACCTTTCGTGACATCACTCCTGTCCTGACATCACTTCCGATGACAGCGACCCCCCCCCCCCCACTTCTTTTTTTAGGACTTGTGCCCTGTGAGTAGGAGATTATAGGCCGTTATCTATGCTTAACCTAGATTTCAAAATCTTGTGTAAGATACTGGAGGTAGACTGCTTTTGCACATGCCCACCCTGATACACCCAAACCAAAATGGGTTCATCCCTCCCGAAACACCTCATATAACCTCAGAAGACTATATTCCATATTGTACAATCGGGAAGCGAACACACAAACAAGCTGCAATATTGTCGATTGACCTGGAAAAGGCTTTTGATCATGTTAGCTGAAAATACCTCTGCGTGCATGGAGCGGTTGGGACTGGGGAAAGACTGGATTCGCTGGGTAAAACTATAATATGATCGCCCTAAGGCCAGTGACCGAACGGGAGGAACAATATCAGCCCAATATGAGGTTTCCCGAAGCACCAGACAGGGCTGCTTTCTCTTAACTGTGCTGTTTGCACTGGTGATGGAACCTTTAGGGGCCCTGTTTCATCAAGGTGGGACGGGAATGGAGCTGACATTAGACGGGAGGCGGCATACTTATCTCCTATATGCCGATGATTGGTTAAAATACCTACGGGAAGCGGTGAGCAGATCGGATGTGGCCCTGAAGCGATTGGAGAGATTTGCTACATTAACAGGACTCGGAGTAAACAAGGCAAAGACTTATCTCTTTCCTTTAGCTGGGTTACTGCCAAGGCCGGTGGAACTCCCAGCAGACCTTGGTGTTCTGGAGTTCCCTAAAGCTCCCAGTAATGGCACGGATTTCACTGACCGAGATGGTCATGCTGCCCAGAGCACTTTATTATTTTGTAAACTTCACCCTGGTGCTACCCAAAGGATGGTTTGCCTCCTTGGATACACTGGTCCGAGACTTAGTGTGGGGAAAGGGACGCAGGCGGGTCTCATTGCTGACACTGTGGCACCTGATTTGCAGTGGAGGACTGGGAGTTCCTAACTTTGAGTTCTACTATCTGGCTTCCCAGCTGCAGTTGCTGGCCCAGTGGCTGGGAGAAGCCAATGTAGCGGGAATTTATATGAGGGACCCTGAATAGTACCCTAACCAATTACTAGCTAAACTGCTGGCTCCTGCCGTTGTAACCCCCTACAGATCGTTCCTGCAGCATACGGTCTACAGTGCTGGAAAAAGAGCCTGGCCAAAGTACCTGAGACCCCCATGTACTCACCCCAGCTTCCCTGGTGGGCCTGACACATGGAGTCCCACGTCAAATCTTCTTGTCAACACAATTGTCGGAGTGGGAAGCGGTGAGATTCCGGAGGCTGGCAACTTATACCAGGAGAGGCCGTGGATCACCCATTGCGGAATTGGAGGGAACAATATGCCTACCAACTGGCCAGTTTGTACAATATGAGGCTCTAGCTTGTACCTTTAGAGATTTGTGGAGGGGAAGGGAGAGAACAACCGGAAACACATCCCCTTCTCCATGAACTGATCACATTGGGAACAGATAGCCACCAAGTAAAGTGGTTTTATGTGGTGCTGGTGGAGGCCACGTTGACCCCGATTCCCAGAATTAGAGACCGTTGGGTACAAGCATTAAATGACCAATTTATGAGAATGGGAGAGAGTCTTGGCCTCTCACAAAACGATATCACGTAATACTCGACTGAAGTATATACAGTTTAATTATGTACATATGGCATATCTGACACGCCATATGATTTGGCACATACGCAGGGGTGAAGCCAGGGAGTGTCAGAGATGTGCTCATCAAGATGCAGACTTCATACATATGGTCTGGAGTTGTCCAGGGCTGATTCCTTTCTGGACGGAGGCTGGCAGAAAGACGGGAGAGACATTAGGGAGAGAGTTGAGCATTACAGGAAGGGCGTATCTGCTGGGCCTTTTCCCTCGACCGCCGAAGCGAAAAGTTAGGAACAAGTACATAGACCTCGCAAAGGAGGTGGATAGTCTCAATGGGAAAGCCTAACATGCAGCGAGTAGCGTCGATAACGAAGAGCTACCCCAGGGAGACTGGAGGTCCTCCGTACAGAGTATCACAACAGAGATAATACACCTTGTATTAACATTGCACATGGAGTCAAGCCCCCACAGCAAAATATAGATTAGTAAAGCAACACTATATGCAGACCTGGGAAGGACACAAGTTGTGAGGCATGATGTTAATAGTTAAGGTATAACTGGCACTGACAAAATTCAGGTACACATAGATGCACGCAAGAAAGAAATGCGAGGCAAAGAAAAAGAATATGTACAGATAAATTAAGGGGAATAACTCCCTGGGAGCATAACCTGTGCTATTGCGAAGTTTGTATTGAAGGCTCAATCAAATGGAAATTCGGCTAGGATGTAACTGAATATTATAATTTGAAACTCTTTCATAGTGGACATGCACAGGGACATTGTGGGATTACTGTCATCCCACCGCTCATTAAACCTAGAAAACTTTTTTAGTACACAGGACCTTTCTGACCCAACCACAACATGGTGGAATTGTGCAAAGCATGACAGTTTAGAGTTTCAAACTGTAGAACCTAACTGTTTCAAACATTAAACCACCATGATCATGCCAAAACAATTTTTTGCTTAAAAAATATGCAGCAAAATTAAAGCACACCACAACTGCTATAAAAGAGCCAACATCGAGAAAGACACCAACTATATAATACTACACGTGCACCATTTCAATATGAGGTAAACACAAGATGATGATGGATGGAGCTCTCAAACTTTCAGATACTCTCCCCAAGTCACAGATCTGGGTTGAATCCATCATCGCTCAGTGCTCCGTCCATCTCCTAATGTTTGCTTTGTTCGCCGTAAGTTGGCAGGGTATGCCCAGATGTAAGTCCCTTGCTCACTTTGCCACTGGATTCAAGCTAGCCTGGCTGATGAGGGGTGCTGCCCGGAAACCGGTCCCAGGATGCTTGTTTCCGGGCCAGAGAAGACCTGGCTTGGCAGTTCGAGCTGGACTATTCCCATGAGGAATAGGGCCAAGACTGATTTGCATATGGGGGCGTGGCCAACAACATGGCCGAATAGGTAGAGTCTCCCGATAGCTCCGGTGAGCTGAACATGATCCGGCGTTCAACGAAGTGCAAGTACCCCGATCTGATCACCTAGGCCATGCCTATGGCCCGTGAAACTGGGAGCGATCATTAAATGTGAGCTGTGGCACTGCAACGGCCGGCAAACACAAGAGCCAGCGCGCCATCCGGGACTGCTGCGGCCCGATCCCAAGATGGCGGCGGCCTGAGACCCGAACCGGGAATACCGGCCCGGCGAGGAGAGACGCGTGGGCAGGCTTACGGAGGTGGGCTCGGGAGTGCTGGGGCGCCGAAATCGGCAGACTCACTCCCACAGTACCGGGGTGGGCAGCCAGAGCCGGCACACTGACTGCCGGAGCTCCTGTTCTCCGACGGGCTCGGACGGTGGCAGGTCCCCACGACGGAGGCGCGGTGCACGGGGTCAGTGAGTCGGCGCGAGGAGACGCCGTTCCCTGGAGACCCGGTTTGCCCGCCTCGTCAAGCCAGCGAGAGGGCCCTGGGACACAGAGACACTAAGGGCAGCCATCCAGGGAGAGGGGCCACGCAAGACGATATTTTGGGCGCCATTGTGCTGGGACTAGTACCCCCGGAGCGGGGGGCGATCTAAACAACTGAGAGGCCCTTAAGTCCAGACCCAGGAAGGCACTGGGAACGCCTGGGCCTGCCGGGGGACGTCGTGGAGGAGACCACGGGGAGGGTCGGACATACAGAGAGTGAGGAGAGGGGTGGGACTGCTGCAGGATTCCGTCCCCGTTAGCAGCGACCGGCGACCAAAGCATGGACTTGACGAGAGCGCTCTCTGTTCCCCCCCCCCCCCCTGGCCGTACCATCAAGTCTGGGGCTCCCTGGCGGCCCGCTGAGGTACCAGGAGCGGTTGATTGCTCTCCCGTAGCGAGGGGCGATACGAAGTGGGACCCCTTCCTCGGGTAGCGCATGGCCGGAAGAACACACAACCGCCATTAGCCCGGGAGTGGGGCGTTGGGCCTGCGACCACATTGCTTGCACCGGAGACAGGGGTTTGGAGGTGATACGCCCTAATACAGCCGGAGAGGAGCCAGGACCATACGGCCACCCGGTGAGTGCGACATGGGGAAGAAGGAGACGGCTGCCAGGGCCCCGCGGCAGGGGACCCTGGACCGCCATGCAACGGCCCCCCCTCCACAGAGACTGAGGCCCAGGGATCTCGCTCGGACACGGCGCTCTTGATGGGGGCAATCCAGGCTTCACAAGAGGACATACAGGCATCCCGAGCCGCCCTGGAGGTTAAGATTGGAGAGGTAGGATCGGAGGTTACCCTATTAAGACAGGACTTCCGCAACTTAACGGAAAGGGTGACCACGGCGGAGACCAGATTGGGCGAAGCAGAAGATACTATCCACACACTTACGAGAGACGTGGCGGAACTCCAGGCCTCCCACAAGCAACTCCAGTGGAAGGTCGACGATGCGGAAAACAGTGGCCGCCGCAATAACCTCCGCTTTGTGGGATTTCGTGAAGGAATTGAGGGGACCAACATGGCGGCCTTCCTCCATACATGGCTGCGGAAGACCTTCCCGGCGGTAAGCTTCTCCAACTGCTTTATTATAGAGCGGGCGCATCGAGCATTGCTGGCAAGACCCAGACCGATTATTGCCCGCTTCCTGAACTTTGCAGACCGAGATTTAATCTTAAGGGAAGCTAGAAAGTTAGGAGAAATTCGAATGGAAAACGCAATAATTATGATCTTCCCGGATTATAGTCAAGAAGTACAGAAGCAGAGGCACTCCTTTGACTTGGTGAAAGCAAAGCTGAGAGACTTACAGATACAGTACATGCTGCTTTTCCCCGCGAAACTAAAGGTGATCTACAAGGAGAAGAAGCACTTCTTCACGCACCCTGACGATGCTTGGCAGTGGTTGGAAGAGTGGCCCCCACGGCGGGGAGCGGAGGTTGAGAGGCATGAGATGGCGACGAGGGCGACGGCCGCGGAGGCCCAGTGGGGTCAACCAAAGGCTCAGAGATCGAAAGGAGCGCAGGGACGCAGGAGGCTGAAGACAACATCGTATCCTGCGCTGACCACGACCAACCGACAACGGCGGCGATCGGCGTTCCCAGGGACTGGGGGCTAGGCGGGATCCAGGTTTCGCTGTCTGGAGAGGAGCGACCGCTCAGAAGGGGAGAACGACACAGCTAGTAACACAACCGTAGACGAGGAGAATGATACACAGTCCATGAACCCGCTGGAAGCAGTGATCATTGAGATGGAGCAGGACTCGGCCAAGGAGACCGGGCCCTCACAGGACGCTGTCCAGGACTACCACTTGTGATTATGGGACAGTTTGGACATGAAGTTGCTGGCTCAGCCGGAGTGCACGCAAGTTGATACACCCTCTACAACTTTTGGCTTCCTGTGTTTTGGGGAAAGTTGCCTTCCTGCATGTCCAATCCAAAAATGGTGGAGGTGACGGTCTAGTGGTTGCACTAGCACCATCAGGAGCCTCCTATTTAGGGCGAGCTTTCCGGGTCGCGCAAAAGCAAAGCACTCACTCGCATTTTTAAACTTGACACTCTGACGCGCTGCTGAACAAACTAAGCACGCTAGCGACCTAGCTGCACAAACTCTGATTTTAAATCGTCGTAGGTACTGTTGTGAATGAATGAGATTTGCACAGTATAATTTTTAAAATTGTTTGGCAATCAGTATAATTCTAAAATTGTTTGGCAATCAGTAAAACTGTACCTCTGTGTGTTAGAAGACCGCTTACCTCCCCGTTCCACCGCAGCTTGTGCTGTTTGTTGTGGAGGGAGTGGACTAGCGCGGTACAGAGGGAGCACATCACCCTCACTTCCGGGGGCCATTTTAGTGAGGTGACGGTCTAGTGGTTGCACTAGCACCATCAGGAGCCTCCTATTTAAAGCTCGCATGGGGCTTACGCGCAGCGGACGCGAGCAGCGGGCGCACCAATGGCGCGCCGGAGGTGCGCCAGAGGTAAGCCCGTCTGTGCCCGTCCGTGCCGCGGCCGGGCCTAGGGCCACCCCCCCTAGCCATGCAGTCCACGATATACATATCCCTAGAGATATGATCTACACACTACAGACCCAAGATAGTGGCTGTCATAATACATTGCGAGCAGACACCTGGTGGGGACCCATATGCTGTAAGAACTGCAAAGTTGAGCTAACCCCGGTGATACAAACCATAAAACCAAATGGCTTTTCTACTCTCCGAGGGGGACTAATAAACGCCAGATCAATGTGTAAAAATGGAGCGCATGTGCATGACCTAATCACGGAAAACGACCTGGATTGCCTGTTCGTTACAGAAACATGGCTTAAAGCCTGGTGCACCCCTGACGTTGTTTTCACCTTGCCACAAGGGTATCTTATCCAGCGTTTGGACAGGCCGATACAACGCGGAGGAGGGGTTGCCATAATCCATCGTGACTCGGTCAAATGCACCACGTTTGAACTCCCAGATCTTAAGGGGGCAGAAAGCCTGGGTTTCAATCTTCATATGCATAATACCACCTTTTTTACCCTGTCTGGAGTATTGATATACCGACCACCAGGCCCACAGAAAAACTTCCTAGACAGTCTAGCTGAGGTGGTTAGTAACCTTGCACTCAAATTTGCCAATTTTACTGTCCTAGGGGATTTAAATCTTCACCTTGACTCTGACTCAGATTCCAGTGCGTCTTGTTTTAAAGAGCTAATAGACGTACTGGGGCTGACCCTACTGACACGGGACTCCACTCACAAGGCAGGACATATTTTGGATTGCATATGTACAAACTTAGCATCCTTAAAGGTAAAACAGCCCCGCCCTTTATTTTGGACTGACCACATGTTCATCCCATTTGACCTCTCAGCTGAGGGGAAGGGGCTTAGAAAGGGTGTCCCTAGGGTTGACACCAGCATGAAACATGACTGGAAAAAAATTAGCAATGATCCAGATCTGCAACAAAGAGCCAGGGCACTTAAACCTCTTTTTACGGGTGTCACGGAGGCAGACAATAACAGCTTCAATCATTGGATTAAAGAAATCAGTGGGCCCCCCAAGGCCAAAAACCATAATAAAGTACATCACAATAAAAAAAACGGCACCCTGGTTCTCACTCTCCTTGAAAGAGAAACACGTTGAGGTTAGAAGACTGGAGAGGAAATGGCGTCGTCTATACATGGAAGAAGACCTCGGCCATTATAAAGAATCTAGGAGGCAATATCATGCACAGATAAAAACGGCCAAAAAAGACTACTACTTAAAAGCAATTGATTCCTCAAACAACTCACAAAAAGAGATTTTTAGGATAGTCAATGATTTTACGAAACCAAGGTCCCTCCTACCTGAAATCCCTCCCTCCCTAACCCTGTGCAATTCGATTGCAGATTATTTTGTTTCAAAAATATCAAACCTTACTAAGGATTTTTCCGAACCACCGGTGGCTAAGGCAGTAGAGGATCCAGAAACCCCCTCGGGAGTAACACAACTCCGGGATTTTCTACCTATTAGCTTAGAAGACTCACGTCAACTGATTTTGTCAACTAAATCAGGTTCCCCCTTTGATCCCTGTCCCCCCATGCTGATACATGCCCTGGTAGATACGGTTAACCCTACCATAAATAGTATTATAAACTCATCCCTGTCCTCTGCCATGATTCCATTGGAATGGAAGCTGGCGGCAGTAAAGCCACTGCAAAAAAAATCATTGCCTGATCCCACCACACTCTCCAACCTCCGCCCTATCTCCTTGCTGCCGCTGCTTTCTAAAATGACTGAATCAGTGGTGAATAAACAGCTGACTAAATTCCTGGAGGATGAGGATATCCTGCACCCTAATCAATCTGGGTTTCGGGCCTCACACTCCACTGAGTCTGCCCTCTTGTACACCGTGGAGACATTGAAGGCCGCCATGGATCAAGGGAAGAAGGCCGTCCTTGTCTTGCTTGATCTATCGGCGGCTTTCGATACGGTGTCCCACTCAATACTGATCAGTCGTCTGGTGGTAGCAGGGATAGCAGGCACTGTGCTGGATTGGTTGAAGAACTTCCTTGATCACCGTAGACAGGTCACGGTGTTGGGAGAACACCGCTCAGAGGAAAAAAGTATACAAACAGGAGTGCCCCAGGGCTCCACTCTGAGCCCGGTACTGTTTAACCTGTACATGACCCCCTTGATTGAGCTGATCTCGTCCTTTAACATCAGTACCATTTCTTACGCTGACGATACTCAGCTCATCTTGGTACTAGACGGGGAAAACGGAAAGGCAGAGGAAAATCTAAAAGACTGCCTCACTGCCACCTTTATTTGGATGTGTGAGAACCATCTCAAATGTAACACCGGGAAGACCGAAATTATTCCTTTCGGCCCCCAAAACCCCTTTTCCCCCAGTCTCTGGTGGCCATTGGATGTGGAGTCCCCCCCAGATACCATTGCTACGGCCCGAAACCTAGGGATCAGGTTTGACAGTGCCCTATCTTTTAAACAGCAGGCAGGGGCAGTGGCTGGGTCTTGCTTTAACACCATCAGAGGACTTAGAAAGTTTTTTGACTTTCTGCCTCTGACTGCCAGGAAGACGGTGACAGTGGCACTTGTAACATCTCGTTTGGACTACTGCAATAGCCTATATGCAGGACTAAATCGATCTGTCCTGCATAGGCTGCAGGTTGTCCAAAATGCCGCTGCCCGTCTGGTCCTGAAATGGCCGAGGAGGTCATCGGCCTCGGCCGCTCTCAAGGCCCTACACTGGCTACCCATCCACAAACGCATACTGTTCAAAATCCTCGTGATTACCTTCAGAGCCTACCATCGACAAGGACCCAAATACTTTCTCCCTTGGTTCAAACTGTATGCACCCACACGTTCCCTCAGATCAGCTAATATGAACCTATTACAGATCCCCAAATTCAGACTTTCAACAAGAGGAGGTAAATCCCTCGCTACCTTGGGTGCTAAAGCCTGGAATAAACTCCCACCCAATTTGCGTCTGATCTCCATTGAGAAAGACTTCCGCAAGGCTCTGAAAACTTGGATTTTTAACCTCTCAGATACGGTCTGTATGACACTGGTTTAGCCAGAGTGTTTCAGCATGGACAAGATGGATGTTGCGAGCTGATTTTTTTCCGGCCTGTCATCTAGGCTACGGGCTATAAGCGCCAAGATACTCCCTGGAGTGACAGCCGCGCTATATAAGTGTATAAAATAAATAAATAAAATAAAATCTTTATTTCGCCCGTTTAGACCATAAAAGATACATGCAGATATATACAGCAATATTTAAAAAAGTCATGTGGTTAAAATACATAAACAGGGAACAGCATAGTTCATGTCATGAGAATAAAATAGACAATATAATAAAAGGCATTTACCAACAGAAGCCATGAGTTACAGTGGGGCAAAGGCAAAGACATTCATTCTATATTGGTTTATCCTTAACCAGCTTGGACCTAATACGCCACATTGCAAGGAGAAATTTTGAAACTGCAAAAACAATGTGGGGGGAGGGGTCAGATTTCAATATTCTGTAAGATGTCAAACAGTTCCTTATAGCCATGTTCCTGCATAAGGGCACCAACCAATATTTCCTTGGGGATTTATAGGTGGGGCAAAAAAACAGAACATGGATTTCCTCCTCATCACACAGGTTGCAGCCAGGGCATAGTTTATCCCCTCCGTTGGTCCATTTACTAGTGAAGGAATTAATAGGTAGAGAGCCAAAGCGCCACTGTATGAACAGCTTCCTTGCCATAATCGGATATATAAAATCCAAAAAAATTTCACATTTATAAGAGTTTTTGGATTGGGTAAAACAATTAGTTAGGGTGCCAATATTAAGTGCAGTCATGTGGGATGCAAGATTTTGTTCCTTGTATACTTCCACTAGTCTTTTCCTGGAGACCTTGTTACAACCAATTTCTGGAGTCACCCACAGCTCATTAAAGCCAAGCCTATGCAATTCTTTTTTAACAAAGGCTAGCCAGGGGATCTTGTCATTGTAGTTTAAGTTCATAACGTGTGCAAGATCTTGCCTGTAGTGACTAAGCTCCTTTGTTGACCAGAGTCTATGCCAGAATCTTATAGGTTTGGATTTGAGATCCTCCCTAATGGAAGGTAAGCCCAGGTCAAGACGTAAGGGGAGCAGGGGAGTTGCAGTTGGAAGGGCCAAAAGACGCCTCATAAAACTATTTTCGGCACTTACCAGCTCAGTTGCCGCTTGGTGCCCCCATAGCTCGCTCCCATAAAGTGCAGCAGGTTTCACTTGCACTTTATACATCTCCACGGCAGGAGCTATAGGTTTATATGTTGAGGTGTTAGTAACCTTTAAAATAGCCCCGGAGAGTTGAGAGAGTCTTAATCGCGAGCTTGCGATCTGAGGGCCCCATAAGAGGTTCTCTTGGAGGGTTACACCCAAATACTGAAATGTTTTAACCCTCTCTAGGACCGTAGAATTTAGGGATGAGTTAGGTCTGGTTGTAGAGGAAGGGTTAAAAATCATATATTTGGTCTTCCCTGCGTTTATCTCAAGGCCATGCTGCCTGCAGAAGAGGTCGAAGCCATCAAGGATTCTCTGGATTCCCATGGGTGATTTGGAAAGCAGGAGGGTGTCGTCAGCAAACATAATTGCTGGTACCCTCCTGCCTGCCAAGACTGGGGCGTCATTATCCCCAACATTAGCTAAGTGTGAGATGACGCTGTTCACATATAGGCAAAAAAGAGTAGGGGCAAGGACGCAGCCCTGCCTAACACCCCGGGAGACAGGAAACCTGTTTGTCAGTGCGCCGCCCCGCCCACAGCGTACCTGGGCGAAGTTGCCCTGGTGCAGTCTGATTATAGCCTGGAGTAAATTGATGGGCACTCCCAACTCCTTCAGGACCTCCCAGAGCTTTCCTCGCGGTACCAGATCGAATGCTGACCTTAAGTCCACGAACACCATGTACAATCTCCCGCCCTCGATGGTCACCGTTTTCCAAAAGAGGAGAACTAGGCGGAAGATTTGGTCCATGGTGGACGTATTTTTCCTAAAGCCAGCCTGGAGAGGACTTAAAATTTCATTTTCCTCCATCCAGTCCAACAGTTGGTCCAGTAGGAGTCGCGAATAGATCTTCTGGGGAACATCTATCAGGCTGATCGGCCTGTAGTTGGATGGGAGCAGAGGACAGCCCTTCTTGAAGATGGGGACTATCTCTGCCCCCAGCCAAGTCCAGGGGATCGCCATACCACGTGCAACTGAGTTAAAAAGGATGTGAAGGTAAGGCGCCCAGATCTCTGGATGAGACCTAAAAAGGTCACCAGGTAATTTATCAAGGCCGGGGGCCTTGCCCATCGCTAAGCCATCTATTGCGCTTGCCACTTCCCCTAACGTGAATTCCAAAAAATCTCCAGGGAGGGAGAGGAGTGTTGCAACGGTGGCATCAGTATTCTCAAGAACATCTGCATAGAGTTTCCCAAAATGGTCTTCCCATATTTGTACTGCTATGTTAGGTTCAACTGCAGCTTTGGGTTCCCCTGAGCCAGTAGTGACTAAGGACCAGAATCTTTTTGAGTCCCTAGTTATTAGGGCTGCTGAGAGGTCCTGTCATCTGTCCCAGTCCCAGTCTGACCTCACGCGAGCCATTGTGTCCTTGTACTGTCGCCGCAAAGTGGACACACTGGTCCGGGGTAGGCCCTCTTTAATTGCGTTGATAAGGTCAGCTTTGGCCTTTCTACAGTCAGAGTTATACCAAGTAGATGTTCTAGTATTGTGCTTGGGCTTGGGCACCACTGGGTAGAGGATCTCTCCCAGTGCTCCCACTAACTCTTCGTGAATAGAGGGTAGGGTTTTCTGCAAAGCCTGGGTACTAGATAGACTAATTAGTTCTTCCAAGGCCTCAAATTTGGGCAGCACCAGATGATAAATGTTCCCAATATTTTCTTCCGATTTGGAAAATTTCTGCCATCTCACCCTACGCCTGTTTGAAGTTCGTACCAGATTTCCCCGTTCATCTCTTTCCTCTGGGGGAGGGGGGTCCTACAGGTTCGGGGAGATAAGCGATAACGAGTAAGAGAGCGTTGTGGTCGCTATCAGTACGGGGGATTATACTAAAATCCTCCACCTTTGGCCATAGACTGGTGTCAACAAAAATGTAGTCCAATCGTGACTCGTGATTGGGTCTATTAAATGTGCACTTAGAAGGGGTGTCTGAAGGGGTGCGTCCATTGCAAGCTCTTAACGCAAAATTAAGAGTTAATGACATGATTTGGACCGCAAGTGGAGACCAGGATCTAGGATGTGGCGAGTGACACACTGGTATACCCCAAAAGTCGTCTTCTCTAGTGAGGGCCCCTTCCCTCAAGCCCTCTAGGGGCTCGAAGTGGCAGTTAAAATCACCGCCCATTATCACCTTGATGTCTGTCGGCAACTGGCCCAAGAAGGACGCAAGATCTTCTAATGTGGTGGACTCCGCCGTTGGTCCTACTGGGCGGGAATAAACGTTTATTATTGCTAACTTAGGGGCGCCCTTCCAGTTTAATAAAACGCACTGGATGTCTTGAGAAGACGTGGCTATGGTTTCCGCTTTGCAGCCAATGTGAGAAGCTATCCACACTGCCAAACCACCCGAGGGCCTCCCCTTGCCATTCCAGGTAGCATTTATTTCAAATATGGCATAGCCAGTTTTAAGGACCGACTCCCTCGCCCATGTCTCTTGAAAGAGGCAGATATCATTGTCTATTATTAAGGAGTCCCATTCTTCCGTGTGTATTTTGTTGAAAATACCTGCAACATTCCAAGATAGTACCCTCAGGGCTCTAGAAGGAGTGTACAGATTAGGACCCTGGCCCCCTGAGGTATTACTACCTCTGCGTGCATTTGAGATGGAAACCCCTGGAGGGGAGGGTAAACTATAATTAGGCGTAACCGGAAGGGGTTGGATCGTGCCATAAGGGTCTCCTGACAGCTGGCCAGGGGAATTGGCACCAGGAACGTGAGAATTTCCATTCGGTCCACTTAGGGCCCTCTCTACAGAGAGATAACCAGGAGGGGACCCCAGGCGTCAATCACAGGAGTCCAGGCCAGAGAGGACTCCAAATCTAATATTAACTTCCAAAGGTGTAAAAGGAAGCAAATGATCCATCCCCCCTGATTGAGAAGAGTGGTCCATACTCCTATAATTAGTGCCATAGCCCCTTTGTGGTACAGATTCCCACCCATGAGCATTCTTTAGGATCATGGGGCCTGGATGTGAAGGGGGATAGTGGTTAGTCTGTTTTGGGCCGTTAATTCCTACCGGGGGCATGGGGGGCCATGGGCATGACAGGGGAGCAACTAGGGCTCTTGGGTAAAAATAGGTGAGATCACACGGCATAATTGATTTGCCTAGGTTCCCCGGCATCCAGCTCAAAATATGCCTAACAACTTCTGGGTCCCTGAAATTAATCACAATCAAGTCACCCTCTATATCTTTCTCCCGCCCCCCTAACCAGGAGAGTCGACGCACATGCACTATGTCCCCATCAACATTTGCCGGTAGTGGTCTATTTTTAGACAACCAGTACATGGTTTTGTTTTTGAGTTGCTCTGGACCTTCTCGCTTATCAGGGTCCAGGGTAGGCACACCCGTGAGTACCACTACATAAGGTAGTGATTCTGGGGGAAGTTCAACCTGGGGGATCCTACGTTTATGTGTGTTGCCAGGGGGTACCCTCTCTCCCACCGGGTGGCTTAGTCTTGTAACTGTACTATTTCCACCCTTCGAGTTGGTGTCCTTCTTGTTGATAGAGGCTCTAGAGGGAGTGACGGAAGTTGTAGTGCCTAGGGGGATATGGTGCACTGTTTTAGTGGGAAGGTTAGGCATGGGAAATGAAGCTGTTGTGATGGTAGTGGATTTAGTTTGGGCTGCCTTGGCTGGATTGATAGAAGTTGAGTGGGGCGTCTTAGAGGTAGAGGGTTTTAAGCAATTAAGCAAACTGTCTGCAGTAAGGGCTATACTAGATGTTAAAGGGACCTTCTGATTGACTGGTCTATTTAAAATAGCCTGTTCCAGGTTCCCTAGCCGTTGTTCAATGGCCAATAATCTATCTACAATAGGGGACGTGAGCGTCCTGAGCATTTGCCCAAGGAACTCCAGAGTAGGGGCAACTGGGAGAGTCTCCTCCGAGATTGCAGTTGGAGGGGTAGTAACTAGAGTAGGGGATGCTGTTTGTCTTACAGTCACTGTAGATATAGTGGGTTTAGTACCTGCAGCTGGTTTGGGAACCGAGGCTGCACCCCCCCCCCTTTCCCCTTGCCAAAATCAGAATGGCTAATTTTGTCCTTTTGTGTTATACCCCCCTTCCTCATTCTCTTATTGGGCGGAGGACCGTGAGTTATCTGGGCCTCAGTTTTCCTCAGTTGGATTTTAGCGATGGTTTTGCCCATGGGGATGGGAGCTGGCGTAGATTTCTGGGCTACATCAGGATTGCAGGGGGGTGGGGAAGCGACAGTGAGCGAGTTAGATAAGCCCCCAGAGAGAGGTGGTGTAGAGGTAATATCCCTAAAAAGTTCTGGGATTCCCTGGGATGTAAAGGGATCCTCCGTAATAGGGGTCACCTCTGTACTGGGTATTACGATATGTGGGGACGTAGCCATGGGGGGTCTTGCCTTATAACCCTCGATGGAGCGTCGACGCTCCACCGTCCTCTCCGCTAGGACTTCTTCTTTTTCAATTTCTGAGATGGACTTCTTAAAATAGTTATCTAAGGTGCCCTTATTAGGGTTAGCCCCCACTGTCCCAGGAGAGGCCATGTCCATTTTGCAGAGTATTCAAAACTGTGATAGTTATACCGGGATAACTATCCTAGAGTAAGCTAGCCAACAATAGTAAGGGAGCTTTACCAACACACGATGGTAGGTCAGAAATGCAATTGAACACTTAAACAGAATATGCAAAGCAATGTATACCGTGGGAAGACCGGGTGTAGATTACACACATGAAGCAAAGGGACGGGGCCCAGCCCAGCCTCTCCAGCCACCTAACGGCCACACAACGGCCCGCTCTTAGCCCGGTCTTCGCCCGCTTCCTCGTCCGCGCGCGTCCCGCATGCGCGTTCGAGGCGGGGTTGAAGTAGAGGAGGAGAGAAGGGGGCGGGAAGAGGAACCAGGTGCGCGCGATGGACGGCGCAAGCAATGCTGGACCTCGCAGTCCCGCTCCCTATGCAGGTGGCGTGTCAATTACTCCCCCAGCCGAGGTGACCGAGCCGAAATGCTCCCAGGTCAGTAAGAGGAAGAGTCACAGGGCTCCGCTGCAGTTTATGCCCCTGCCTCGTCCGCATTAGCTCTGCCTTCCTGCATGTAATTACAGTTGAAGGGAAGTTTGTTTGCTCTTGGACTACTGTCCGGGAGCTGGGTTGTTAGGGGTTCTTCAGGGGTGGGTGATAGACCTTCTCTACCCGAAAGTCCCTGACGAAGCTATCTGCGGAGATGGGCTGGCGGGAGGTGGGGAGGGGAGGGATTCTGTTGTTTCATGTTTGAGGGTTCGTGGGGGAGATTGGAAGGTGTTCTTGAGTGGATGGATGGGTGGGGGAGTTGGGGGGAGGGGGGATTGTTATAGCATGTCAAGTTGAACATACACACGCACGTCCTGACGACCCCGTGCGCAGGACATTGGGCATGCTTATGCCTCAATGCAGGATACGATGCTGGGTAGCCCTGTGAGGGAGAGTCTGTCCCGCGATGGTCTTAAGGTGTTGACGTGGAATGTTAACGGCCTGGGCTGTAAGATCAAGCGGGGGCTGGTACACAACTATGTGAAGAGGTCGGGGCAGACGTCGTACTGTTACAGGAAACACACCTACAGGGTACCAAATGTGCCTTCCTTGCTAGAGGACAGTACAGAGTTCTTGCACACGCAGGTTTCACATCGGGCTCGAGAGGGATCGCAATCCTGATTAAAAAATATCCACCCATGAGAATAGCGCAGACTTGGAAGGACCCACAGGGGACATAAGTGGGAGTGCGGGGACACTGGAGGAGAAAGGAATACACGTTTATCTCGGCTTATGCCCCACCCAAATTACAGGCGGGTACACTCAGAGGCATCACTGATATCCTCCTCAACACGTCCGACACAGTGCAAGTCTTAGGGGGCGACTTCAACGACGTTATGGACCTAGCGGCGGACAGGTCAGGAGACAGAGATAGGCCCCCAGGCACCACTCTGCTGGCTAAAACGATGGCTACATTAGGCCTGATAGATGTCTGGAGATGGCTCCATCCTGAGACTAGGACGTGCTCCTTCTTTTCAGGAGCGCATAAAGTGTACTCCCGCTTAGATTTTGTTTAAATTTGTTTATTGGGTTTTTGTTTGCATTTTACAATCCGCATGACAGTGATTATACGGTATAGTAATGCATGACCATAGGTACACAGTTCCAGAAAACGCTTAGTAGTCTTCCCCATTCAATAATCACGTGTCCTTCCCGAGCGCGCATGCTTCCCATGTCGACATGGTTGTGATGGCAGTAACCTCTTCAAGAGTGCGATGGACTGTGCCCCAGAATCCTTGAAGTGTGGGACAATCCGAGAACATGTGCCTGAAATCCGCTCCCGGGGTTTGACATCAGGGGCACACAAAGTGTGTATCCGGAAAGAAGCGCTGCAGTCAGTGTGGTGTGAGGTAGGCTCTATGGAGGACGTTGAACTGTATGTTACGGAATCTTGCGTTTCTGGATACTTTTTTGGGATATTCCAGGGTTGTGCTCCATTCTTTATCCTGGACCACTCTGCCGATGTCCGTCTCCCACTTCTGACGTAAGGGTTGAAGGGATGGGAGGAGTAGTTTACGTATCGCCTTATAAAGCCAAGTTACCAGGTGTCGCCCCACTCCCATGTGTAAGATCGTGTGCATCACTGGGTGTGGTGTGGGCTCCCCTGTGTCAGGATTCCAGTGCCTACGACTGCTCTCTATTAATTGCCTGTGGAGTAAGAATTGCCCGGGGGGGAGATCATATTGCTCCATCATCTGATCGTATGTTTTCAGCTGTCCTTCTTCGAATAATGCTTCTACCTCTGTGACTGACAATTCTGTCCAGACTCGAAGTGTTCCCTGTGTATAGTACGTGTCTCCTCGTGGGAAGCCCAGCAGGGGCGAGTACGGCGGTTGTGTTTTGGACATACGGTGGATGCGCATCATGCAGGTGCGGGCAAACCACAGTTGTAGGGGCCGAGCCCGTATAGGTTTAGTGCCCGGCAGCAGCATTCGATGGATCGCTGGTTGTAGCATAGGGCCCGTCAGCAGTGATGGTCTCCCCTATGTGACGCCCTGCTGTCCAGTACGACAGCCATTGGAGCTGGGCCGCCAGGAAGTACGCCTCGAAGGCTGGTGCTCCCAATCCCCCCTCCGTGGTAGGCAGGTATAGTGTGGATAACGCTACTCGTCGCCGTCCTCCGCCCCACACCACCTCCGTTAGGAGGCTGTTCAGTTCTTTAAAGAACGATTGTGACGGAACCACTGGGAGGTTCACGAAATGATACAGTAGCCTGGGGACCATGACCATTTTTGCCAGGGCCACTCGGCCTATAGGTGCCAGCGGTAGTGTCTTCCAAAAGCTCACTGCTGACCGTAGTCCAGCTAGGGCTTTACGATGATTTCCCTCATATAGATTGAGTTTGAGTTTGAGTTTTAAATTATTTATAAAGCGCGCGTTCACCGGAACGGTTCCATGGCGCTATGGTAGATCAAGTCCTCAGAGACAAGAAAAACGGAGGTGGACTAATGGTAATTTATTGAGGGAAGGCTTTGGTGAATAAAAAGGTTTTTAAAGCCTTTCTGAAAAGTGAATATTGGGTAGTACATCTCAGGTGGACTGGGAGGGAGTTCCAGAGTGGGGGCAAGAGTGGAAAATTTGGAGCCCCCCCCATTTTTTTCGGCGGAATCGGGGGATGGTCAGCAGGTGAAGGGAAGAGGAACGGAGTTCCCTGGTAGGGGCGTAAAGTTTGATCTCTGAGGAGACAAACGCAGGAGCTAAGCCTAACTGGGCCTGAAAGACAAGGCAGCCTACCTTAAATTGAGAACGTTCATGAATGGGGAGCCAGTGTAGGGGTTTCAAGAAGGGAGTGACATGGTGAGATCTGGAGAGATTGTAAACCAAGCGAGCAGCCTGGTTCTGAACCAGCTGCAACCGACGTACGCTGTAGGCAGGCATACCGTAATAGAGGGCATTAGCGTAGTCCAATCTAGAGATGACCATAGCCAGTGTGATAAGTTTTAGGGCCGTGAAGGAGAAAAACCAAGAGACTCTACGGATAGTGCGGAGGGACAAAAAAGAAGAGGAAACCACCGAACTCACCTGGGAATGCAAAGTGAGTTGATCATTGAGTTTAATGCCAAGGGTTTTAACAGAGGAAGAAGGGGAGGGGGGGGCCCAAGGGAAGGGTGCCAGAAGAGGGAAGACCAGGGACTGGAGCAACCACCTGTCAGGACCAACTCGGTTTTATCTGGGTTTAATTTCAGGTGGTTGTGATTCATCCAGTCCCGGATGAAAAGCATGGTGGATTGAAAATTAAATTTAGAGTCAGGGGAGTGAGAAAGAGAAAAAATTAGCTGGAGGTCATCCGCATAATTATATACGGATACCTCCATTTGCTGAAGTGCAAAGATGAGGGGGGCTATGTACAGATTAAATAATAGGGGAGTGAGGGAGGAACCTTGGGGAACCCCGCATAGCAGCTTCCGGGGTTCAGCCGAGAAATCTCCCAGACGGACCGCTTGGGTGCGGCCATTAAGGAAGGAGGACAACCAAACAAAGGCCGTGCCACCGATCCCCGCCGCCCCGACACGGGAAAATAAGATGGAATGATCCACCGTGTCAAAGGCAGCGGAGAGATCGAGTAGCACCAAGGCCTGGGGAATGTGATCCTCTGGGGTGTGGTACAACCGCACTCCCAAGTAACGGGGGGCCTCTGCATTCCATGCAAGTGACCGGGCGCCTATTTGGGCTTCGAATGGGGCCATACGGGAGCTCAGCAGGTACAATGAGGATTTCCACCAGTTGACCATGAGGCCCGAGACGGACGCAAATTCCTCCAGCGTTTTCCAGATGCGGCTCAGGTCGCTCGTAGCATCCCTAACATAGATTAAGAGGTCGTTCGCGTATAGGGACACGCAGTGCCATGTGTGCGCCAGGGGAATTCCCCTGTCCTCGCCTTCTTGTCGCAGGCGTATTGCTAGGTGTTCAACCGCTAGGGCGAACAGGAGGGGTGTCAGCGGGCACCCCTGTCTGGTCCCTCTCTCCACTGCGAACTCTGATGAGATGTAGCTTCCCATGCGGACTCTGGACGTGAGTTGCGTATATAGAAGCCTAGTGTATGCTGTCAGGCGTGGGCCAAAGTTGTTCTTTCTGAGGACCTCGAACAAGTATGGCCATAACCAAGTGTCAAACGCCTTTTCGAGATCTAATATAAGGCAGGCTGCGTTAGGGAACCGTTCTCGTGTCGTGTCTTGAATATGAAATAGTCTGCTGAGGTTGTGGGACGTGTTGCGGTTTGGTACAAACCCACTCTGGTCGGGATGGACTAGCTGGGTTAGGACCTGGGCATATCTCTCCGCTAGCATTTTACCTAAGATTTTGCAGTCCGAGTTAAGCAGCGTGATCGGTCTGTAGGACGACGGGAGCATGGGGTCCCTGTGCGGTTTCAGGAATGTGACTATTATCGACTCCCTGAGGGATCTTGGCAAGACCCCCACCTTGAGCGCGTCCTCGAACATAGTGACCATCCGTGGGATTAGGTGAGTCGAGAATGTACGATAGTATTCGAGGGGGAAGCCGTCCATTCCCGGGGCCTTGTTTCTGGCTAGTGCTCCGATCGCTACTTTAATCTCGGTAGGTCTTATTTTTTGGTCGAAGTCCTTCTTAACTTCCGGCGAGGCTTGGGGGGGGGGGGTACTCCTGCTTAGATTATATATTCATGGCTAGACAGGAGCTGCGTGTCACGGACACGTCAGAATATCTCGCGCGAGGCATATCAGATCATTCACCCCTGCTGGTGGAAGTGGGAGGGGGGAGAGAGGGAGGACCCTCCCACTGCGGCTGACTGCTTGGGACCTACAAAACGCGGACATTCTGAGAGGCCTGCGGGCAGATGTGAATGTTTACATTGCAGAAAATGAAGGTTCAGTAGCCTCCCGGGTGTTGCTGTGGGAGGCACTTAAAACGGTCCTGCGAGACAGGGCGCAATCTAGGTTAGTGGAGGACAGGAGGAAAGTACAAGCAGAGGTCCTAGCCCTGGAAGCCCAGATACTAGCTCTGGAGAAAGAGCACCTGACAGCTCGAGACCTGGGGACGCTTAGACGACTATCGGACGTACAAGCCCAACACAAACACCTGGTGACAGGAGAGGCTAAGGCGCAGGCCCTGGCGACTCTGCACCGCCTGTACGATGTGGGTGACAAATCCGGGAGGTTGCTAGCATGGCTTAGTAAGAAAGAGAGAGATGCGAGATGGGTGGAAAAGGTGAAAGATGGACAGGGGGGATGGGCTTGAGCAGACGAACAGATAGCGGAGACTTTTGCAGGCTATTATGAGGCCTTCTATGATGCAAGGGACCTAGGGACAATAGAGGACGCGCTGCAATACATGGCACGTATCGAGCTCCCGGTACTGGAGGAGGCAGACCACCGTGACCTGGAAGCGGACATAACGGTGGATTAAATTAGGGAGGCCATGGTTAGGCCCTGGGCGGGGAAGGCCCCTGGCCCTAATGGCTTCCCGGCGGAATTTTTCCAAAAAACGGCGGATCTACTGACCCGTCACTTATTGGGCCTCTTTGTGGACGCCGAGGCGGAGGGAATGTTCCCACTGGACCTCCGACAAGCCACGATCATTCCGATTTTCAAGGAGGGTAAGCCGCCCGATGAATGTTCGTCATATCGCCCCATTTCCCTCCAAAATGTGGAGGCGAAGCTCTTCGCAACGATATTGGCCCTCCGCCTGAGGCGGGTGATTTCGGGGCTGGTGCACCTCGACCAAACGGGGTTCCTCCCTGAAAAGGCGACCAGATACAACCTCAGGAGAACCCATAATTGGTAAATGGAGGTGAGCACTAGAAACGACCCACATTGGTTTCTATCCCTTGATGCCGAAAAGGCGTTTGACGCAGTCCACTGGCCCTTCCTAGAGGGGTTACTAGAACAATTTGGCTTTGGACCCAAATACAGGAAGATCGGTTTGCTCTATACTGACCCCAGAGCGAGAGTTCGGGTCAATGGGATACTGTCTGGGGACTTTCCTATACGACGGGGTACCAGACAGGGATGCCCCCTGTCTCCCTTGTTGTTCGCCCTCTCCATAGAGGTGCTAGCGTGCGCAGTCCGACAGAACGGGGGAATCGGAGGGTTTCGTATAGGACAGACAGATGCGACCGAAGAAAAACTATCCCTATATGCTGACGACGTCCATCTGTATATTATACAGCCGGATGTTACCATACCTCCGCTGTTCTCGGAACTGGATTGCTATGGGGCCAAAGCGGGCTACTAGATCAACTGGCATAAATCGACTCTTTACGATCCCCAAGGGGGGGGGGGAGGTGTGGCCCACGCTGCCTGAGAGGTTACAAACGACAAGAGAGGGATTTGTCTACCTGGGGTTATTTATAACGGCTGACAGTACCCTTTCCTATGAAAGGAATATTAACCGAGTTGTGTAACTTTACTGAGGACGCGGCACGATGGAAATTGCTCCCCCTGACGCTGCTCGGCCGGGCAGCGATGTTTAAAATGATTTCGCTCCCGAGATTCTTGTATGCCTTCCACAATGAAAATTTTCTCCTGCAGCGCCGGGTCTTCCGGGACATCCAGGCGGAATTGAGGGCATTTTTATGGATGGGGAAGCAACCCAGGGTGGCGCTGTCCACCCTGCAGAGACACCAATATAATGGAGGGATTTCACTGCCTGACGTAGAGGCTTACTATTGGGCAGAACATTTGGTCTCCATAAATGAATGGATACATGCCCCGGCTACACACCCCACCTATGCGCTAGAAAGACACACCCTGGACACCCACACGTGTATACATTATCTCTACGGAGGCAAGGGAAGGGCCAGACTGCTGCCTGCCACAAGACTCACACTGGGGATATGGACAAGGGCGACAAAGGCGATAGGGTGGGAACGCAAACCGACTAAACAAACACCACTATGGAAATGCGCCTGGTTGAAGGAGCTTAGTAAATTGAAAGGGTTCCAGAGCTGGGATGCCATTGGCATATCGACTCTGGGAGATGTGATAAAGAAAGGGGGGCTACAGTCCTTTCCCTCACTGCGACAGGACTATGGGCTCCACCGCACACAATATTTTAAGTACATGCAATTGCGACATGCCTGGAGGGCGGAGAGGGCTTTGATGGAGGCACTCCCGGAGTATGCTCCATTGGAGGGCCGTCTTTTACAGGAACGGATCCCTGGTAAGGCAGTGTCCCTAACGTATAAAACCATAATAAATAATAGGCCAGAGAGACTTGGGAACCTCAGGGCCACATGGGAACGAGAGGTGGGGGACATGGATGAGGTAGATTGGGGTACGATCCTGATGCATCCGAGGGAGGTGGCGGTTAAATCTAGCCTAAGGCTGATCCAGTTTAATATACTTCATAGGACCTACTTTGATAGAGTGCGCCTGCATAAGATTGGGAGAGTAATTGTCCCGTGCTGGTTGCGGTGTGGCCATGACAGAGGGGACTTCTACCACATGGTCTGCCCTACCTTTAGACCCCAAACTTGCCCTCCTGGGAATGACGAATGATGTGGATTTGGCTCACCCCCTGCTGATTTTCCTGGTGCTGGCCTTAGTGGTGGCCAAGAGAGACATGGCCCGGAAATGGGGGGCACCTGACATACCACAACTAGAGGAGTGGAGGAGTGGAGGAGTGGTATGGACCTATACATGGCGGCCGAAAGAGTCACGTATAAGGCGAGGAGGTGCCCAAAGAAGTTTGGTAGGGTGTGGGGCAAATGCCGCCGACATCATGGACTGGATGGAGGGCTTTGAGCTGATAAGGAGGCTTAGGTTCCTGATCTACATTGAACGGAAATGGGTTGCGGAGCTGGGATCAGTGTGGATTTGGGTGAGGGACCTGGATGAACTATCGGAAAGAAGAGACTATGTCCTGGACGAAGTGGTGGGAGGGGAGGGCGGCGGGACGGGGGGGATGGGTGTGTTGCTCGATACTGCTTGCTGTATGATTTCGCACTGATAAAGTCAATAAAAATGTTTATAAAAAAAAAAAGAATGATTTGCATATGACTGGGTTTGAACTGGGGTGGCGAAGTGAGCTAAAGAACGATGATGGATTCAACCCAGATCTGTGACTGCAACACACATTCCATGATTTAGCAACTCTCCCACATCCTATAAATATTCAACAAGCATCATACAGTCACAGATCAATAAAATACCAAAACTGTCAGACTGTAACAAGCATTAACAAATATTGAAATACAGACTGTCACCATGTAGCAGTATATAGCACCACACAAAAGTAGCGTCTCCGCTCCATGCACCCACTTCAGTACCTAATCACACATAGTGCAACATAAACCAATATAACTAATTTACAAACATTCAATATTCCTACAGAATGAAACATTATGTTGAAAGTACCATACATAACCACTAAACAATTATTCTACATTTAATTTTAAAATACTGTCACAAACAGATTCAGAACAACTTATTACAATCAACTGGTTTGCACACATAATGTAAATGTCCAACTTACATCACTGGCAAAATAAAAATAATTTCAATAGCAGCCACATTGGACAATATTGAGTAAGACATTTAACAAACTATTATTGATATCTTATGTGAGGTCAGAAGTAGTGCATGACAGGGGTGCTAGTTAGTTAATTTACCTAATCATAACTGGCATATTTCAGTGGTTTGCAGGATTTATTTTGGTAACAGAACTTTACAATGTCCTCTGCACTACCTCACTGATGATAAGCTGATATGTCTTCCTTGCACAAAATGTACGTGATCTCTCCAGTAGGACTTTCTATTTTTAGGGTAATCATAAGCTGCGAGTTCGAAGCTTCCCTTGCAGACAGATTATTATTATTATTATTATTATTATTATTATTATTATTAATTGTTTTTTACAATTGGTGTGACAAGTGCGCTGATGCTACATTGACTGAAAGTGAAATTCAGTTGGAGCCATTGGGTCCTTTCTGCTTTCACTTTGATTGGCCCTCATGGCATATTTCATCCCCCCCCCCCCCAAGCACCCCCCTAAGAGAGATACAGTTGGGAAGGGGAGAATGTCCCCTTGCCAACTATAACATTTCCTAGTGGATAACTGCTCGGGGAGTGATGGTAGCCACAGTATTAATATGTGGTGTAGTCATGGGCAAATTATATACATTAGAGTTCTGCAATGAGTGTAAAATTATTTGTAGCAGTATTTTATGCAAGGCATTTAGTACATATTAATCTCATTAAAATAATTTGTAAATGGAAATAAGCATAGGATTGGTACCAGTAGATGTTGCCATCCGTGATGTCTGCAGTTTAATATTCATCAATACTCCTGCAGATCCTCCTACACCTAGTTTAGCAAATATAATCTTAAATGGATTGTAGGTGTAAAGATTATTTATGCGAAACGCCCTACTGTTCCTGTATAATCTAAGCAGATGATGGTGCTATTTATTTACTAACAATGAAGCTCTTTCTTTCAGTTCAATGTGGAAGACAGGCATATGGGCAAATAGATTATACCATTTTGTCATTTCTCATTTTTCTTTAATATCAGGTCAAATTTGCCAAAAGGTGATTTAACATCAGTGTGAGCTTTAATGCTGCTTAATCGCCTGTATTTCCTTTCCCTCCCATTTGTAGGGAAGGCTCAATGGAAGAATCTATCATCCGTGTAGGCTTTGTTACCTACAACAAAGTGCTTCACTTTTACAACGTAAAAAGCTCACTTGCTCAGCCACAGATGATGGTGGTGTCAGATGTGTCGGACATGTTTGTGCCACTGCTTGATGGATTCCTGGTGAACAGTAAAGAATCAAGGGCCGTCATTGTCAGGTACTTGGAAGTTGAGAATACCTTTCGTCACAGTCTGAGATTTCTGTGTAACCATGGTGATAAATTATATGTCACAAAACAATTGTTACCTGTAATGGTTTTCTTTGAAAAGGTAAGGGCATTTTAATGAATTGGGGTCAATCGTCAATTTGACAGTTATATCATATTTGTATGGTGTGCAATTGCTCCTTGTGTGGCCTTGTACTAATGGTATCTTGTCTGGAATGGATTTAAAAAAATTCTGAATGTGTGATCAGAAATTAGTATCTGTATCAGGTGTGTTTTAGAGAAGACTTGAGCTTGAAATTAAAGCATCAGAAAGGTGCTACAAATGGTCTGCAGGTGGTTTGTTGCTGCATCTAGGCACCTAAGTGTCACAGATATAGGTGTTGAATGTCTTATGTTGAGAGCTTCAATCACCTTCCCCAATGTAGCTGTACACTTCACTTGCAGTGAAAATTGCAACTGAAATGGCTTGCATGGTTGAATTTTGATACATGAATACAATCAAATTCATCTTAAAGTTGGGGGTCCTTTGCCTCGCTGTCATCCAGATGTTCTCCTGGGACTATTACCTAGACAAACAAGTAACATCCATTCCATGGAGTTGCAGGCATGTCATTTATCTATGTCTGCAACTCAGTTTACCACCTTTCATCTCTTCTACCGACCTTCTGGGCAGTACAAGGACTTCATTAATCAATTCAATTCAATAAAGTCTGACCGGTTTGAGCCATTTTGTCCTAGGAAGGTGGTAGACTGGACAAACAAATAGAATGTGGGCTATGGTCTCACTGTGGACATGGAAAAAGATACATTTGTCGCACACTGATGAGTTCCATCTACTTGTGAAGGATCTTACTGGTAGAGAGCCTATTCTGAATTGGTGATGGAGTTTCCTGTTAGTTGGCCTGGAAATGAGGTCCCAATAAGCTTCCAGTTTGACCTCATCTTATATATCTAGGAATTCCCGGGACAATGCTGGCCTAATGAGGGAAGAATATTTCTTAGTGTTAACCATTTTCCAATAGGTTGCTTTGTAGGTCTTCTTGGAGGGAAATTCCCTGGTGTCGGGGTTTTCCCACAGAATGCTCATCCCCATGTCAGACAACGTAGTTCTAATGTTGTACAACCATGGGATCGCATGTAGTCGACCCAGTCTCCTTACTTCTAGTAAAGCCTTGGCATACAAGGAGAGTTCTGGAGTAATCCAAAGTCGCCTCCAAAATGCCAAAGGTCTAAACCGCGCTACATCCTCGATGTTATAACAACCCAGATCTAAATAGAGGGGTATAAGAGGGGAGGATTGCGGAAGGCCAACTATTGATCTAACAAACTTGTTTTGTTCTAATGCAAGGGGGGTTAGGTTATCAAAGCCCCACAATTCAGCGCCATGTAATATTGCTGGGCTGATTTTTGTATTGTATATTTCAAGAACGGGGGCAATAGGCTTAGTTTGTGAGTGCCTATGCTCCTTAACCAGAGCACCTGCTAATTGCGCATGCTTTAGTGCCAACATGTCACCTTGGGGCTTCCAACTTAGCTTGTGATACCCAAATAGGTAAACACATCAGACTGATCCAAGGGTACATCATGCATGTATACTCTCCCTTTAATGGACTTGGATTTATGGAGCACCTTGAACTTTGTTTTCCCCACATTAACCCTTAGCTCATGTTCACGGCAAAACACCTCAAACTTTGACAGGGCGGCCTGCAACCCCTGTCTTGTCATAGATATTATCAAGGTGTTGTCCGCGAACATGAGCAAGGGTACTTTCATACCAGCTAACGTTGGAGCATTGGTGGGGTGGTTTATAAAATACTGGACTACTCTGTTTATAAAATGGGAAAACAGAGTAGGAGCCAGCACACACCCCTGTCGTACCGCCTTGGACACCGAAAACCTCTCTGTAGTCTCCCCCGGTTTACCCCAGCGGACCTGTGCATAGGTTGATTCATGTACTTTTACCAAAATCGCCACCAGTTCCGGAGGCACCCCCATTTCCAACAAAGCATTCCACAATTTCAGACCGGGGACAAGATCAAATGCGAATTTTAAATCCACGAAAGCCGCATAGATTGTACCCCCTCCTATGATAACCACCCGCCAATATATTAACACAAACCTGAAGACCTGGTCGAGAGTGCTTGTGTGCGGCCGAAACCCCGCTTGTAGAGGTGTTAAAATATCTGTTTCAATTATCCAAGCCTGGATTCTGCCAAGCACTCTTCTGGCTACAATCTTCTGAACAGAATCTATCAGACTAATTGGTCTGTAATTCCCCGGTTGTGAGCGGTCGCCCTTCTTCTATATCGGCAATATTTCCGCACCAGACCAAGTGTCTGGAATTGGGGTACCATTTGCTATTTCATTTGTCAAAAACTTTAAGTAAGGTACCCAGAACTCTTTTTCCTTTATAAATAGGTCGGCAGGTATGCAGTCATGGCCCGGGGCCCTACCCCATGGATTTAACTTTAACACAGACTCAACCTCAGCACTGGTAAAACACAAAGGTTCGTTGGTTATTTGCCACTGATGGATCTCCTCGTTGAAATTTGTGGACTGGAACTGTGCCTCAAAGTGTGCTACCCACTGTTCTGGGGCAACATGGTTGGTCGGTACCTGCTTCTGGTCACCACTACCCCATTTAACTAGATGCCAAAATTGGGTCATGTTCCTCCCTTTACATGCCAGCTGCAATTCCTGCCATCGGCCTTCGTCCCAGTCTTTCTTTGCCTGCAACTGCACTTTCTTATAGTTTGCTCTAGTTTTTTTGATATTACCCTGCTCCTTGGATCTAATGGCCCTCGCTAGGGATTTGTAGGGCTTTCTACATGCCCTGTTGTACCATGAACCTGCCTTCCTAAACCTATTTTTCCTGAGGATACTACTTCTAGTAAAGACATTTTTTTAATTCTTAAATAACTCGTCATGGACTTGGAGAATAATGAGATTAACATCCTCCTGTGAGTCACAATCAAGTAGTTTGGACATTTAACCCGTTACAAGTTTCCTCATCTGGGCCAGTTCTCCCTCATTGTTTGCAACCCTTGCCCACTGAACTCTTCTCAGGTCATTGGTTACCGTGACCTCTTCGGTGTTATACTCAACCTTCCTGGTTTTTGGACAGCAAAAGCTTGTATCATTAAGTTTTAAAACCAATGGATTGTGGTCACTTTCGGTCCTCCCCTGGACCTCAATATCCAATATAGATGACCAAAATTCTACCTTAATAAGGATGTAGTCTATCCGACTACTTCTTAATCCATTGTCAAAGGTGTTTGCGCCCTGCCTATTTGACTGCATCCTCCCATTTGCTGCCCTCATTCCCTTTTCCAGACAAAAGCTCTTTAGTTGTAATGCGGCCTCGGGCCATTTTTTGATAGGTCTTAGTTCTATTTGAGGGATGTTCCATATAACATCCTCATCTTCGCTAAGCTTTCCATCTTCCTGATCCAGGGGCTCAAAGCTATAATTGAAGTCTCCCGTTATGATAAAATTACCGGTGGCTCCAACATTGTCCATATAACCATCGACGGCAGTGACCACACTGGATACCCTGCCACCCGGCTGCCCTCATGAGTAGACATTAAAAATCGTTATATCTAGGCTTTTAGACGATCTAACTCGTAAGGCCATGATGTCTGGGATATCTATTGTTCTCTTCCACCCTTATACCCTCATGCTGTCTAACCCAGCAGGTCAACTCAGGAGAGAGTACCCCACTGACACCAGGGAACAGGGTACAGTGACAACTTAGTCAAAGAGAAATCCCTGGGTGTACTTTATGGCCAATGCGTATTGCGTTACTCTATCAGTTCTATTCAGTCATGCACATTATTCATCTACACAGCTCAAAAAAGAAAGTAATTAAAAAATATATCGGTAGAAATGGATTTCCACACTAAAAATGAACGTTCACAATCTTTTATTAGTGTTCTAAAACGTGAGGACTCCTCTTCACACAATCATATGTAAAATTTCAAAGCAAAATCTTTGAACAAATATTTTAAAATACTTTATGAATCAATTACCATAAAGTTACATCGACAGTTAATAACAAATCATCACATACTATATAGACAAAACATTATCACAATCATTAGAATTGCTTGACAGAAATTGAAGGTTAAAAAAGAGCAAATAATCAAAACAGGTGCAATTCAAAATGCTATTAAATCCTTTTCGTAAACCCCCTATCACTGTGGCCTTAAGATTCTCCCGCCACTGTTTATCTAGATCCAATGGCCTTTCTTTTATATAAATGGTGAAAAGAACAGTAACAGTAATATACGGATATCTGTTGCTTCCTTGACCTTATTTGGATTCTAAAACATTTGAAAATGCGTCAACGCGTTTCGGTGTCATATCACTTGATGTTGTAACACCTTCCTCAGAACATGCCGTCTCTTTGGGGTCACCGGCTTCTAGACTTATTGTTTAAAATCTCTGTATTAGATATATAGGGAGAGAAACAATATCACTATTACGGGGATATTTTGTCAATTATTCAGTGTACAATATACTATTTCTTGTCCCCAAGCAGTGCATTCCAACTTATCCATACTCCCCTATTTTTAGAAAATTTCTTTGCCCCGTTGTAGGCCCTTGAATCACTAAAGTCTGTATCAGGGGATGTATACATAGATAAACTCCTCGTCCTCATACTACATACAATGTTATTCTATGCATGTTTCACATTCCCATTTACCTCCTTCCCCTCTAAGGAACAATTCACTGTTTCTGTAGATAGCTTAACCCTCCGTTTTCTTTTTAGTGTGGAAACAGTAGGGACATTTCATGATTCATTCATAATATCATTCATTCCTCTTTCTTCTGACATCCTTTCTGTATTAAAGTCCTTCTTACCCTATATGTGTTATAGGAGTCTCTCCGGGAAAGCTGCCTTCGGGGAATCCTCCTCCCGGCAATCGCTGTTGTTTTAGGTTTTTGATACACCTATCAAGAATGGTAATTAGATTTTCATCGGTTTATGTAGAACACTGTGTCTTAACTATTGGTCAAAACTATGTAGTTTCATCTTTTTACCTCACATTATATATGGTCCCTCCCTTGTCTTATAATCTGGTAGACCTGGATCCTCTTCTCTCTTTGGTTTGTAGGAACTATCTATGTAGATAAGGGGATCACCGTTAACAGATGTTACCTTTACCCCTAGCTTAGGTATGGTAGATAAAAATTTAGAGATCTTTGAGGCAATGGTGAAATTAGAGATAGGGAACCTACTCAGCAAAAAACATTTCCAAGAAAACAACATAAGTAAAGCACAAAGGGATGCGATCGATTCCTTGTCTAACGACTCCCAAATAACAATCAAACCCGCGGATAAAGGCGGTGGGGTTGTAGTTTTCAACACTGAAGACTACGACCGACGAGTAGTTAGTCTTTTGTCCAACGAGATGCACTACAAATGAGTTTCACAAACTAGACTCAATACCCTCAAAAAAGATGTTGAGACACTACTGCTAGAAGCAAAAACTAAAGGTGACATCACAGAAGAAGAATGGAAGTTCCTAAGTAATACGAACCCTAAAATACCAGCCTTTTATGGCCTACCAAAGGTCCATAAAAGCTTAGACAACCCGCCACTCAGACCGATAGTGGCTTCAATTGATTCTTTATTGGATCCCCTGAGCAAATTCGCCGATAGGTTTCTAAAACCTTTAGTTGAAAAACAGAAATCATATATCCGAGACACATCGGACATGATTGCCAAAACAGAAGGCATAGGATTTGATGGTGTAAACGAGATTATGGTGACTCTCGATGTAGAGTCGCTCTACACCAATATTCCGCAAAAGGACACCATTGAGGTAATTAGGACTATTCTAGAAGAAACTGATATTGAAGGAGGTAGCAAGGAGTTCATAGTGCAATGCGTCTCTATGGTACTCCTAAATAACATCTTCCTCTTCAAAAAAGATCTTTACATTCAATGCAAGGGCTCCAGCATGGGCGCAACCTGTGCGCCGAGCTTGGCGTGCATTTATGTCGGCGTATTTGAGAATAAACACATCTATAACGAGGTCAGTCCATATTATGAAAACATCCGAAATTGGACTCGTTTTATAGATGACGTATTCTTTATATGGTCAGGGACAGTTGATCTTTTGGAAGATTTTCTCACATGGCTGAACTTGGGGGATGCAACTTTGAGATTCACAGCGGAATATAGCCGAACCAAGGTAAACTTCCTAGACATAAGTATAAAGAGTGAAGATAAAAAACTGAAGGTGGAATTATTTAAGAAAGAATCAGACTGTAACACGGTACTGCACTACAAAAGCTACCACCCTAAGAGCCAGAAAGACTCAATACCCTTTGGAGAGTTTCTCCGGTTGAGGAGAAACTGTAGAAATGTTGAGGACTTCTACCGTCATGCTGCAGAGATGAAATTAAAATTCAAGGAGAGGGGTTATCCCAAAAAACTCATAGACCATTCCTTAAAAAGAGCGAGGTTTTACGATCGAGACTGTCTGTTAACTAAAAAAGTGAAGAAGCAAAATAATAAAATAGTCATGGTAAGCCAATATTCAGCTGTGGCGAATCAGGTCAAAAACATAATAAACCACAACTGGAAAATCCTAAATGATGGGGTAGAAACTACCTTAGAACGTCCATTGTATGCCTACAGAAAAAACAAGAATCTGAGGTGTAGTCTAGTACACACCTACAGAGATGATGTGGTAGAACGACAAACTACCATAGTAGGTACAAAGGCGGTAGGTAATCACAGATGTGGCAACTGCTGCATATGTGAACTCTGTATTGTAACAAAAGAAATAAAATTAAATGGAGTCACACAGAAGATCACTACATTAAATAACTGCAGAACAAAGAATGTGATATATCTGATTTTATGCCCATGCAATCAGGGGTACATAGGTGAAACAGGTAGGGAACTCCGGTTAAGGATAGGGGAACATAAGTCAGCGATCAAAAACAACAAAGAAAATGCACCATTGGTAACCCACTGGAAAGAACAGGGACATAGTGTAAAAGACATCAGGTGGGTGATCCTGGAAAAAATTAAAGAACAAATGAGACTAGGAGACAGTACTAAAAGAAGGAAACAACAGGAACAATGGTTTATGATTAAATTCGATACTATTAAACGGGGTCTGAACTCACAAGAAGAATGGGAAACCCTAATTTAGAGGGCACCAGTAAACAGATCCATCGAGGAAAAATAGAGATAAAATTATTCCCCATAGGACACACCAGTAGGTTGTTCCTATTCACTTGACCCAAGCTTGTTATATCTTTTCCTAGATAATGATAAAATGGAGAGAGCATCAGCTACTATAAATGAAGGAAATTTAAAATCAAACTAATATGTTAACATTATTTAAATTAATAATGAAATGGAAAATCAAGGGAAATTGCGTACCCTAGGACCCTCGTACAAAATTATATGTGCCCTTAGATGGAAGGAGATCACATCACAGATAAATGTATACAACCAGGCACATATAGGTTAGGAGATAAATATATCTAACCAAAAGAATATAGAGCAAACGAGTGATTTCACTAGAATTGGAAAACAATAGGGTCGACAATAACGTTATATCCACTTTAACTACATACTGCGCTGGAATCTACAGAAAGCGTAATTTAAATAATGTTAATTGGCATACAGTATGCGTCGTGTACTTAATAATAGATACGAGGCGAGTCAAGAACAGGGAAGAGCATAAAACATCACGTATCACCCATCAAATGAGTATAATACACCACTCTAAGATGGCGCCGAGACAAGAGTAACTAAGTAAAGAGCAGGGAGCATGCGCGATCCCCAGCTGTATGCAATTGAAACCGACCGGCACCAGATATAAACAGCACGCCCTCCGCGGACCTTTACAGAAGGAGAAGAATGTGGCAGAGGCGAATCGGAAATCCTGAGAAGGTAAGCAGGAGGGAGGGGTCAAGATAGTCTAGCACCGCTAAGGGCACTTGACAGCTCTAGTACAATTGTTCAGAAAAGAGAGACTCGGCGAGTGACCATTAAGTTCACCAAGCCGCAGTGTTTAGAAAGATGGTAAGGGGCAAATGTAATAAGAAATACTCAGCCAAGTGCGTGACACCAGGGAAAGTATAGGTGCACCTGTATAAAGCGTTCGACCCTGAAGTGGAAGTTTAGACTGTCCACGACAGGGGCAAATGTAATAAGAGATACTTTGCCACAAACGTGATATCAGGGAAAGTATAGGTGCGCCAGCAAAAAGTGTGTGACCCTGAGGTAGAAGTTAAGACTGTCCACGACAAACCCCGGATAAATAGGGGGGAATTCTCATGTAGGAGGGAAAGGCACACGAGTGCCAGTCAGCGGGAGTCTAATTAAAAAGAAAAAAATATATATATATAGGTGTATTCACGTTAGACTCCTGAACTGCAGAAAAGGAGGGCGAGACAGAGAGTGCTAAGAAGTAGGAGAAATAAAATGATAATTAACAATTAGGTACGCGAAATAAAGAGAGTGAGATAATATAGTCGAATGATGCCTCTAATAAATAGAAGTCTATCTACGGTCTTCACTCTTTAATTCATATCAGATACAATATAAGATCCCTAAGTCTAGTAGAAGACTCTAACAATACAAACATAGTGAGAAAATCCAAAAATAAGGAACATGGGCACGGGAAAATGACAGAACCTTCTTTTATTTACAGAACATATCCAGTTCCCAGGCTAAGAGACACAGACATATGCCCGTTCATGAGAACATTTTAATCTCTATAAAGGTGAGTAGAGGAGTCCAACAATGAATGAATATTAAATTAGGAGACTCGTAGTGTAAAACATCTGTTAACTGTGATCCCCTTATCTACATAGATAGTTCCTACAAACCAAAGAGAGAAGAGGATCCAGGTCTACCAGATTATAAGACAAGGGAGGGACCATATATAATGTGAGGTAAAAAGATGAAACTACATAGTTTTTACAAATAGTTAAGACACAGTGTTCTACATAAACCGATGAAAATCTAATTACCATTCTTGATAGGTGTATCAAAAGCCTAAAACAACAGCGATTGCCGGGAGGAGGATTCCCCGAAGGCAGCTTTCCCGGAGAGACTCCTATAACACATATAGGGTAAGAAGGACTTTAATACAGGAAGGATGTCAGAAGAAAGAGGAATGAATTATATTATGAATGAATCATGAAATGTCCCTACTGTTTCCACACTAAAAAGAAAACGGAGGGTTAAGCTATCTACAGAAACAGTGAATTGTTCCTTAGAGGGGAAGGAGGTAAATGGGAATGTGAAACATGCATAGAATAACATTGTATGTAGTATGAGGACGAGGAGTTTATCTATGTATACATCCCCTGATACAGACTTTAGTGATTCAAGGGCCTACAACGGGGCAAAGAAAATTTCTAAAAATAGGGGAGTATGGATAAGTTGGAATGCACTGCTTGGGGACAAGAAAGAGTATATTGTACACTGAATAATTGACAAAATATCCCCGTAATAGTGATATTGTTTCTCTCCCTATATATCTAATACAGAGATTTTAAACAATAAGTCTAGAAGCCGGTGACCCCAAAGAGACGGCATGTTCTGAGGAAGGTGTTACAACATCAAGTGATATGACACCGAAACGCGTTGACGCATTTTCAAATGTTTTAGAATCCAAATAAGGTCAAGGAAGCAACAGATATCCGTATATTACTGTTACTGTTCTTTTCACCATTTATATAAAAGAAAGGCCATTGGATCTAGATAAACAGTGGCGGGAGAATCTTAAGGCCACAGTGATAGGGGGTTTACGAAAAGGATTTAATAGCATTTTGAATTGCACCTGTTTTGATTATTTGCTCTTTTTTAACCTTCAATTTCTGTCAAGCAATTCTAATGATTGTGATAATGTTTTGTCTATATAGTATGTGATGATTTGTTATTAACTGTCGATGTAACTTTATGGTAATTGATTCATAAAGTGTTTTAAAATATTTGTTCAAAGATTTTGCTTTGAAATTTTACATATGATTGTGTGAAGAGGAGTCCTCACGTTTTAGAACACTAATAAAAGATTGTGAACGTTCATTGTTAGTGTGGAAATCCATTTCTACCTATATATTTTTAATTACTTTATTTTTTGAGCTGTGTAGATGAATAATGTGCATGACTGAATAGAACTGATAGAGTAACGCAATACGCATTGGCCATAAAGTACACCCAGGGATTTCTCTTTGACTAACCCAGCAGGTCAACCCGCCAATAGGTCTTCCTCTTGTGCCTCCTATTGCAGCCTTTGAAAAATTTAAGAAGCCTGGATGGTAAACTCTATCTAGAGACCGAGACTCCTGGAATAGCCAGACATCAAAACCGTCAATGTATGATGTCCAGTCTGTCGACAAGGTTTTGGATGATAGTCCCACAATATTCCAGGAGGCTATAGTCATATAGGTTTTTAAGGGACTATTACCAAAAAACCTCAGGTCTGCCAATTTCCTCAACGTCATGTGCCTTGTCATATTGCAGTGAACCGTCACTAGGCGAGCTAATTGTACCGTGAGGGCAAGCTACTGATCTTGGCGAGTTGGTAATCACTATACCACTATGACAAGGTTTCATTGGGGGTGAACACCCTACACCTGTACTCCTAAAACTGTAGACCTGTTTACCACGGAGGGCTACCTCCTGTTTAGTCAGCAGAGCATGAGTGGAAAAGCCCAGGCTACTATCAGCCTCATCTAGGCCCATATGTCCCTCTGGATCAGTTAGGGGGTAATAATTGTTCCCAGTCAATCGATTTCTTCTAAGGAAGAGAGAATTTCAAATCGATTACTTGTATGGACAGGAAAGTCATGTTGATTATGTGCCCTATCGGGTCCCCGCCACTCATTAGGCCTAGGTGTATTCTGCGGTTTATAAAAAAAGCCTAGAGGGAGAATTTTTATGTCATCTGCTTCAGTAAAGTAATGGCCGGCCGTTTCAGGTATGTACTGAACCAGTGTTGGTGATCTACAACTGAGGACCACACAGTCACCTAGCAGGGACTTACGTGACTTTCCAATCCAATTGATTCTACGAACCATTTTAAACCCAAGAACTCTTGATCTCTTATGCCTGTCCTATTGACCAGCAAATGCAATGCCTTGTTTTTGAGCGTCGACCAATGTTCCTGAGCACCAGATGGGAGCTTTGGGACGTTCGCGAGTACCACTGTATACGGCGTGGCCACTGGTGGAAGATGCAAAGAGGTATGTGGATTCATATCGCATGCTACACCTATCTCTTGGAGCATACTCCTAGTGCTATTTTCCCCTTGCTGCGGCTTCATCTTCATGGGAATACCATTACTTATGTTACTGGAGTGATTGGTCTCAGTGCTTATGGCTGTTACAGTGGGAACTGAACTATGGCAGACGTTAACCGGAATTCCCTGTTGCACTATGTCTATGGCCCCCACCTGATTGTTGGGTACCTCCCCATTCTCATTAGATTAGACAGGGTGTATTCAGTAATTACTGATGATACACTGTTCAATCTTTTTTAATCTTTCGTCAACCGAAATCAATCTTTTGAGTAGGGGGTCAATCATAGCGGAGATTTTCACTCCTATTAGGGAACATAGCTCATCTGGTTTAAGCTGAAGGGATGTATGAGCTAAGTGGGCTAGGTTGGCGGCTTGCTCTTCAGAATTATCCGTAAAGTTTGCTACAGGTTTTAATACAGGTTTGGAACCACCCGTTTTCCCAGCAGAGGTTATTTTGTGTTTATCATTTCTGGGGACAGATGGATTGGGCTTTGCTGGACCACGGCCTTTCCTTTTTTTTAGATGGCGGTACCCCGCCTGTGCCCCCGTTAACCTTCTTTCCCCTTGTGGAAACCATTGATGTAATTAGTGGGCTTTCATGTCCTTGTGAGGTTCCTGGGGTTGAGGGCGCTAGATCAATATTGGTCGTGTGGGGCAGAATTCTGTGGCTTTCAAGAGCAGTTACACTTCCTACGGAGAGTTGGGAAGACTGCACTGTGGAGCTGCAACTACCTAGTGATAGCACCGGGTCGAGTGAGAGCCTACGCTCCGTCAACTGAATTTCGTGTATTAAAACAGTGTCAGCTCTACTTAAAAAAGCATCAAGGGTACCTACAACCCCATCACCCAACTTTCTTTTGCTCATGGTTGCAAACCCCCAGCCTACCAGGTTACACAAATATGGTTTAGCTACCACACACAGGCAATGTTTAGTATGTATAACAGAGGCTTACAGGGTTGCAGTTCAGATGTCAGTGATGTGGCCCAGCCTGGGCTCTGACGGGGGCAGACGGACACACCCACGCGCGTCCTGCGCTGCGGGAGCCCTTGAGCAGTTTTAAAGCGCCACCTGCCGCTTTTCCGTGACGCGGTGCAGGCGCCACAAAGGGGCGCTGGGAGATGTAGTCCCCAGCACCTGTGTCGGTGGTGGGCGGAATGCGGAAGCAGGATGTGCCCAGATGAAACGTTGCAGTCCCCACGGACTGTTACTGGCAGCAGAAAAACTCAGTGGCAGCTTCAGAGAGATAAAAGGGACCCAATCATTTCTCAGGTCTCCTCGCCGCCTTGTCCATCTGACATGCTTGCACCCTCTTGAGAGATTTCAACCTCTCAGACAGCACACGCTCAAAGAAAACAAAAGACTCCCTCAAGCTGGTAGACACACTATAGCATGTCTCACAACCAACACACTTCAAAGGCCACCTCCTCGACCTTGTCTTCTCAAACTCAAAAGCAATCCAATGCAAACCAGCTATATTCCTGGACTGAACCAAGCACATTGCCATTCCCATCTCCCTGAATCCTATCAACAAAAAATTGTCTTCCAGACTGATAATTCAAACTATCAAAGCCTTCTAAAACTTCTCCATTCTCCATACTAACCTAATACTTGGATTCATCTCTCAACCATGTCTGATGCAAACACTTTTATAAATAACTTCATCTCTTTTATGGTCATATATTCTATAGGGCGTCATGCCCTATAGAATATGCTAGTGCACGTCAAAGCATTCATCTCCCTGATACTCTAAAGACCATGCGGACATTAAAAGATCCATCTGCAGACAGGAGAGAAAATAGAGGAAAACAGAACTACAGATGACCTCACGATACTGAAGTTTCTCCACACAGCACGGCGACTGCTTATCACATCAGCCACAGCAAAGCACTATACCAACACTATCACTAAAGCCATCAACAGAAGTAGAATACTTCTCAAGACAGTAAAGAACGGTATAACCCCCTCCAGGACCTTTCTATTATTCCCTTTGCTGAAAAGTACAATGCCAAAAACCACTTCAGTGAAAAATATACAGAAGACCTGACAGTTCCAAGTCAGCTTCATATCTCACACCCTCTTCTGTCGAATCCTGTAACGTTAACCCTTCAAACCCCATTCTCGTGCAGATCCCGCAGAAATACTCCAATCCCTCAAAGCCACTTCTTCGAATATCTTACCCTCAGGCTTCATTAAAGCACTGTGAACACTCCATCATCCCAACTCACTGTTGTCAATGTCTCCCTCACTTAATCCTTTGCCCAGAATCTCTTAGGACAGGCCATAGGTCTTCCCACACAAGACCTTAATGAGCTTTCAAATTCAGCCCATCACACATCTACTGTTCAGCTGCAAGAATACTGCAAAACCATTCTATGTTCAACTCCAGGATCACATTAATACCACCTCTTGCATGTTTACCAGTCTAGCTTCAAATCATGCTGCAGCACGGAGAACACTACCTTCCACATCATAGAGAACACCCTCCTTTCCACAGATGACCCTTTCCTCCAGATATTGCTCGGCCTCTCAGCTGCCTTTGTTACAGTGACCATACTACTCTCATACAAACCTTGGAGACTCAAATGGTATTCACCAGCAATCTCATAAACGGATTCTCCTCCTACCATTCCAACCAATACCATTTTGTTCCCATTGGCACCTCCACGTCTCAAAAGATGCATACTATCCCCTTTCATCTTCACCCTCTACATGGAGCTGCTTGGTTCCCTGCCTACAGATAACATCAGGATTCACCAATATGCCGATGATGCACCACATTGACTGCACCACATTGACTGCACATCATCCAGACCTAGATGTGAAGCACCCACCTGAAGCTCAACCCAACCAAGACAGAACTCCTCTTATTTACACCAAACAAGACCTAATACCAACCTGTATCAATCACCGACCCTTGACAGCTTTGAACATCAGCTTTCATTAATTGCCTACTCACCTGGAACAACACTAAACTCACCCTATAGAAACACATTGCCAAAAACAGAAGGCCTGGTTCCAGCTCTTTTCCAGAGAAAATCAAACCGTTTCTCCTCGAAAGTGGAGTTCAGCACTGCTCTTCAAATTATCTGACTCTGGTTGCACCAAGGCCTTCCAAACTCCACAATGGCGCCTCTTAAAGGCATCCTACACACTACTCCTCATCTGGCACCTGAAGAAATAGGAACTCATCACACAGTTCCTGATGGATCTCCATTTGCTCACCATGTCGACCTGCCTCATCTTCAAAACCTGCTGCATCATGTACTGAGCCATCACAACCAGCTCCCCATCCCAGTAGGTTCTCTGCACATCTAAGACCAGGATACCATCAGACTTCTAAATAAGTGTTACAAAAAATAAAAAGGCAGCAGGCCTTTACCATCTAACCGCTCAGGATCTGTCACAACATTGCTATATCCTTCAGCCACCTGAAACAAAAATGCTGCTCTAATTTTGGAAAGATTTCAAGATGCACCTCTTTAAACACTACTTCACAATGCATTCTCCAGTATTGGATCGTTCATGTATTCAGCTGCTTGAATCATACCCCTTCATCGAAGTGGGTGTCACACGGTACAATACTAAAAGCAGTGTGTATCACTATCATAAGCTATAATGTTAATGAAGAAGTTCCTTTAATAGCCTATGACATTTTTAAAAAAAGGACCAAACTTGAGCAATAACCAGTCCGGCAACAGCACCCTCTAGATTGCTCCCAACAGATGCGGAGTCCCTTAGATTTTCTACCACACATCGTGTTGAGTCGCCCTGAGCTCTGCTCAGTTTCTTCAGCTATTGCTTCATTTTGGATCATCCAAGATTATATTTCATGTTTCATTTCTCTGACTCTGGCACTAATATGTCTGAGAAGCAGAAAACAAAGTAATTGACTACAAAATATATCTAACCCTTTCCTCAAAAACTTTCATGTTGAGAGAGATGAGGCTATTTTGGGGACTACAGAAACTTAAATCTGTCACTTCTGATGAGGACAGTGAGAATTCCTTCACCACACAGTCAAAGGGTGAGAGGTTGCGTCAAGGGTCTCCAGAGGGCGCGCAGGGCACGCAGAAAAGAAGACTTCCCATGAGTCTCTTGAGAAGGCACTTCTGACACAGAGCCAATTGGAAAAAACTTCCTCAGAGGCAGACCCTACAACTCCCTCTGTAGCCCTGACACTACATCAGGGAATTCCACATAACCCAACAATGAGGCATCTATTGCAAAGCTGTCTTGTCTACGATGTCCTCATCTATGAAAGTCCTCTACAATGGCCTCAACTACGAGAGTCTTGTCTACGACTGTCTATGATGGCCTTGTCTACAGAGGTTGGTCACGATAGCCTCATCTACGATGGTCATCTACAGTTGCCTCATCTACGACGGCCTTGTCTATGACGGTCATCGCCCACAGCCTCTTCTACGATGGTAGTCTACGGATGGCCTGATCTACGGATGGCCTGATCTACGGATGGCCTGATCTACGGATGGCCTGATCTACGGATGGCCTCTTCTAAGGATGGCCTCTTCTAAGGATGGCCTCTTCTAAGGATGGCCTCTTCTAAGGATGGCCTCTTCTAAGGATGGCCTCTTCTACGGATGGCCTCTTCTACGGATGGCCTCTTCTACGGATGGCCTCTTCTACGGATGGCCTCTTCTACGGATGGCCTCTTCTACGGATGGCCTCTTCTACGGATGGCCTCTTCTACGGATGGCCTCTTCTACGGATGGCCTCTTCTACGGATGGCCTCTTCTACGGATGGCCTCTTCTACGGAAGGCCTCTTCTACGGAAGGCCTCTTCTACGGAAGGCCTCTTCTACGGAAGGCCTCTTCTACGGAAGGCCTCACCTACGATGGAATAGTGTAAGATGGTCGTCTGACCGCCTCATCTACAACAGTCATCGACGACAGCCTTATCTATGATGGTAGTCTATGACCGCCGCATCTACAACTGTCTACGATGGCCCATCTATGATGGCATCATCTATGGCAGTTGTCTATGATGGTTATTTATAACGTTAGCCTCGTCTGGGATAACCTTGTCTACGATGGCCTCGTCTGCGACGACCTCATCTATGACTGCATCCTCTACGACAAAGGCCTCGTCAACAAACATTTTTGACGCAGCCTAGTTGTCTACATCTGCCTCGTCTACTACGTTCTTGATGACAATACAAACAACAAAAGACACATAATCCCGAATAACTTAATCTCACAGATTAAGGGGACTAATATGAGCATGTCTACAACAGTCAACAATATATGAAGAGGCAATATGTGGAGCAATTTCACCACTTTGCTCTGCCTCCAACTATAGAGCATGAGTTAAGTTTGTGTAGCTCTAGTAATAGGCCTACAGGGCATGTTACAGGATTCCTACTAACACTTTCCCAAGCCTGCAAGGTCACATTGTGCCTTATGTCAGCATCCTCCAATGCTCCTGCCCCTGAAAGAATGGTCCCAGTGTCAAATATTACCATGCTTCCCCAGAACGACCTGTTCACATCTGGGGGTGATAAAAAAAAAGGCCCTCAACTGGTGGATTCCCGACCAGGTGATTTCTGATGGTTTTCAGACTCCTTAGGAACAGCCAGCGAAAAGCTTCCAACAGCAAATAAACAATGGTGTGTTCTTTCTAATTTCAAATAGAAAAGCTGTGAGACTTAGTCCAATTATTGATTTATCCGGGAGGAATTGCAATTATGGAAAAACCCTGCCACTCTTAACCTCACCTAACCAGCAAGGAGACGTTCTCAACTATGCCTGGTGTTACTGTACGTGCTGTCAATTCACTGGCAATATGGGGCAGGTATAACCCCCAGATGCAGTCAGACATTGCCACTTATATAGAATTTCTGTCAGAAGACAGAAAGTGCAGAAACTAAAAAGATTCTGCAGGGGGCAAAACATCCTCATCAGTAAACATAGATTGCGCTATAGATATAACTTCAATAGGTTTCCCACAACTAGCACAGTCAGTGGTTTTTAAACTCGAAGGTTGGTTCTAGCTGGTTTTTTAATTTTTTTTTAATTCAAATTCATTTCAAATTATAAAAGCATGATAAAATACATACAATTCAATTAATATGAGTACTAGTTTAAATATGGCATTGAATTAAGCTTGTTAAAATGTATTCTAAAAATGTTTAAAACGATTTTCATTGGTTTAATGTGAGTATTTGTTGTTCGGTCCTATTAGAGAAAACGACCAGCTGATATATTTGGGTTAAGCCGATCGCAGGCTATCGTAGTTTCATAATTTGTAAATAAAGTGCTGCTGCTGTAGTCATGTGAGCTGCGGGATTTTGATTTAAGTAAACAAGGTTAATTCTGAGAAGACATGTTTGATTAATTTATCACTCTTTTCTCATTCTTTTGCCGCTAGGCTCAAAAACGTTATCGTCTTGTAAAGCTTCCTAAGCATTTTATGACTGCAGCTCTGCAAGTCCTTATTTGTACTCGCTCCAGTGTTGGCCGTAAAAGGGTTTTCCGAATATTTAGTAGCGCCGGACAAGTACATAATAGGCGGAGGAGTGACTAGTTTCCATTCCCAAAAATGCGACATTCCATAATGGACCAGAGCCGTTTCCATTTTGGGGTAAGGTCTTTAGATGAATAAACTCCCTGTCTCAATAAAATCAGGTTCAACTATTTTGCTCTTGAAAAGTGTTCGAGCAGGTATGGTTGGGGTTTTAGAGTTGTATATGTTGACATCACCACCTGTGCTTGGGTTTTAAGGGCCAAAGATGCTTTATCTATTAGCTTGGATTGCTGTTTGATGGCGCTGTTGTTTATTTGTTTGAACTCTGGATAGGCTGATATTGTGAGCCAAGCATCATCTAACTTTAAAGAAAGAAGTGATTGTTTTAAAACTAAATATACTGACTTATTCAACCTGGATTGTTTTTCAACCTCCAGGCACCAATGATGGACCAAGGAGTTTCCCTGTGCTGCCCTCATTCTCCAGTAATAAACGACGAGGGCCCCTTGTCTTGTCGGTATCTGATTTTTTTAAAACCAAATTCCAGTCTTATCTGGGCTTGAGATATGTGGCGTGGAATTGAAAATAGATTCTCGAATGAGACTAGATTGTGCAATATTTAAGACTGTTGAATCCTTCATGTTTAACAGTTCAGATCCATACAAGATAGAAGGCAAGAATTTTGCTGCAACGACTTTTAACAAGTGGTGTTTTGAGCAGTCGCTAAGTTTTTTTCTGTAAGGTTTTAAATGTAAATAGCAGGTGTTTTGCATTTGCTTGCCGTAGTGGCAGGTATTGCTTATAGTTGAGAAGCCAGTCTAATAGTACCCGTTACGAGGTCTCCCTCTCTGACACCACGTGAGATCTCTGAATTTACAGGATTCATACTTCCACACTCCCTCCCACAAATCAAAGTTCTCCCATTTGGCTTCAGATCAACTTCCTGCATTTTTACCTGCTGCATAGCCCTGTGGCAGTTTTGTTCCAGGAAGGAGAATCATCAGGTATTCTCCTACTTCGACAATTGGTTGATAAAAGCACCAATGGTGTTTCAAGTGTCCAGGGACACAGATACTTGCCTAAAGTTGTTTTACAAACTAGGTCTCCTTGTGAATTATCAAAGATCATCCATTCCTCCATCCAAGAAGGCTCTGTTTCCAGGCCGCAACACTAGATACTGTCCAAGACAAATACATTCTATTCCAAGCCAAACAACAAACACTGTAGGAACTGGCTCTCAAAACAAAAAAAAAAGATTCTGTGCATCTGTTCAGTTAGCTTCTGAGTGTCATGTCCTCAACGATCAATATGATCCATCTTGCACACCTGAAAATTGGAGCCTTACAGAAACAGCTACATTAGGGTGGCAGCCTCTACCTCACAATCGTGGCTCTTAAATCCGCTTCTGACTTGGTGCAGCGAGATCACCTGTGGGGCATACTTCTCAATTTGGGAGTACCAGAATATTTTTGCCACCAGCTCAAACGCATGCATCAAGACAACTACGCGAGAATCAGATATGGTAAAATTGGTGAACTTTCCCCGCCCTTCCCTGTAGAGAAAGGGGTGCGACAGGGATGTGTCTTGGCTCCGACACTCTTCTCCCTTTTTTAAATAGTTTAATAGAAACTCTGTTGCACCGAGGCTGGCGAACCACAAAATCCAAGCCCTTATGTTTGCGGACGACACGCTGCTACTCTCCAAATCGCCCATGGGTATGCAGAGGGTCCTTGAGGTATTCAGCTCTTTCTGGTAAAAGAGGGGCCTGGAGATTAACCTCCACAAAACCAAGTACATGGCTTTCAACGCGAACACCACAAACTGGCCACATTCCCAACTGGATGGAAGGGCCCTAGAGAAGGTGTCCATTTTTTATTATGTAGGCATTACACTTACTGAAAAAATGGAGTGGGGGACCTAAATAAAGAAAGCTAGTCTAAAATCGACCCAGTCCACAGGGGGCAGTTTAAAAATTACAAAAGATGTACGCACAAAGTGATAGGTCCCGTAGCAGAAATCTACAAAACACAGGCCAGGGGAGCATCACTGTATAGGGCAAAATTATGGGGCCATTGCCTATCAACCTCCCTATCTATGCCAGAGAATTCCTTTCTCATGCAACTGCTGGGCCTCCCTATGAGTACTTCATTAACACCGCTTAGGATGGATCTAGGGATCGGCCCTATAGCAGATATAGTCTCGTCTAGACCTCTCCTATACTGGCGATGCCTGTGGAGTACACCTGAACTAGCCGATTATAACGAGGAGCTGAAGGATGTTATGAGCCTTCTAGGCGCAGGGAAACTCCCTTGGCTAGCTCATATTAAGAATTCTTGCCAGCTTTAGGGAGGACAGATATGTGGACAGCACCAGAAGAGACCCGCCCCACAATCTCCAGAAAGGCACTATTTGACTCCCTCAGAGAACACAAACTGGTTCTACTATGGCAAGGGACAGAGCTGCTTGACCTCCAGCTTTCTGGACATCAAGCAGCAATACAGGTTAGAATCAGCACTTGATCACATCCAACCCCTTATGGCAAAGAAACTTTTTCTTCAATTTAGACATGGAGTGCTCCCGCTCCGAGCATTTACTAACAAATGTCAGGGAGCCCATAAACTAGACTGCCCAGGGTGCGATCGAGTTGAGGAAACTGAACTGCACATTCTTTATTTTTGCCCCGCCTATGGAAAGCCAAGGTCCCGGTGGTTTCTACAATTATGCAGAAACATGGGGATCAGACACTACATAGAGGTGCACAGGCTTTTTAAGTATGAAACCGACACTCATTGTGTTCACCATTTCTCGGTTCCTACACTCGATGTGATGCATTCGTAGATCCATCCTAAAGAAAAACCCTCACAGGAAACCCTTAGTTCCTAGCAACCTTTATATATGCTGTTACGCCTCCTTCGGACATATTTATTGTATGATTATTTCTACTGTAATTATCTTCCCTCCAGGCTTTTTAATTGCATAATGCAATTCGTTTTAATGTGGATTTTTTTAACACTGTTATATACATTGATCAGATAAAGCCAAAAGCTTTTTAACAGACAGGTGTTTTTTTACCTATTAATTAGTTATTTGCTTACACATGTTACTCTTTCCCCTCCTGCACTCAAGGTAGAATCTATAAACTCTATTGCACTGTACCCAACCTTAGTACCCTGAGGTGTCTTGAGGGAGTGTGCTAAAAAATATACTAGAATAATTTGCACAACTAAGAAATGCACTATTTATTAATGAAGAACTATTGCACATCGTTTTTATGATTACATATTTTAATGTTTTTTCCTTATACAAATTGTATTGTCTCTTTATGTGCATTTATGGCCTGTACGGTCGAAATAAAGCTTCTTTGACTGGCTGACTAAATCTCTTTGCAACAAACGAAACCTGCAAATGCCAATTCTATGCAAGTTGTCTTCCAGATCCAGAAATGAGATAATGCCTTTTGACACATGTTCCAGGATCTATGCTTACCTCCTCTCTATCGCCTCCCCGATACCTTTACTGCCAAAGGTTCTCAGCCAAAGGAAAGCGGAGCAGTCGTCTCATCCTGATAGCCCCCCAGGTGGCCCATGCAGCAATGGTTCACAGAGCTTCTCCTGCTATCGGAATACAACCACATTCATCGTCCAACATACCGTAAATTTCTGAAAATGAACTAAGGCCAGGTCCTTCATCCTGACTTGACTTTTATCATCTTATGCGCACTGCACCTAAATTCCATGAATTCATAGATCTCCGTGTTCCTCAGGACTGCAGGTGTATTCTCTCCAAGTCAAGCGGAAGCCACGATAAAGACATGTAAGCGTAATGGAAACATTTCTGCCTATTGGGCCAGAAATGAAACTTACTGCCTCTACTAGCAGTATCTGGAAGATAACTACCCTATCTCTCCTCGTTAGCTCTGTTACTGTTGGTACATGCGTCTGTTAAGGTACGATTTGCAGCAATATCAAGTTATAGATGCTTATCACATTTTCTCTTTTTCTGCGCTTGAAGACCCATTAAACAGTTCATGAAAGAATTATGCAGAGGTTTTTCCCTCCAGTAAGGTCTCCTTCCTCGAACTGGCACCTGAACATAGTTCTGTCTCAGCTCATGAAGAGCTCATTTGCACCCATTTATCGAGCACACCTCCTATTTTTCAAATGGAAGGTCATCTTGTTACTAGCACTCAATCCTACCAGTAGGGAAGATGAGATGCAAGCTTTCTCAACTCAAGAACCTTCTTGAGCCTCTGAAATGTAATACGTCTCAGAACCAATCCACAGACTTATTCCCAAGGTTCCTTCGTATTTTTCCTCAATGAACCTATAATATTTTGGACTTTATTCCAGAATCCAACATCACCAGTTGAGAGGTCTATTCATATGCTAAATGATATGATATATAAAATTCTACTTGCATTGCGCTAAACAACTCATGACAACGGACAAACTATTGGACTCAAATGGACACACTCGAAAGGGTGCTCCAGTCACGGTGGCAACCATACCTCAATGAATTTCAGCTGCAACCCAGTTCTGCTATTCAGTTTGGCAAGCCCCTCACAGCAAAAGCCAGGGTGCACTCAACTAGGGCAGTTTCCACCTCAGGTATTTTTTTTGTTGGAAGTGCCTCTTGAGAAAATATGTTGTGCTGCGACTTGGAAGAGTGTGTATATAATTCATGCTGCATTATTACCTGGAATCATCACAGCGCAGTGATGCACAGTTGGACAGCTTTTATCACACCCTTATTTCAATAAGTTGAGCCTCTTTTGGTTCCATGTGTTTTCTTATGTATTTATGCAATTTTTAATATATGAGATATATATATATATATCTTCAAAAAAAACTTGGCACGGTTCCCATCATAGTTTCCACAGCACAGAGGGAGTCCACAACGTTTTCTCCTTTTCCAGGTAATTTATTACTTTATTTTACACCGTGTGCAAGCAAAACAGGACGGTCAACGCATTTCGGCTGTTGTCTTCGACTGGACCATAGAGTCCCAACGTCTAAACTGTCTATTTAAAAGTGACTAAGTGCAGAGATCCCTCATTTGTGTTGATAAAAAATAGACTAGACCAGTAACCCACAACAATGTTCTTGGCGAATAGTGGCCGCCATTTTTCCACTTCTAACTATGTTTGTAAATACAACTTATCATTTTCATATTTTAACATTTTTAAGGTACATTTACAAAACATAAAAAGACATTTTTCCACTTTAAAGAGCATTTTTTTCATTTTCTATATTGTATTTTCTTAGTAAATCAAATTTAGCAGTTTATAATTGGTAAAGTACCTAGAAGTAATAAGATCTGGCGTGTTCGAAGCCCAAAAAGGTTCTCACAGAGTCCACTACTCCAGAATAAAGTGCAATAGTGCTAAAATAGGAGAGAGATGTATATAGGGGAAATTAAAGGAAAAGAGGGGGAAACCGAGGGGGGTATGTATATAATACACAGGGAAAGAGGAAGAGATTGAGCAGACAATACTTAGGGGGACAGTGTAGATGGTATAAATAGGTGTATAAAAGGTATAGCAAATAGAATAGAAAAGCTTAGGACCGGATGAGTAAAGATTCTATCTGTGAAGTACATTGTATCCATAATCATCACATGTCCAACCTCAGTGTGGACTGCAAGGTTAGCTCCTTAGTCATATACTGATAATACGGACGGCCATCAACATCTTCCCAACATATATTTCTTCTAGCGTTATTTAATTTAGGCACAAGTTCCTATTATGTAACTTTTTCTAGAGAACAAGAAAGGTTTTTTGTGTGCATGTGTGTGCAGATATAGTACTGGCAGTTGAAGATGACAAGTCCACATTACACAATTGCTAAAAACTGTTTAAAAAAAAAACATGCTAACAAGAGGAAAAAAATGGTGAAAACGCAACAATGTTCAAATATTCCTTCACATGTTCTAGTCGTTATTATACATTACGTCAATTCTTCTCAAGTCTTAAGCACTGCTGATCATTTTATGCCTGAATTTAAGATTTGAGTCCATTTGTAAGCTTTCAAAAACCACATTACCATCCTTCATTTTGGAGTCAGACTGAGTTAAAGTGACTAGTGTATTGTGCAAGTACAATGTGCAATTTTCAATACATAACAGAAGAGAGAGAAGTCTTTCTCCACTTATTGATTATTCTAGTGGATGGTGATTGTTGTTTTACTATTTTCTTTATTTCTTTCGGACTATTCAGTTTTTTTATGGCTTCAGCAATTGCCTCATACAATAATGATGTCTTGCTGTTTTAGACTATTATTTCAATCGGTTCATAGTTCCTATGAAGGATAAAGTGACTGGTGCATTGTGCCTTATTAGTGCAAATCTTCGCATTTTAAAGAAATTGGCAATATAAAAATGACATATCAACTGCTGGTCTGTATTATGATGCCGTTCGGAGTTGGGAGTTGGATGTTGAATTCCCTTGGATATCTTATGGGGCCTTTGTATATATTTTCAATTTTATCAGATATATATTGTGTCCTCCTATGTGTCTTTTGTGAGAGCTGTCCAACCACTGTTCGCTCTGCCACAGATAACTTCCTCTTGTTCTCATTTATTTCCAAATTCCTTTTTAAGTCGATTCACATGGTTCTTACATTCCACCAATATTTTCATTCCTAATTCCTAAACATACTCATTAGAATTTTCTGTCTCCTATACTCCCAATATCTGATGCTATTTGTTAATCCCATATGTTATTCACAGGTGAACATGCAGCTCCGCATCCATATTGTGACCAAAAGGTTTCTCTGTTCCCATGGCCAAAATTAGTTTTGACTCAGCTCTTCTTAGGTCAAGGGTTCGATCTCCCCCTCTTTCGTTCTGTTTTACCAATTTGGCACCAAAGTATCTCAGTCCTTTGCTGTTGCCCTGATGTTCTTCTGAGAAGTGTTTGGCCATGTGGTACAATAGATCCTTATTCTTTATAGCTCGAAGATGTTGTAGGATCCTTAGTTTAAGTTTATTGATAGTACTTCCCACGTACATTTTTTTGCAGGGGCATTCTAATACGTAAATTACGTATTTTGATTCACATGTGCTGAGAGCAATGATGTGTTCGCTCTTTCAGTTTAGCAATGGGTATGTTTGGGTGTTATATCCATGTTCACAAGCTTTACACTTGGAACATTTCCAGAATCCGGGAGTTGTTAGCCACGGGCCTTTTTCTTTTTCTTTTCCACATGCTTCCATGTGGCTATGGGTCAAGCGGTCTCCTAGTGATGCTGTTCTTCTGTAGGTGATCTTTGGAGTCGATGGTACATTTTTCTTTAGGGAGTCATCAAGCAATAAGATCTTCCAGTGCTTTTTAATGATGTTGCGCATGCATCTGTTTTCCACATTGAAGTCCAGGGTAATTTGGGTGGTGTCCTCATTTTCCATCTCTTCTCGTTCACAGAGTCATTCAGTTCTTGGTTTCTTCCTAACTCTGTTTCCGGCACCTTTAATGACATCCACAGGGTAACCTCTTGCCAAGAATCTTACTGGTTTCTTCCAGATGAAATATTATGTCGGTGGATTCAGAGCAGTTTCTCTTGGTATGGAGCATCTCCCCGTACGGGATGCTACATTTGAGATACTGTGGATGTCCACTGTTGCCATGTAGGATACTATTTGTGGCGGTTGGTTTTCTGTGGATTCTGGTACTGATTTCTTGTTTGTGTTCTAGGACAGAGAATTCCACAACCAGATAGACTACCTTCGTCTTGCTGTAGGTAGACGTGAATGATAGATTGTAATCATTTTGATCAAGACTTTGGAGAAATTCATCAAGACTCAACTTATCTCCTTCCCAAATTACAAACAGGCCGTTGATGTATCTCATCCACGATTTAATATTTGTCTTGAATTTACCACGTATGATGTCTTCTTCCCAAACCGCCATAAATATTCACGTAGGTTGGAGCAAATTACGTCCCCATTGCGGTGCCTTGCTTTTGGAGGAACACTTCACCATTGAACAGGAAAACATTGTGAGTTAAACAGTGACTCAACATGTCCAGGATCCTCCCAGAGTGTTCCAAGAAGCTCAGGGATCTGTTTTGCAAGAACTTACTAACTGCTGCGAGGCCGTCCTTATGAAGAATGGATGTATACAATGAGGTTACATTGATGGTGACCATAGTTTGTTTATTGCTCCAGCTGATATTTTGTAGTCTGTTCAAGAAGGCGGTGGTGTCCCTAAGGTATGAGGGGAGTGATAGCACATAATCCATCAGGAATACATCGAGGAAGTGTGAGGTTTTCTCCAGGAGTGAACCCATGGAGCTGACAATTGGCCTTCCTGGGGGGTTGGTGAGTGATTTGTGCACCTTCGGTAGAAAGTAGATGGTAGATGTTATCGGCTTATCCACCTTAAGGTACATGAATTCATCAAAGTTGATTAGTCCCCTTTCCTTCCAAGTCATCAGTTGTGAGCGGTCCATCGATCCATAGGGTTCTTCTCCAGCTTCTGGTAGTGTTCCTGGTTCCCCAATTGTCTGTATGCCTCAGACATATATTGTTCTTTGCCCTGTAAAACGATATTCCTGCCCTTATCGGCAGCCTTTATAATGATATCAGGATTGGTCCTCAAATCCTTCAAGGCTTTTTGTTCTTTCCTTGTGAGGTTCCATGAGTATTTGGTGTGTCTCTTCTTCATGGAAAGTATGTTCATTTCTTCTACCACTATTTCATGAAATAAATAAATTTTATTCCCTGGTGGCAGTTGTGGACAGTATTTGGACTGGGATTTTAAGCCACTTTCCCCACCCGGTGTAGTGTTAATTCCTTCTTGTTGACAGATTGCTCGGTCACTCATAGATTTAATGTTGTAACTAATGCCATCTGTTGGATTGTTCTTTAGGTTGGATAGCGTTCTCAGGGCTGGGAGATTATTTTGATTGAGTAGTGAGACTTCCATGGGTTTGGTGTGTGTTATACCCCCAGTAATCGCTGGCTTCTGGCTAATTTGCTTTGCGGCAGAATTTATATAGGTCATGCCGAAGATTGGGCATATCCATAGTGGAGTTCGGACAAAAGGTTAGTCCCTTATTGAGAAGACTGATGTGGTCAACATTTAAAGTCATGCTGGAAATATTAATTACCAAGTCCTTGTTTGACGATATCCTTTTTATTTTTGCTTTTTCTTGCCTTCTCCTCTTTTGGGCCTTGCTCCTTCCTTTCCCGCGTCTGGTTCGGGTGGGTTTAAACCCCTCCCCTGCCCCCACGGGGTTCCTCTTGTCCGACCTCGTTGTCGCGTCTCCATTTGGGCCAACCTCATCTCCCCACGAAAATCCAATTTGGAGACTACTGCCTCTTCATCTGCAGAGCTCAGGTCTGAGCTTTCGTATGCGCCCAGAGCATCATGAGTTATGCTCTTATCCATCGCCGCTCTATTCCTGAGGGAATCCTACTTTCTTGCGAAAGTGTAGATTCGTCCATTGGCGTAATCAATCCGATCGCGGTTGAATTTGCTGACCTTCCTCCTTTCAACGTTCATTTCATGTTTATTGAGCTTCTTCTCCATAGCCTACATATATTAATATATGATATTTTGTGATTTTGCTGTCTCAAGATAACTGGATTCATCCAGTAACTTTGTTCTTCTGTAAAGGAATTAATTCCAAAAAATAGAATAAGGCAAAAAAGTTTTCCTTGAGACTTACCATCGAACTGGGTAGATTTATTATGCATTTAAGCATGAAAAATTATTTGTTTGTCGCATTGTTCCTAATGGTTACCTATACAGTCTGTTTTCCCTATCAACTTGGTCACATGACCACTCAGGGAAGTGGGCGGCAGGCGTGGCACTTAAGCACTTTATAAACCTAAAAATTCAGCTACACCCTGCATGTGAACAAGGGCTGCATAGCCCGAAACGCGTCATGGTTGGTTGGTTCACGAAAAAATACTGACAAAATAAACCTACCTGGATAACAAGCTGTGGTCTGTCTCCTGTTTCGCCGGTCCTGGGGGATTGGAGGCGGTATAACGGAGTTCCTGTTAATATATATATATATATATATATATATATATATATATATATATATATATATATATATATATATATATATATATATACATGCATTCATTTATTAAATTCGATATGAATGCGCTATATATATATATATATATATATATATATTGTACCCTCATCTGCTTTTTGAGTTAAATTTATAAGATATACAAATACAGTAACTGCTTGCTATTCCAATTCCAGAATGTGAACCTATGAAAGATCCAATACTGGAGAAGAAAATAAGTTAATTACCTGTAACTGCAGTTCTCCAGTATTGGTATCTTTCATAGATTCACATGCGATTTCCCCCTCCTCCGCCGCAGAGAGGCTCCCCTTATAGCTCAGGATTATTTATTCCCACTTGTTCCTGAAAATCTGAGGGACTCAGACTCTGTTGGGAGTGTTCTAGCGGGTGCAGTCTCTTGATTGGTTATAGTTCAAATTTGGTCCTTTTTTAAAAAGGACATTGTTAGGCTATTAACCTGACTATGATAGTGATACTGCTTTATGATAGTGATACTATCACTAGGATAGTGATACTGCTTTATTATTGTATCATGCGACTCCCACTTCGATGTCAGGGAATGCTTTAAGCATGTGCATCTATGAAAGATCCAATACTGGAGAACTGTAGTTACAGGTAAGTAAATTATTTTCTTACTCTTCACATAGCAGCTACCTCTCCAGTCACTCGTGATTTTATGCTCATCTTTGACCCTGCACAACACTGTGTTGCCTTTTTCCTCATTGGGCTACAGAAATTCCGAATACATGCATGCAGTTCTGCATATGAAGTTCTTCACTGGTAGTCATACGCACAGAATATTTCCACCCTTGTGCGCGAACTCTAGAGCACTTTCTTCTGAATACAGTAGAGTCAATCTATAATTGGAGGTAGGCCACTCAAAGTAGATAGTCTAGTGATACCTACATAATTATAAAGAAAGACTAGCTTGTACTCCTTTTTTCTTGTGTGGAAAACAACTTCTAAATATCACTTAAACCTCATTGCAGCACCTATGTGAAAATAATTAGTTACACTATCCAAATTAACATTTAACCAACACTCTGAGAATGAGAAAAGTGAAGAAAAGGGTGCCTTTCAGGTCAAAAGTGCAGACATTGCAGAAGACTATACTGTTTATTTAAGAAGTCAGCAGCATCCCTTTCTGAGCATGCACTATACTGGTAGCTATTCTCACAATCCCAGTTCCTACCTGGCAACTTAACACAGTTCTTGCTCAGCTCATGAAACGCCCTTTTGAGCTGATACACAGAGCTGATCTCAAGTATCTTTCCTGGAAAACGGCACTTCTACTGGCTCTTACCTCGGCGAGACGAGTGAGTGAGCTTCAGGCTTTCTCTATCCATGACCCTTTCCTTCAATTTAAACACGACAGAGTGATCCTGAAAACAAATCCTAAGTTCATACCCAAGGTTCCGTCGGACTTTCACCTCAATGAGCCCATAGTATTACGGTCCTTCTTTCCAAATACACAAACGGCAGCGGAGAGAGCTCTCCATTCCCTCGATCTCAAACGCTGCCTTCAATTTTGCATTGACAGAAGGAAGACATTTCGCAAAACCAACCAACTCTTTGTGGCTTTCAGTCGACCTAGGAAAGGTCTTCCACTAACTAAGCAGAGTATTTCCAGGTGGATTTCTGCAGCCATTATCTTCTGTCACCAGCAAGCAGGGCGACCCCTGCATTCTAAGGTTCAAGCCCATTCCACTAGGGCTATCTCTACCTCCATGGCGCTGTTTGCTGGAGTGCCCATTACAGACATCTGTAGAGCGGCGACATGGAAAACGCCGCATACGTTCACCAAGCATTACATACAGAACTCATGAAAGATGCAGCAGTGGGACAAGCAGTGCTCCGTCATCTATTTCACTAGAGGTGAGCCTTTCTCTTCATCCCACCGTCCTCTTATATGCATGCACATTTCTCTCTGATATTGCATTTTGGTACCTTTTATGCTTCACATTGATATGTTACCATCTGGTGATTTTCATACTGTACCATTCGAAATGTGCTTATCATTGCATGACTACTCTGATTCAGGCATGTGAATCTATGAAAAATACCCTAATACTGGATAAGAAAAGCGTTACTTACCTGTAACTGCAGTTATCCAGTATTGGTATCTTTCATAGATTCACATGCAACCCACACACCTCCCCTGGAAGGGCTCACTTTAGTTCTCTCAGTAATACAATTACTTAGCACTATGCTTACATAAATCTGAGGGACCAGAGCTCCTTCCAGGAAGGTTCCAGAGGGTGGTGATAGCTGATTGGCTCTTCTCCAAACTTTGGTCCTTTTCACAAAAGGACCCGGATATGTTACTAATGAGGCCTCTGGCCTACTACTATGTATATAGGTCTATGAGACATTACTTTATTTATGTACCGGGGACTCCCATCCCGACGACGGGGAATGATTGAGGCATGTGAATCTATGAAAGATACCAATACTGGATAACTGCAGTTACAGGTAAGTAACGCATTTCTTCTTGATTTCAGTACCCAATTTTTCTTCAGGATTGAAGCTTTTTGACTTTTCATTAATGTCTTTAAAATCCGACATCATTTTTCTTTGCTTTTTCTCATCTGATAGGGGATTTTTCACTAAAATATTCTTTTTGTGAAATGTCTCAAGTGGAAGGAAAAAAAGCTCCTCCTGCCCCTCATTCCGTTAGTGTTGCCTGTCTACTAGCCTCACACTCAGCAAAGGGGTGCACATTGTGTCAAAAAACGATCAAGGTTATGCAGGTTCCAAGCTTTTGCGCTTCGGAGTACTCCAGGCAGTTCTCACTCAGGGTTGCCTTTAAGTTCATCTGGAATGCCGGACTCCTGTATGCCTTTCGGCCTCTACCTCTCTGTCCCACAGTTATGAAGATAATTAGCAACAACCGGGCCCAAATCATTCTTCTTGCACCAGATAGGGCTAGGAGAATGTGAACGTCTGGCCATGAGGTTCAGTCTTCTAATCCAGTTGCCTCCTCAGAATGACATCCAATCGCAAGGGCAGGGTCCTACACCTGACCCTGAACAACCAACACCTCCATGATTGGAGACTGAGCGGCAACTGTTTAATGCCTTGACGTCTCCTGAGGTAGTGAATGTTATTTTAGCAGCCAGACATCCCTCCACTAAACCCATCTATATAGAACGCTAGGGAGAGTTTGTTGCTTGCTGTTCGTCTTGTCATATCCACCCCAATTTGTCTGAACTTTTTTTTTCCTTCCCTTGCCCTTTAAGGCTTTGCCTGCGGCAACAGCTAAAGGTTATCCACTGGCCTTATTTGCCTTTTTTAAGATTGCCTAATCAGCCATCTTTGTTTAATTCAACTGTTGTGATGCATTTTCTAAAGCAGCTAAACAACATGTTCACACCAAAACCCTTTGATGCGCCAGTGAGATGCCAATCTGGTTCTCACATTCTTGATGTGCACCCCATTCGAGCCAATGCACAACTGCCTTCTGAGGTTGCTCACATTAAATACTGTTTTCATCAGAGTGATCATTTAAGCTTGTTGCGTGAGCGGGAGACGCTTCGAAACTCAGCCTTGAGGGGAACGGCTTACCTTTCCAGCACACCAGGAGTTCTGCCCCTCGTTAGGGGTACCCACGCCGACGCCGTGAGGGGAACGGCCAGCGAATAGCAGTATTTGGTAGCACCCGCAGCCCCCGTGACTACACCTCCCAGGGTGCTGCGCGAGGCGCATCCGGCTGACATCATAGGAGGGCCCCGGAGGGCTACAAAGCAGGCCAGGCCCTCCCGCGTCGCGTGGGCGGGCCCGTCCGCGCCCGTCAGAGGCCGAGCTGGGCCACCCCTCTTCTGTTCAAACTACATTATGGGTAAGCGGAAACTTCATTCTTCCCAAGACCAGGCGGGGGTAAAAGCCAAAGTCCCCAGGAAATCAGCAACTATTATCTCCTACCTAACCTCGGCTGTGGCTGTTTTGAATACAGAAATTGCTAACGCGGAGAGGGAACTTGGGTTTGACTCTATTGACGCACAAGTAGCTGGTACCTCCTCTTTGGACACTACCTTGAAAAACCCGGTCCCCTTGGTGCCCCTTGTACTTATTAACTCCCCCACTTGTGGCCAGAAGTCGTACCATCTTGTTACCGAGGTGGAGGGCCTGGTGCCTGTAAGTAACACCCCCGGCCAGGCACCAGCTTCCAAAGGGCAGCCTAATAAGCAGATTATTGCAACAAAGAAAGCAACGAAGAGATTGTATAAGCGGGATAAAGTCACAAAAAGTATCTCTGTAAACCAAGGGCCTGTTACAACTCATTTTTTAGAGTTAACTGTACGGGACATGGTGGAGGACATTTTTACCACTCGGTTGGAGACTGCCCTAACCAGTATTGCCAAAGACATCATTTACACAATGAACATCTGTGTTACCGGCATATTAGAAAAATGTGAACGTATTAACTCGATTCTAGCTGTGTCTAATTGTGCACCCGGTTTTGTTCAAATGCCCGTGTCTCCTAAACCTAAAATAGGTACTGGGATAATTACGGGGGAGGGAGTAGGGACTGCGATCCTAAACCCCCCAATGGTAGAGAATCCCTTGCTTGAGCGCACTAGAACGAGCGGATGTTATAACCATATTGGGAATAGGGAGTTACAGAGGAGCCCAGCAAGGAAACCTGAGACACGAAGTAACCCCGCTCAACCTAGGTGTAGTGGGAAACCCATTGGCCAACAGGTTAGGAGAAAAATAGTAATCAAACCCAATATTAATCTCCCCCCTGAAGCAGCACCGCTGGTTGCGATTCTTGTAAGGGTCCCTCCATTGGTGGCTGGAGAGGTAGGACCTACAGAAGCTTTGATAGCAGTAACTAAAAAATGGTGTGACCTTAATTGTTCTGGTGACACTGAAATTTCCTCTAGTATTATAACGGCCAGGCGGGTCAGATGGTTGGGAAGCTCTCAAAAGGAAGTAAAAGGGGACTGTGTTATTTTTAACTTTAACAAACCTCATGTTGCTGCCCGTTTGTTGTGGGATGCCTCTGATGTGAAGAGGGAGGAAGGAGGAATCAGGGCCCTACCACTGGGATTCTTTTACCCCCCCTCCTAGATGCCCAAACGTAGATGTAAGATCTCGTCCAGAACAGACATGTAGGAGTTTAGTTCGGGCCCCCTATAGCACCCCAAACCATAACGACATAGAACATCATTGTGATTGGGTTAGTCCCAGAGTATCCTTACCGCTCAAAGCACCTTGCACTCCGGTATCTCAGAGAAAGGAGATACTAGCCCTATCTAATAGGTTTTCCCCTTTGTCTCGGTTAGATGAGAATGATTGACTAGAGCCCTTGGTCACTATCTCTCGACTCCCTATCCCTAATCTGCTTAATACCTTTGTGGAGGTGGGTGTTAAATTTAGACTAATGAGCTGGAACATCGCAGGGCTCCGGTCTAAAAGGGATGACCAGAACTGGTTAAAGCTTATTAGAGATTGTGATATCATAGCTCTGCAAGAGACTTGGGACAAGGAGAGTAATTTTTGAGTTGACTGCTTTAAATCTTATTTTCGGCCCGCTTGGCCAACATTGGCGGGTAGAGCTAAGGGATCGCTGATGTTCCTTTTTTCTGTAAGATTGTGGTATATAAATAAATAATACCGGGACTATTTTTGAATTACGTTAACAATAACAGATAGCTCAATAAATAAGAGGCAGGATCCGATGTGTCCGAGTCAGAAGGATTTATTCAGGCAAAAGGGAAGGGACTGGAACGGGACAGCCTGAAATAAAATGAAAAGGAAGGCAGCTGCACCATTTCATTGACAGTGCAGCATATATATAGTACAACATTACATTACATACAGTAGGCGTAACTTGTGACAAGCGTAAGATAAGGACACATGGGCGGAAGAAGAAGGCGTGCACAGGGCGTGCACTGAGACATGTGATGTGAAACGTCATAGAAGTGTCATGAGTGGGCGGAAACATGGAGGGGGCTACCTGAGAGCAGCTGGGACCTTTAACCTAGTGGTGCGCGCAAACGGGCAATGACGTGATACCAGGGAGAACTGGGGGCTATGACTTCTGCACTAGAAGAGGAGACTAAAAGTCTGCGGTGTCAGGACGACATGTACCTATAGCATATCTGGTATCTGGTATTTGGAGTACATGTCGATAGAATCTAAAAGTTATCAGGGCAAAGGCTACTTGACACTAAGACTGGTGCATGCGTTTATTCTACATGTATTGCGTGTGCTAGGAATATTCTATGAATATTAATACAGTATTTCTCTTGCATGGAGACAGAAAGACTAGACCATAGCTGAAACTGTTGATGCGGTTCAGTAGCTTAGGAATGCAACGAAGGAAAGCTGGACTGATAACTAGAAGCATAACATACTCTTGGCAGACAGGCAGGCAGAGCCAGGCTGGGCACCGCGCTGCGCGAAAGGAAGTAAGTGAAGGGTCAGGGATGCAGGTGGGGGCTGTATCGCTCCTCGGAGTGGGTTCAGGAAACTGGAGCTTGACTCTGATGTCCGGGCCCTTTTGAGGCCTAGAAACGGGGACAATGCGGTGAATTAACGTGCACACTGTAAACGTGGCAACATAGGCCTAATACTCGTTGTTTTCACGAGAACTGGATACTGACATACTAGAGTTGGACACAACTATAATTGCGTCTTTAATCGATCATAGGGGAATATATGCATATCGATCATGCACATATAACATAGGGTGGGGAACACGTAGGCACATATGGCAAGGCAAAATTTACTTTTCCACAAGATTAAAGGGTTCAGTAATGATGTTAGACTCGGCTTCTCCTAACTGTCTAATAGCCGAACTTACCACCTTGAATCATCCCAAAAAACTGATAATTAATTTCTATAATTCCGGGGAAAGTGAGTATAGTAATGAGCACCTTTGTTATCTGACACAGTTTTTAGAAACATATAAAGTGCAGCAAACCACTTACGTTCATATCATTCTCATGGGTGATTTTAATATTCATTTGTGTAATTTTAATTGTCGAATCAATGAAATTCATGGTCCTTCTTATTCGTCGCCACCTCACTTTGAACCTACCTCTAAAGGGGAGGCTCTTGAAGAACTTCTTTTATGTGCTGATCTTTACGAGCCAGTTTTTTTTTACATGTAAATGTGTTTGTATTTATATAGCGCCCTTCTACCCAGAGGTCTCATAGCGCTGTATTCATACAGCTGTGGAACCCATCCTGGCTTTCCTGTGAAATGTCCACTCCTGGGCACCCCCAAGGTGAAGCCAGGCATCCAAGCGCTGCTGGGGCCGTTGTGGAGATTAAGCAAGCTATTGCCCAGAGTCACAGAGAGGGACCCATGATTAGACCAGGCACCAAGGCGAGAATTATCAGGTCCGGGGAAATTGAGTCCAAGAGCCGCCGAGGCGGGAATTGAACCCTGGTCCCGGGCCAGACCTCTGCATCAGGGTCTGCCGCTCTAACCATTGAGCCACGCTTCTCCACAAGAAGAGAGTGAGAGGGTTGTAACGTTTAAGGCAAGAGACAGTGAGACGGTTATTGATTATATATTCATATCCCCTGCACTTTTAGGGCATGTACTCTTTTATAATGCCACCTGCTCTCCCCTCAGTGATCATAATCCGGTTATCCTAGAGATGGATAAAGGCTTCTACCTTTTAGACGCCCCAGTTAATACAGGGGGGTCTATTACTGTGATAACCAAAGATCAAGGGAGGAGGTTAAAATGGGCAAAAGTAGTCCCTGATCACTTTCTTGCTAGTCTAAGTATGAAGGTTAAAGATGACATCACGAAATGTGCTGATTGTTCTACCCCGGAGGGTGCAATAATCACAGCCTTCGAACCCATCTGTAGACAGGTTGCCATAGACTTAACTATCACCTCTGTCTAAACCAAAACAAGGAAAAAGATGGTTTGACTCTAAATGTTCTAGGGCCCATCAAAATTTATTAAAAGTACTGATAGCTAAACCCAGGGATAAGGCCCTTATAGCTAGGCTTAGAAAATAATATAAAATAACGGTCCAGACCCGTAAAAACGAAATTTAAAAAGAGGTATGGGACGCTTTAATGTCTGAGGAAGTCCCAAAGGATAGCTCAAAGTTTTGGACCATTGTTAATAGCCCGCTGCTTTCGGGGGCGGAGAATGGTATACTGGAAAGTAATATTCCAGAAGATGAGTGGTTGACTCACTTTGAAGGTATTTATGCGAGTAATGAGGTGTTTGAACCTTTTTTGGCCCCCGACAGCAGTATCCCTTTGCCCCCATTAGTGTTTAATGAGGAAGATGTTGAGAGGGCAATAAATGAATCCAAAAGCAATAAGGCTCCTGGCCCAGACGGCGTCCCTGCCGACCTTTATAAGGGCAATGTTAAACTCTGGACTAACATTTTAACTGTTTTTAACTCGACAGTTGTCCAGGGGTATCCTGTTTCATGGTCACATTCTATCATCATCCCTGTTTTTAAAAAAGGGCAGAGAGGGGATCCTAGGTGCTACAGGCCCATTTCATTAATAGATTCTTCTGTTAAAATCGTGGGCAAAGGGGGCGTGGCTTAACGGGCCAGCATGGCGGACGCAGCCTAGTGTAGTTCCGTCCCGCCCGTCATCTATCCTTGGATATATCCTGTTCCCCCGCACCGCTTGGAGGTTTGGAGGAGAGGCACTCGGCTTCTGACGGCGGGGTGCGTCTCCGGTGTGAATTGTGGAGCCCCGGAGTCCCTGCGGACGGAGCTGCGCGGAGCGGCGGACCCGGGCCTGGTCCGTGGAGCGGAAGCCGGGACCTAGATTTTCGTGCTCCCCTGGGCCTGCTACTCTACGGCGGCCGCGGGGAGACCACACAAGCTGCTGTGCCGCCGTTCCGAGGCCGGAATTGACGGATGCCCCGGCCCATCCAGGCTCCGGTGTGGGCTGCGGGGTGCTGGAGCGTCCAGACGGCGAGGAACGACACACGCCGGCTTCCGGCCTAGTCCGCAGAACGGAAGCCGGGGCCTCGATTTTTGGACTCCCCGGGCCCGACGCACAGGAGGCGGCTGCCGATCTTGCAATTAGCGGCACACCAGGAGAGTGACCAGTAGAGTTCCCGGGCCCCCCCAGGAGGCGCCAGGGGGTCAGAGCAGGCCGCAGCAGGGACTTGATCCTGCTTCAGAGGCGACGTGGGGGCCCAGAGATCGAAAGGCCCGGAGGCAGGCTGTAGGTCCAGGCCCAACGCCTGGACCAGACAACATAGGTCACCCCGGAAGGGACAGGACCGATGGGGGCTCGGGGGGCATATCGGCCCTCGGCGGCGAAGTCTTGGATCAGTGGCCGGGAGAGCGCAGGGCTGGTCACTGAGACATGAAGCCTGGGCCTTAGAGGAAGAGGACGTGGGAGGTTACAGCTGGCCGGAAAGCTCGTGATATGTATCTGTGGCGAGGGGCCTGACTGGACCGCAGTGATCCTTCAGTTAAGTGCGTTGTCTTGGCCCAGGGGGTCCGGTACTCCTGTTCAGAACTGGACAGGTACTTCAGTGTTTTTGAGGTATGGGGATGGGATCCGGGAGTTGGGGGGCAGCAGTTTGTCGTTCTATAGTGGGGGGTAGTTGGGGGTGGGTTGCACGATCGTTGGGACGTCTCCTTGAAATACTTGCATACACCTCAGAGGCCCGGCACCTGGGCAATGTTCTGCATCACCCCCAGATGGCAAGCTCAGTAGTTGGCACATGGAACCTTGAAGCGACCCGTAGAATCCTAAGTTCGAATGTGAGAGGTTTGCTAGACAAAATTAAGATGGGTGCAGTGTTACGACAAGCAAAGAGGGAGTGCGCTGATATCCTATTGTTACAAGAAACACATTTATTAGGCAACAAAGCACTCTGCTTACAGCGCTTTGGCTACCAACAGGTCTACTATGCAGGATTTACTAGAGGTTCCAGGGGGGGTGGCTATATTAGTACACCGCAGACGCTCCTATGTTCATGCCACTCAATGGTTCGACACGCAGGGTAGGTACGTCTTTATCAGGGGTAGGATTGGGGGGGGGGGGGGGAGACCTTGGTACTGGGTAGTATATATGCTCCACCTCCTTTACAGTGGTCTCTAGTCGAGAAGCTCTTTGCTGTTTGGGCTGACATTCCTGAGACACCGGCGGTAATGGGAGGAGATTGGAACGATGTCATGGACGGACTGGTAGACCGATGTAGGCCTGGGGGCGGGTGGTTAGCCACAGCGTCTACCAGATTGGGGGACATGGTCAGAAATTTGCATTGGGTTGACACTTGGCGGTACCTCCATGCACTTGGGAGGGAATACACATACCTGTCTGCAGTCCACAAATCCTTCTCTAGGTTGGATTATATCTTTGTCCCGCGAGTGATTATTGGCAGAGTGGGGTCGGCGGCTATCTTGCCGAGGGGACTGTCGGACCACTCTCCTATCAGCATAGAGTTAATGCTCGGTAGAAGGCGGCAGCCATTTCGGTGGCGTCTTTCCACATGGCATATGCAAAACGAAGACTACCAAAAACATATGGGCGAAGCCATTGCGCATTTCTTGGTAGAAAATGTGGGATCGGTCACCAGTGCCGGGACAGTGTGGGAAGCCCTGAAGCCCATGCTGCGGAGAGTAGATATTGCGGGGTGCGCGGCGGCGCAAAGCGGACTTAATCCGCGCCGCGGCAGATATTGAGGCTCTGGAACGTCGCTGTAGTATAGGCGGGGAAAGTCAAATGGTGGGGCAACTCCTACTGGCACAGCAAACTTACACATCCCTGCTTCTAGATGAGGCTCGCCAGGCGTGGCTAGTGACACGCAGCAGAATCTGTCAATGGGGGGATAAGTCCGGGACGATGCTGCACTGACTTTGCCAGGGCACGTTCCAAGCTCAGACCCTACCAGGGATCCTCGATGCGGCGGTAGACCCGATTGCAGACCCAAAGGTACTAGCATAAAGTTTCGCGACATATTACGCGACCCAATACGCCCCGAGTGAATGCCTCCCGGCTGATATGGTAGACAAATTTCTGGCAGACTTGCCGCCGGGTGCGGTGCCGGACGAGGTGCGCGAGCGCCTGGAGCTCCCCCTGACGGCTGAAGAACTGGGGAAAGCTCTGGGAGACCAACACCTAAAAGGCTCCAGGTCCCAATGGGTTCCCAAGCGAATTTTACAAAAAATATCATCTCCAACTCGGCACACCTTACAGGGCGGCATTGGAGGTGGCCAGGGAGCGAGGCTGCCTCCCTGAGGATTGGAGACATGCTGAGGTAGTGGTGTTCCAGAAGCCGGGCAGACCCCCGGAACAGCATGAGTCATACATACATATATATATATATATCTCTATTAAATGTTGAGGCTAAAATACTATCTAAATACTATCTAAGGCGCTGGCTAATCGTCTTCTACCCCACATTGCGGAACTCGTTCACCCGGACCAGGCCGGATTTATGCCTCATAGGGCTACCAGGCAAAATATTCGCAGAGCCCACGTAGCAGTGGCGGCAATTCAGGGTACTGGGGTACAGGCGGCACTTCTCCTAGCAGATATTGACAGAGCCTTTGACTCCCTGAGCTGGGTCTACCTGTTTGCATTGCTGCCTCGGCTCAATCTGGGGCCTCGTTTCTTGTCCTATCTAAAACTTCTGTATACAGACTTGACGGCATCGGTTAGGGTGGCAGGCGCGATTTCCTCTAAATTTTCGATTGGGCACGGCACTAGGCAGGGCTGCCACCTCTCACCATATCTATTCGCTCTGGCTATGGAGCCGCTGGCGGCATGGGTGCGAATGGATGCACAGCTTAGAGGTCTTGAATGGGGGATGGGTCCGTCGGACAGAATTGCTCTGTACGCGGATGATGTCCTGTTCTTTCTTACCAACCATAACAGATCGGGGCCACGTATACTTGAGATAATGCAAATATTCGGCGAAACCTCGGGTCTATATCTCAATCCTCGTAAATCCACCCTATGGGTACTCGGAGCGCAAACCGGGGTGAGAGATTGGGCATCCGCGCTACAGGTGGCAGTTGGGGGTCTCAAATACCTATGAGTATTTCTCTCGGAAGTCCCGGCGATCTCATGGGAACGTAACCTGGTGCCAGTTTGGGACAGGATTCGGACCGAAATGAAGACTTGGTCCCGGATGCCCCTCACTATATATGGCAGATCAGCCATATTTAAAATGGTGACCCTCCCTCGATTGCTTTATCAATTACAAAATCATCCTTATCCGATAGCAACCCAGTGGTTCCGCCAGGTGGATTCAGCGCTGGGGCAGTTTCTCTGGGCTGGAGGAGCTGTGAGGGTGGCACTGCGGACATGTTTCCTCTCAACTTACTGTGGTGGTTTGGCGACCTCCGATATTCTCTCCTACTATCAAGCCTCTCACCTCCTAGTTCTGAATGAGTGATGGTATGGGGATAGGGGAGACCCTGCATATGCCCTGGAACGACATCTGATGGGCTCTAATTCCCGACATGTGATATTGTACGCAGCACGGCTGCGAAAGAGGTTGCCGCCGGCTACTCAACTGATCTTCCAGATGTGGAGGCGGGCATTGCATCGCATGGGATGGTGGGGTACGCTGACCGAGGAGACCCCACTGTGGAACCGTGGGCGCTTTCCGGCCTTGGAGTCGCTTAAGGGCTTTAGGGGTTGGGATGCTATAGGAATTTCGACCCTGGGGGATGTAATGTCGGGAACAACACTTAAATCCTATAAGACTTCCGAGCAGAATATGACATGCCCCGGTCCCAATTTTTCCAATACTTGCAATTTCGCCATGCAATCACCCCGAGCATAGAGGGTTTGGAATCGCTCCCAGAATTTTGTCCGTTAGAGGCCAAGGTCTTTATGGGGGACCTAGGAGATAGGAAAATATCCCGCATTTACCAAACACTAGTAACACATTGCTCCACAACACTACAGAAGCTCCGAGAGGCATGGGAGAGGGATGTGGGGGAGTTAGAGGAAGAGGATTGACGGGAGGCATTGGAGGCCCCTAGAGGGGCAGCCATAGTGATGCGGCTGCTGCTTATCCAATTTAAATACCTACATAGGATTTATTATACCAGGGAAAGACTGTGGCGGGCAGGCCTCATTGCATCCCCAAATTGTCTTAGATGCGAAAGGGAAGTGGGGTCGCTGATGCACACGGTATGGAGTTGTGGTTCACTGTCTAGGTTCTGGAAAGGAGTGTGGGATTGCTTGGCTGAGGTCTTGGGGTGGGACCTCCTGCGCACGTCACGCTTAGGTCTGTTACACGTGATGGATGGGGTAGGGGGGAACAGATATAAGAGACATCTATTGCTACTAGGCCTGACCACTGCCAAGAGAGATGTAGCTAGGGCATGGAAATACCCCAGGGCTCCTTCTGTTCCGGTGGGGAAGAAGGGACTAGATTTTTGTATGGGGGTGGAGCAGCCAATCTTCGAGGCCCGCGGCTGTCCGCGTAAGCATTATAAGATATGGAAGAGATGGGCCGACTATCGGTGCCTGTGGCTAGAACCTCTGGTGGGCCAGGAGACTACTCTAGAAACTGTATAAAGAGCTTTAATGAAAGGTGTAGGCTTACTCTGTACTTAGAACTGCTTTGTAGAACAGAGGAGAAGGAGTCGTGTGACTGGGGGGGTGGGATCCAGGGGGGGGGGGGGGGGGAGTTGGATAGTTTGGGAGGGGTGGGGGGACCAGCATTGTTCAAAGTTGATGCTATTGCCGGCTATAAATGATGTAAAGATAGCTAATTCATTGATAACGTGTATGATTGGCAGTTGACTCCGGAATACGGGGCGCTGCACTATATGTGCGATCCATCTAATAAAACCTGTTTAAAAAAAATAATAATAATCTTGGGCAAAGTGATCTTGACCAAGGTGTCGGAGTGGGTCACAGAAAATGAGATCCTGTCCAATCTCCAATACGACTTTAGATCAGGCCGAAGCACCTTGGACCAGTGCCTCAATCTGCATTTATTAATAAACAAGTATACTGTAGCTTCTAAGGGGTCTATTTATTTGGACTTTATGGATCTATCTACAGCCTTTGATCTGGTGAACATATCGATGCTATGGTCCATTTTGCTTGATTTAGGTATTGACCCCTGTTTTGTATATTTTTTAGTGGATTTGCACCGGGACCTGTTTGCGTCCGACAGGGTGACCCAGGAGGGAAATTGCGCAAGACACTTTAAATCTGGTAGAGGGGTCCGTCAAGGGTGCATCCTGGCCCCTTTACTTTTTACACTATATATAAATGCCATAGATAAAACCTTGGATAACGCTAGCTTGGACGTTCCGCGTATAGGGAACAGCACCATCCCGGTTTTCCTATACGCGGACGATGCTGTCCTACTAGCCTGTACTCCGTTAGGTCTTCAGAGACTTCTGAACTCCTTTGGGAGTTTATTAACTCTCTGGATCTGGTAGTTAACATTGCTAAATCGCATGTTCTGACTATGGGATTACGTAGGAATAAAGTCAGAACTTTTTATTGTATTGGGGCAGAGGTCACAAGGGTGAAGGTTTTTACATATCTGGGGGTCCTGTTCGATAATAGATGTTCCTGGGCTCCCCAGCTTATAGCAAAAAAAAAAAAATGCTGTAGGAAGATCTTCATCAGCCCTACTCAGTTTCGCTCGGGGATTAGGAGGAAAGCCCTGTGAGGCTATCCTTTCCATCTACAAAGCGAAATGTCTTGCGATTGCGACTTATGGTGCAGCAATTTGGGGGTATAAGCAAGTGGAAGGGATCCAGAAGGTTGAAAATACATTTTTTCACTCACTCTTGTCGATCCCCCTATTGACTCCGACTTTTGCTACCCATCAGGAGCTGGGGATGGGATATGTGTCTGATTTGGTGAGCATGGCCCCCCTAATTTGTTGGATAAAAACGTGGTTGAACCCTGAACCACCAGATTTTAAAAGATTGTGTCATTTTAGAAAGAGCTAATGATATACAGTGGCTTTCTTATATTAAGGCAATGTTCATGAAACTTGGGCGCCCAGAAATTTTTCAAACCCCGGAAGGAATTGTGAAAGCTGATGTCAAGTGGGTTAAATAACACTTCCTGAGTTTAAGGGAGCAGGAACAAGAGGATGAGGAATTAAAAAAAACTCTGGTTAGGGCCCATTTTTCATTAATTACATCACCATCTTTAGAGCCCTACCTAAGGATAGTTACAAAGCCCTTCCACCGCTGGTTATTGATTAGATTTTGTTTCAATCTGATTCACTTTTCACTGGGGGATTTTCAAGGTTTGAGCAAACCAGAGGATGCAGCACTTTGTAATTGTGATTGCAGCTCAATTCAGGACACTACGCACTTTACATTATTTTGTGATTTTTATACCGACATCAGAAAAAAGTTTGTAAATCCACTTTTGAGAGGCAAGGGGTTTTTACAGGTCAAACCAGCCTTGTTGCACCTGCAATTATTGGATAACCCCTGGAATATTTTTAATATCGCAAATTTTCTTGTAGCTGCTGTATGGATTAGGAAATTAAGATGCCCAGCAATGATCGAAATATGAATTTTATTGGATTCTTTAAAAAATTATGAAATTGTTTTAATTGAGATATTGTTTTGTTTTTTAATATTCGTGTCTCACCCTAATGATATGTTTTTTATGTGTACTTCTATGATTTTAATTAATCGAATAAAGTGGTTTTGACTTGACTTGCGTGAGTGAGCCGCAAGCACTTTCTGTCCAGCAACTATACACCACATTCTTTTTGGACAAGCTAGCGCTAAGGACTAAGGCAGTGTTGCGCCAAAATGTTGTAACTCCATTTCACATTGGACAGTCTCACCCTGCTGGTGTTCTACGCCCCACCTCCTCAGTCTAAGGAGTTTAAGTTACCCCATTGCTGAGACTGTTCGACAGCTCTGAGCTCTTACATTAATCGTACCAATGACCATTGGGTGGACAATCCGCTCTTTATGTGGCTCTCTTGGGCAAAGAGAGGAAAGTTAGTCCACAAACGAACCATGTCCATTTAGGTTGTTCCTTTTATAAAGAACTGTGGTGGCCTAGCCAAAAAACAGCCTCTGAAAGACCTGCATGCTCATTCCATCGGAGCAAAAACTGCTGCCACTGCACTGGCAAGCAGAATACTCCTTATAAATGTTTGCCAGGTTGCGATATGCGCATCAGATTATACTTCATACCTTAAAACATTGGTCCACTTACCTCTCTAGTGAAAAAGGCTATAAAGCTAGGAGTCCTCTTTGATGCGGAGCTCTGTTTTTCAGACCATATTGATCAGGTAACATCTTCCTGTTTTTGTTTGTTGAGAACTTTGAGAACATATTTTCCCTTTATCCCCCTAGAGCTCCAGAAAACGGTCATTATAGTACTAATCATCTCTAGGATAGACCACTGCAGTGTTTTTTACGTTGGTGTTCAGCAACGTCTATTGAAAAAACTCCAGACTTTCCAAAACGCAACACCCCTCCTGCTCATGAAAATCCCAAGATTCTGCTCGGTCTAGCAAAAAATCATCAAACTTCATTGGCTTCCATTCCCTGAGCAAGTTAAGTTCAAGCCTCTTTGCTTGCTTCACAAAGCACTGCATAATGGCAGCCCTGATTATTTCCGCAATATTGTTAACTGACATTTTCCGAATCATAACCTTTAGTCCAGTTCAGCCAAAAGTGTGACTACCCTGAGAATCAACAAGGCCCGATGAGGGGGCATGAGCTCTTACTTCTCTGGTTGCAAATAATGGAATTTATTGGCCATTCTTTTCAACTTAGAGCTCAGTCTAATCTGCCACTGTTTAGGAAGCCCCGTAAAACTGGCCTCGACCTCTCTCGCTAAATAAATTCTGATCTGATGGCTTGAATTTTGAATTTCAGCGCCAAGATGCCATCTGGCATTCGTGCGCTATATAAGCTTTTGGCTTGAATTTTAGATTTAAGCACCAATACGCCTTACGGCGTATAAGCTTTCAAAGCTCTACTGTCTAGGTAGGTTGGCCCTGCAGGATTTTCTGGTCTGAGCTATTTCATAGCCCGCCTGCTGAGAGTGTAATATTGCGTTGGCATCTTTTCACAAGGTGAGGAGTCTGCAGTTAGAAGTATCCATCAGAAGAACATGTTACTTACCTTAGGTAACACTCTTTCTAGGGGATTGTTAATCTGTATACACAATTTTTTACAAAATAAAGTTTTGTATCTATTTATAAAAATGACATTTAATGAATTGAACAAAAGGAAAGAATAAATTAAGGAACATAAAAATATGGCCTCTATAACTATTTTGTGAAGTTACATATATTTGATGTTTGCTACGCATGTTAACCCATACTAGATTCAATCTACTATAATTGAAATATATGTCTAAGGGGAGTGTTTTCTGTTTCATTTTATGTCAGCCCCCCTCTTAGTCCCAGACCTCATCCGTTCTACAGAGGGGTTCCCTTGCTCTCCCAAATGTGAAAGAGACACGTTATTGATAGATTACTTACCTTGAAATATCCCCAGGTGTCAGACTAGATCCGGAAAGCTTTCGTCAGCAGTACCCCGTGCATCATTGGCGTCGTATTCGCCGAGATGACGTCACTGGAGCTACTTAGACGCGCCCACGCGCATTGACGTCAGTTCTTTCTTTTTCCGCGCCAGCAAGCGCAGATCCAAAGAGAGCGGTACTCTGTCACTTGTTGACTAAGGCATTTTTTTTTGTTAGCATTTGTGAGTACACTGTACCCCTGGTGCATAGAGATGCCCTGTGCCAAGCTTTGCGAGGCCTGTTCGCGCACGAAGTCGCTGACGGACTGTGAGTGTCTCTTCTGCCTGGGGCGTGACCACAACACTAGAGTCGTGCACCCACTGCCGGGCAATGGCCCCGAAAACTTTGCGGGAGCGGTCCCGAAAGTGGCTGGAGGCCCAGGAGTCGGCCCCTTGTCGTTCCGGGCCCCGGTCCCGCAGGATGTCAAGGGCCCGGTAGCGGAACAAGCCCCATCATTCGAAGTCTTCGCACTCTGAGTCAGGTAAGGCGAAGCACAAAAAGTCGAAGAAGCATCGCCACTCTTTGTCCTCCCCTCATCGGTCGCGGGACGGCGGCTGAGGGGGCAGGTGACACCCCCCTTGCGGCTCCGATGGAGCCTGAGCAGTTACCGTTGGTTTACCCACCTTTCCCGGGTCCATCAGCAACTCCGGACGAATTGCAAGAGTTTGTGTCTGCAATGGCACGTGTCTTCAGCCTGTGCGGCCCCGTCGGCACGCCTTTGGTTCCTGTGGGCCCCACTGTTCAGCGTTCCTCGACGTTGTCGACACCCAGAGGCCTCCATGGCTCCGTCTGTGGCTCCTCTTTCTTGCCGGTAGACCCCGTACGGCCCCCACCGACGTCGCAGGCGGCTGACTCCGGCGTCGTCTTCCTTTCCGACGTCAGCGCGGTGCCCTAGGGATGTCTCCCGACGCCGATCCCGACATAGATGGGGGAGTTTTACCCTTTCTTTCACCCACGCCCTCGTCCACTTGTGGAGGAAGGGGAGGACTGGGAAGGGTTTGAAGACCCTCTTGCAGCACAGTGCAAGCCTGTCCCCGACTAGCATGAGGATGTGGAGGCTGGTGGCCCGGATTACACTCCGGCGCCTGGTTCACTCCTTCAGCTACAATGGAGGAGAGTGGTACCTTTTCCACTGTGCTATGTAGGACGGCCGAGGCTCTTAAACTAGAGCTCCCTACAGTGGCTGTCAGGACCAACCTATTGACAGAAGTGCTTCGGCCAGCTTCTTCTTCTACAGAACCGCTGTTGCCGTTTAATGATGCACCTAATGATGTGCTTCTGGGCACTTGGTCCAGGGCCAACACAGGGGCCCCTGTGGACAAGGGTGTGGGCCGACGGCATCGCCCGGCCCCGGGCGACCCTGCCTTCCTCACCCAGCACCCTACACCTGAGAGTTTGGTGGTTCAGGCCTTGACGTCCCCGAGTGCGTTCCCTTCTGCTCCGCCAGACAAGGAATCCGTAAAATTGGAGCAGTATGGGAAGAAGATTTATTCTTCCGCAAGTTCTGGACTGCGGTCTGTGAACACTGCCTGTCTCTTGGGCAACTATTCCCATTCTGTATGGGATGCGCTTGAGCAGGTGGTTTGGAGAGGGCCTGCAAAGTACAGCAGGTACCCCAAAGTCAGTGGGCAACAATCTTGTGGCTCTCCTTTTCAGAAAAAGGAAGAGACCAGCTCCGCACAGTTAGTGATGATGATGCTAACAATTACCTTTTCCTTAAGACTGCTCTGATTGATAGGTTTGGCTTAACCACTGAACAGTACAGGTTGATGTTCAGAGATACCCAGAAGACGCAAACTCTGGACTGGAATGATTTTGTTGATTGTGCCACTAAGGCTCTGGAAGGCTGGTTGCTGGGAAGTAAAGTTAAGGACTATACAGGATTGAATAATTTGATCATGAAATAGCAAATACTTAACAATTGTCAGAACCAGTTGTTGCACCAACACCTGATTGACTCAGATCTGACCTCTGACCAAGAATTGGGAAAGAAGGCAGACAAATGGGTCAGAACCAGGGTTAAGCAGAAAAACTAGGTCCAAGGTGGTGATCAAAAAAAGGCAGACCAAAAAGGTGGGGATCAGAAACCAAAAGACCAGAAGTCTTCTTCAGGCGCCCAACAAACTTCTAATGAGGGGGGGTGCCAAAATTCCAAGAAAAAGAAGAAAGAAGGTCCAAAGAAACCTTGGTGTAATTATTGTAAATCTGCCTCTCACTGGTTCAGTGAGTGCACCAAGAAAGGTACAGCCCCTACCACTGTTGCCCCTAAGGCACCTGAACCCGCTAGTGCAGTTAACAGTGGTAGTTCCCAACCCAAGGCTATAGTGGGGTTAACCATGGGTACGGAGATGGATTCTGGCCTAGTCAGGATTCCAACTCAGGCTGTTCTTGCCTGTAATGTGGACATGGCTATGTCCTCTACTGTAAGTCCCAGTACTCTGGGCAAATACGGGCAAACGCCTTTAATTAGTGACAAAGTGGCTCAGGCCTACAGGGACACATGTGCTCACTATGGTGACACCTAACTTTGTGGACCCTGGACAGATTGTACTGGGTGATAATTACCTGGTGACCAATGCAAGCAATGTCACTACTACACATAGTGTGGCAGTTGTTAACTTCTCCTGGGGAGGGGTAACTGGCCTCAAAAGAGTTGTGGTAAGTGCAGATCTCCCTGTGGAGTTTTTGTTGGGCAATGATCTTGAATCCTCAGTATGGTCAGAAGTGGAGTATAGGACTCATGCAGAGATGTTAGGCATATCAGCTCATGTCCTTGCTGTGACCAGGTCACAGGTCAAAAAACGGAACAGGTCTTGGATCCTGTAACTATGGACCAAGTACCACCCAAGAGAAAGAGCAGTAGGGTTAAGGCAGTGCCTTCCCCCCTGCCCTCATGTGAAGATCAGCCTTCTCAAGAAGCGGATTGTGAGACCCCTGAAGGAACTGTCTTAGAAGAACTTGAACCTGACCAGGTTGAGTTTCTTGGGACAGGGGGACCTTCAAGGGCAGACTTGAGGCAGGCACAGTTAGACTGCCCCTCTCTTGAACGCCTCAGACATCAAGCTGCTTCTGAGGCTGCTGGGAATTCTACAGGTACCCAGAGAGTTTACTGGGATGAAGGACTTCTTTATTCAGAGGCCAGAGACCCCAAGCCTGGTGCTTTCAGTAGGTTGGTCATACCTCTGGCATTTAGGGGTTTCCTTCTTACCTTAGCCCATGATTTTCCCTTAGCAGGACATCTAGGCCAGAACAAGACTTGGGACAGGCTTGTCCCTCACTTTCACTGACCCCATATGTCAGAAGATACCAAGGAGTTTTGTCGCTCCTGTGTGACCTGCCAAGCCAGTGGCAAATCAGGTGACACAACAAAGGCCCTCCTTATACCACTACCTGTGGTGGGGGTACCCTTTGAAAGAGTAGGGATTGACATTGTTGGACCAATGGATCCCCAAACAGCCTCTGGGCACAGATTTGTACTGGTGGTAGTGGATCATGCCACCAGGTATCCAGAAGCTATTCCCCTAAGGACCACAACAGCACCTGTTGTGGCAAGAGCCCTCCTGGGAGTTTTCTCAAGAGTGGGCTTTCCAAAGGAGGTTGTCTCAGATAGAGGTGCAACCTTCATGTCTGGGTATCTAACTGCAATGTGGAAGGAGTGTGGTGTAAATTACAAATTCACTACACCCTACCATCCACAGTGCAATGGCCTTGTTGAAAGGTTTAACAAGACCTTGAAGGGTATGATCAAGGGTTTACCTGAAACGCTTAGGTGAAGATGGGACATCCTTCTACCCTGCCTTCTGTTTGCTTACAGAGAGGTCCCACAAAAGGGGGTTGGCTACAGCCCTTTTGAACTTTTGTTTGGGCATCCTGTAAGGGGACCCCTATGTCTGGTGAAGGAAGGATGGGAGTTACCTCTCAAAAAGCCTAAACAGGACCTAGTGGACTATGTACTTGGTCTCCACTCCAGGATGGCTGAGTATATGAAGAAGGCTTCTAAAAACCTTGAGGCTAGCCAAGAACTTCAAAAAGCTTGGCATGACCAAAAGGCTGTGCTGACTGTGTACCAGCCAGGACAGAAGGTGTGGGTGCTGGAGCCAGTGGCCACAGCAGCACTCCAAGACAAATGGTCTCGACCCCACACAATTTTTGAGCAAAAGGGAGAGGTCACCTACCTGGTGGACCTTGGAACTCCCAGGAGCCCCCACAGGGTGCTCCATGTCAACAGAACAGACTCAAAGCATATGTTGACAGAGCAGACATGGGCTTGCTCATGGCTACAGATGAGGGGCAGGAGGAAGAGAGTGACCCTCTCCCAGACCTGCTAACTCATGCAAAGGAGAAGCCCCATAGACCTTGCTGGTCTAAACCTAAGTGAATATTCGATTCCTGCATGGGTTGCATTTGCCAAGGCTTGTTGACTCCAATCCGGAAGCCGAGGCCGCCAACAGCGAGATCCTTCGTGGGACAGCCTATATCCAGCTCCTGGTCGTCGTCGACTCCTCCTGGTCCATGTGGCTGCAGAGTCCAGCTTCACGACATCACCTGATTGCTTCGCGACATCTCCTGGTTCCTTCCTGGTCACTCTTCAGCCTCGATCCGCCCTTGGATCCAACCGGACACTTCTCTCCTGGTCGCCTGCAGCATCTTTCTTAAAGGCTCCATAGGATTCAGCGACGAAACCCGACACACTTTGACACCTATGCACCCGCTTCCTGTGGGTGAGGTAACGCAAGTACTCCGGTGCTACTGTGGGTATTAACTATCCTAGTGCCCCAGTTTTCAGTAGCTTTCTCCTAGTCCATCCGGAAGTGACCTAAAAGAACTAGTTTGTAATTCTTTCGTTCCCAATCTAACTCTATAGTAACTCGCGTGTGTGTAAAGACACTGCACACGCATCCCGTGGGCCTCCTGCACCCTAACTCTTGTTAGTACAGCGTAGCCCCAGCGATGCCCTAGGCCTATCCTTTGTTCGTGACGTGGTCCTTATACCACTATTTTAGTATATGGTTTTACGTGCCCCTAGGGCCCTGCTGTATATTGTGCAACTTACTGTATGATAATTAAGTTTCTTGTTATGTGCTTTAGCCTCTGATCTCATAAAGAGTTCAGAGGGGTTGTGTTTATAATAAATACATATATATTTTATATATAACCTGTGTGGTGCCCTTTCATTTGGTATTCAAGGGGTTACATATGGTAAAACAGCTGGCTTCACATGCTCTCTGAAGTTTTAGCCTAAGACTGCTTTGTCCATGCTACCACTAGGATAGCTGGTCTATATGGTTGACTTTACAACCATCAACATAAGGGTTGTTTGGACTGATACAGGGTTCCCACTAGAATAGTGGACATCACATATCAGGCCAACTTCTCACACTGGTGAAACAAAATGAAAGTATCTCACTCTTTCAGTAAATTCCATCTAATTGCCCACATATGACCCAACATTTTTGCTACTGAGCAAGCAATCGCCAGACTAGGGTCTGACTTGAGGGTCGAAAGAGCTTCGCCGTAAAAGCGTGTACCCAATTGCTTGCAGATTAGTTTAAGCTGTTTTGCTCTTGGGCGGGAGTACACCGAACAAGAAAAGAATACATGGGCATTCGACTCTGCTGCAGAGACAAAGCTGGGGCAAATCTGGGCACTAGTAGAAGGCTGATGCCAGGAGCCTGTGAAAGTGTTCAAGGGAAGGGAACCAAATTTGAATTGCATATAAAGTTTCCTGTCTTGAGGAGATTTGATAATATCTAAATATTGTTCATATTAACTGATCAGTTTAAAATCATTGAATTCCATGGTTAAATGTCCCCATCATGTATTAATAAGTGAAGCCTGTGCTGCCCAGTCCCATTACTGCTTTTTGACCAGATTTTTGCTAGAGAGTAATGCTGGGTCCTTAACATCCCAATACCCCTTCAAACCTATTGTGGTTAATAGGGATCTGACATTTCATATCCAAGCTATCTTATTGAAATAATTAAATGTGTGCTAACTTCCATTCGAGTGGTGGTATACAGGAGCAACTCAGGAGTGAACCTTATACGCTGCCAAAACAGTAAAGGACATAGTTTAGCCTGCTCTATAATAGAAACTCTTTCCAAGTCCAACCTTGAAGGGTGTAGTGGCATTCTCTGGGGTAGGGAGACCTGGTGCCTCAGAAACTTGTTTTCTGATTTCAGAAGGGCATCCATCCCTTCAAAACCACACAGTTCAGCTCTATAAAGAGCTGAACCTACTGCTTTGGCATCATAGATCTGAAGTGGGGCTGCCTCTGGTTTGCTGAAGGAGGTACTATGTTCGTTTATCAGGCCCCCTACTGTTTGTCTATGCTTCAGGGTCAGCTTGGTCACATGAGGCTTCCATGACATAACTTCCGAAAGTGTGATACCTAGATAGTCAAAGGTACTCACCCTTTCCAAAGGGACATCTCCTAGGGATAATTTACCTCTAAAGGATTTATGGGGGTTAAGGAATAAAAGCTTTGTCTTTGAAGTATTAACCACTAATCCTCAGGAATTAAGCTTCGGATCTCTGCTATGGGGAGAGGATGTAACCTAACGGTTAGGGCGGTAGCTTAAAATCTGGGGAATTGGGTTTGAGTCTTGGCAGCGACTCTCAACATCCTATGATTCTGGGCAAATCACTTCATCTACCCGTGCCTAACAAAAATGAATGTGTCCTCCTGTAATGCAACTGGTGTGCATGTAAAGCACTCTTGATACCTGATTTCAGCTCAAGTTTGCGCTATATAAAACTTTGTGAGAAACAAACGTCAGTAAATTGCGCTTAATTAGTTAAAGCTTGCCTTCATCTAGAGCTACCTGGGGCCACTAGGGTTGTCATTATCATTTGTCGGAAGGAGCTCTTTTGATGTTAGAGCAGGTTTGGGATAACTAGGTGAGTTCTCCCAAGGCGATACCAAAGTTAGGCTCAGGGGATTATGATCGCTATCAGTAGTAGAACCCACAGCCATATCAATCACTCTGGGCCAAAGCTTTAGATCCACCAGAAAATAATCTGTACAACCCATGTTGTTAGTACGATTAAAGGTGTTTGCACCCAATCTGTAAGAGCTAGTGCGGCCATTAGCTGCCCTAATCCAAACTATAAGGAAAAGGCATTGATTTGGATTGCCACTTGGGACCATTTTTTAATAGGGGTAGGTCAAGGTGGGGGACATGCCACAGCTCATCCTCATCCATTGTTCACAGATAACCTCCCTCCCAAGTGGTTCGAAGGAAATATTAAAATCCCCTTCCACAATCCAGGGTGACGGCGAGGCCCTATCATCCAAAAACTCTTCAAGGTCATGTATTGTAGCTGATCTATCCTCCCCCCCTTTTGTTCCTCTGGTGTAGACATTGTAAATGTGAAGCAAGCCAGCTCTCCTGGAGTATACAGATGTCAAAGCTTTCAATATATTGGATCCAATGCTGGAGGGTCATTTTCGACCTTACCCTGGCCACATTCCACAACACCAGTTTGAGACTTCCTGCATGTTTGAGGAAGTAGATTATAGCTTAGATTATAGCTTCTCTTGGATATTTCCTACTTTTGCATAAAACTGTGTTAGATGTGCAGCTGGTGGTCCTCTGGGCAGCTTGGTTTTAATAGGAGATAAATCCCTTCTATTCAGAATGCCATGAGGCAATTGGGTTATAGAATAGCCTATGATAGGCTGACTGTTGTAGGGCTAGTCTGGATATTTGGAGTTTGGACCAATTAGTGCTTTGAATTTAACATGTGGTTAAATTCTCAAGTCAATCAGTAGCTTTTAGGCTGGAATCTAAGCCTAGATGAGGAACCGAGGGGTTGGCAGTTGATGGTGAGGGTCATTGAGGGAGCCTATACTTGAACTCTATACTTGTGAATGTGAGAGGACTACACCTAGCTTCTAGGGCTATCAGATTGTGGGCCACTTTCTCCCCCAATAAGGGACTATATAATACAGTCTGTTGGATTATTGAGGTGAGTAAGCCTTCTGTCTTGGAAGATGTCCTCTCTAATGACTGAAGGGCAGCTCCTCACATGACAAATCCAGTGTATGGTTTTATTTATGAGTGAATCTCCTCCTTCGTGTCTTAGGTTAGTGGAAACTGTAGCATTCTTGATATCTTGTGCATTCTAGTAATGTGTCAATTGTGACATCATCCTGTGTTCCAAATCCGCCCTTGACTGTAGAATGTATTCTTTGAAAAGGAAGGCTGTTACCTTACTAGGCTGTGGTTTGGATGTGCCTCTTTATCCTTGATTAAACCTAACTACTTTTAATCTCAACCTGAGTCCTGCCTAATCTGTATTATGAGCATGGATTTTACATTGGCGTAGTCGGCAGGATGAGGAAAGGAGAGGCTCAATAATCTCAACTAGTTTTGTTTTCTTCACGCTCAATCTACATCAAGGTACTGTAATACATCTTCACTTTATTGTGTTTAGATTGCATCAGCGGCTGTCATATTGGACTTATTGTTGTCCTCCCCAGTGTTTTGATTGCACCAGAGGCTGTGACTTTTAACTAGTGCCTACAGTTTACCTTGAACAGTGGCAACATATATTTCTGACTGTTTAATTCTGATTTTAAAAGGAACTCTGTTGCTTAATATATACTGTGATTTCCAGCTTAAATTTCTGTGCTGTGATTACACCAGAGGCTGCGATGTAACAATTTATATGCTCTTAATATCTTCTGTGCCGTGATTGCACCAGCGGCTGAAAGCTACTGTCATCGTCCGTTTACCTCCAACCTGATTTTATCTGGCTCCTGGCTTATTAATTGATTCTTGGTACCTATTTCCTTGTTCCATTTGATTCCATGCGGGTGACGCTGTTGTGACATGGATTTTGAATTTGCTTTCGTTTGGAAACAGCTCGCATTTTAAAATGGAGCTTATTGACTATTATCTACGTTGTGGGGCAGTGACCAAATTTGTTCATTATTACTTCTATTTTTAGCGCTTGTTCTTATGTTTTTAATTTGTCGCTGTGCACGAGTCTAACTCCCACGTTGTTCATTTTGAATGTAAGCATTTCCTACCTTGCAACGTACTTCTTCCTGACAGCCTCGAGCGTTCCTCTCGTCCTGCAGTTCTTCATTGGAACCTCATGGAAGTTTGTGTCACATGAGATCACGCGTTTACGTCGCGTTACGCTCCATGCACGATGTAGGCACCATTTCTGTAGTTCTTTACCTGATTTGACTTTCGGACTCTCCGATACTTCAGATTAGTACTCCCAAGAGTTCCGTGGTTCATTTTTAAAGCGTGTCGCTCTCTCAGTAACACGCACACGACAGTGACACGCAGACTAAATACTACTGCTTGTTGGGATCCCAAGGCTTGTAGTGGGTTGCTCTCTCAGTGACACACACACTTATAACTCTACAGTTTTTGGTTATTTAGAGTGTCGTTCTCACATTGTCACACATACGACAGTGACATGCACACTTACTACTACTGCTTGTTGTTGCTTAACTTTGGACCCCAGGGTTTTAGCGTGTTGCTAACACATTATGTTTTTCATTAAATTCAGCGTGTCCTTCATTCAGTGGCACGCACACTCTTTTACAACTATTACTACCTAGTTCTGTGTGTGGTGCATAGTGATATGCATACCACCCTTAATTAATTTAACATCTTTCATTTATTGCGTTTCGAGACTTATGTTGTTTTATATGCTTTAACTTAACATTACTTTCAGGTACATCTACAACTCACCTTGAAATCATGCAAAATGTAACATCAGCTCTATTTTTTCTCTCTTCTCCGGGTGAACCACCCATTAAATGGCAAAAATGGAAAAAAATGTTTTTGAACGCTATGCTAAAGTGTGTGGTGTTAGCTTAAGTGCGGAACGCAGGACATCTCTTCTTCTCCACTGCCTTGGATCTGAGGGCCAAGATGTTTTTGATCATCTTCCGGAAGTTAGTGCTGAGGAAGGGAGAGATCTCAATGAATATGACATTTCTATGAAGAAGTTGGATAAGCATTACTTACCCAAAGTAAGTACCATCTTAGAGAGGTATCAATTTGCTAAGAGACTACAACATGAGGAAGAAACTGTTGAAGGGTACATCACCAGGGCTCGAAAATTCCACTCGCCCACTCGCATAGTCGAGCTAAATTTAACAAGGTCGAGCTGTTTTGAGTAGGAAAACAAACCAACTTTTGTCCTTTGTCTGTGAAAACTGAACAAATGTGACAAGATAACAAGATTTAAAGGCATTTTTATTGCTCAAAAGTTAATGAGCAATAAAGATGCCTTTAAATCTTGTTATCTTGTCACATTTGCTCCGCTTTCAGAGACGGAGGTCAAGTAGGTTGCAGTTAGGTCGAGGACATTTTTTAAGGTACTGGTCCTGCAGGACTAGTACCATTTTTTGGATTTTTCGAGCCCTGATCACACAGTTAAGAAAATTAGCTTCTTCTTGCAAATTCGATAATTCACTTGATGAAAGAATCAGAGATCAGTTCATGGTTGGATGTAACATTGAGAAGGTTCGAGAAGAACTATGGCTGAAAGATGAACCGACTTTAGATGAGGTTGTTCAAATAGCAAAGAGGGTTGAACATTCATTAAAATGTGTTGATAAAAAAAAGGACAAACAAGCTTCTGTTCTTGAAAGATTCCTTGAAAAGTTCAAACCCTGGTAAAGTTAAAAAGAAGCCTTTTGTTCCAAAATGTTTTAGGTGTGATAAAGTTGGACATTATGCCAATGACAAAAAGTGTCCTGCTTTAAATGTAACATGTTCAAAATGTAAGAAAAAGGGACATTTTTCGACTCTTTGGAAAAGTAAAATTCCTTTCCCTTTGGTGAAGTCTGTAGGTGAAGAGTCATTAGATGAGGACTTTGTATGTCGGCAAGTAGTAGTCCAAGTTACTTCAACTGCTGACAATAGATCTTGTCCTGTAGATAAGATTTTGATTGAAGGGGAATCCACTGATGTTCTTTTTGACTCAGGGGCCAAGATGACCATAATTTCTAAGGGTTTTATTTGAACAAATTAGTCACCAAAGTTAATCTTTCAAAACCTGACATTCGTCCCTTAGCATATGGTGGGGAGCCCATCCCTTTTTCTTGGGTTCTTCACAGGACTTATTGAATATAAAGGACGTTTTGCTCCAGGTAAAATTTACGTTTCACAAAAAGGAGACCGCATTATCAGCTGGTTCCATCAGGGTGGTGATCTTTTGGTCCGTGGTACCAGACTTGTGCCTCCTTCTGAATTACGAAAGACTTTAATCGATTTGCCTCATGAGTCTCATTCAGGGATGTCCAAAATAAAAGAGAGGATTCGCTCTTCATACTGGTGGCCAGGTATAGATTTGCATATTGAGAGAGTGATCAGAGATTGTGTAACTTGCAGTATGAGTGATAAATCCAAAATGGTGAGAGTCCAAACCTTGGTTATTAGAAAACTTCCCAGTGGACCCTGGAAGGAAATCTCTTTTGATATCTTGGGTCCCATTCATTCCAATGGTCAACAGGTTTACATCTTTGTTTTGCTAGATTTATTTTCTAGGTGGCCTGAAATATACTTCACGTCCAGCATTGAAACCAGTAGTTTTGTGAAGTTTCTTGATGCTCTGTTTGCAAAAGAAGGTTAACCTTGATCCATTCTTACTGATAATGGGGTTCAGCTATTTTCCAGGGAGATGGAAATGTTTTTGAAAGACCGTGGTATCAAGCATTAGAAATGCTCACTTTATCACCCTGAAACCAATGGAATGGTGGAAAGGTTCAATAAGGTACTTAAAGAAACCATTGTGTTGGGCTAAAGGGTCGGGTCCTATTTGGAAAGAACAAGTACTTAAAAAGGTGGAGAACTATAGGCTTACTCCACATTGTTCTACGGGTAAGTCTCCATTTGTTCTCTTTAAAGGAAGATCACCTTGTACTCTTTTGGAACCGACTTGGGTGAGAGATCTTGTAGAGGGTATTGAAATTCCTAAACATGATTGTAGTGTGAATCATTCGCATGGAAAGGATATGGAGTGGCGTGTGAAAGAAGAAAATAAGTGTTTAAATACGAAGTTATATTTTGATTCAAAACATTCTGCTAAAGTAACTCGTGTAAATGTTGGGGATTTGGTTGTCATCAAGCTTCCTGTAAAATACTCCAAACCTATTAAGGTGGTTAAAGTCTTCAAAAATGCTGTGAGAACCTTAGATCACAGAATCTGGAATTTGAATAGAGTTTGTGTTTTCTCTGGTTCAAATCCATCTCTGGAATCTTTGTCTAGCACAAACCATAAAGATTAGATTTTATCTCCACGTTGCTCTTCTAGAATTATCAGGAAGCCTTCCCATTTGAAAGACTATGTGTTCGAGGCATGTGGGCTGCTGAATTCACATCTTGTGCATAGATCGCCGCCTAGTGTTGGGTCCGGATGATTGCACATTGTTTTCCTGGAAGAGTCTTCGAAGTATCACGAGATAGGTGGCTCCTCCCCTGGACTACAGTGCGCATGGGCATCCTCTCCATCCTCAGATTGATTTTTTCCGCAATTGGGTTCGGATGTACTTTTCTTTACTCAAGTTCGGAAACTTTTCTACAAGGCCAAAAGGCCTTCGGGGTCGTCGGTATTGTTATTTCGATCGGTGCCGAGTTCCTGTTCCAGTTCTTTTCGAAGCAGGACGTCGAAGAGAGCTGCGTGGCCTTTTCGACACCAGAGGCCCGATCGTCGATGGAACGGAGCCCGTTCAAACGATGCCCCCTTTGTAACTCTAAATACCCGCACATCGATGTACACCCGGTGTGCAACAAGTGCTTATCACCAGACCACAACGAGGACAACTGTCTAGCTTGTGCTCGGTTCCGGTCAAAGAAGACACTTAGGCTCTGACGTGCAGCAAGACAAACAATGATGAAGCCAGCGCCCGACCCGGTGAATATCTTCGACGAAGACGACGATGAGGTCGTCGAGACTGAGGATCCAGAACAGCCGTCGGATCCAGGTTCGGAGCACGACTCCAACTACTATGAAGACGACGAAGAACACGTTGATGAAGATGAAAACGTCGACGAGGTAAGGGACGACGTGTCCCCCATCGGAGCCGTCTATGACGACTCGAGTGATGAACCAGGCCTAGCAGTGGGTACTGGGACCAAAAAAGACACTCAAAAACTTTCAAAGGCTCAGGTTGAGGCATCGCCAAAAGGCCTTAGCCAAGATCATGAAAAACATTCTATAGCCCCGCGTCTCGGCCCGGCTAAGAATATATCACACGAGCCATCGGTCGCCCTACTGAAAGCGAAACCAAAAGCTATTGAGTCAAAAACGAAACCGAAACTGCTGAAGACAGCCTTCGGATCGAAGAGTGCGAACACATCGGATTCGACGTCGAAAAAAAGTGTCGACGACCCTGCCAGAGTCCATCGCTAAAGCCAAGTACGTCGAACCGACGAAGTCGGCGTCGATGGACAGCGACACAAACAAAGGACTCGAGTCTCGGAAGACCCTCGAACCGAGGCACTGAGTCGAAAAACAACAGCTCGTCAAAGCCCTCGAGCCAAAATCCAAAGGCGCCTCGAAGGAGCAAGTTGAATCGACGAAAAGGAGCGCGCCTCCGACGCAACAAGCACCGAAGTCGATGCAAGGCCAAAAGCACGACGACAGGGCGAAGTCCGTTGGTCCGATGTCGACGCTGGGCCCGAAGCCGGCGATAAAATTCGGACTGCCCTCGACAGCACGGCCTAAGGCGATCGATCCGAAAACAGGGATCGAACCACCCAAAACTGTGTCACTTGGAAAAAGGAGTCATCCTCTAGAAGAGGACGTTATGTACCAGGAGCCCTCCTATGATGATCAGTCAAAGCTCCATATCGACGCCGAAACCGGCAGACTTACTATTTATCAAAGAAAGATCAGGTCGGAAAATCCTCTGGAATCAAATAAAATTCCACTAAAAAAGAAAAGGGATTCTTCAACATCGCCTGTCCATTTTGAAACTGTAAGGTACCATGGCCATGACACTTCTGCATACTCACCCACACGCTCTAATGAGGATATGGGGTATGACTATGATGAACAATATAATTACCCTGCGGACAATGATCAAGATGACCAGACTCAAGCCTGGACAGACCCTATTGACCAGGGGGAGTCACAAACTATCCCTGATACTCCTTCTTATCCTGTAAAAACTTCGCCAACAGAGGATACAGCGGCGTTTAACGCATTAATAGAGAGGGCAGCACATAATCATGATGTGGACATGCATACTGACCCAATTGAGGAGGATTTCTTGTTTGACACTTTCTCCACTTCAGAGAAATCAGTTAAAACATTGCCAATGTTAAAGGGTGTCCTCAAACACGCAGGAGACATTTTTAAGGAAACCACAAGAGCAAGGGTTGTTAACCCCAGAATTGAAAGAAAATACAGACCGGCGCCTGTGGACCCTACATACATTAAGGGACAGCTGCCGTTGGACTCTTAGATGGTATCCAATGCTCGTAAACGTGCCAACTCCCAAACTACTGGTGATGCTCCTCCTCCAGACAGATTCTAAAGTATTAGAAGCTTCTGGAAAAAGGGTGGCTGCTCAAGCAGCTAACATCTGGAGAATTTTCAACACACAGGCCCTATTAGCCAGATACGATAGGGCACATTATGACACATTAGAGCAACTGCTACAACATTTGACTGATGCCTACAAGGCAGGAGCAGAAACACTAATACAAGAAGGGAAACTGATATCCAACACTTCCATTAAATGTGCGCTGGACGTAGCAGACACTGCAGCCAGGGCCATCAACACAAGTATCATGCTCAGAAGGCATGCTTGGTTGCGCATCTCAGGGTGCAAACCAGAGATTCAAACCACATTATTAAATCAGCCTGTAAACCCTGATTTTTTTTATTTGGTCCTGATGTGGACACAATCTTAGAGAAGATTAAAAAAGACACAGAGACAGCCAAATCTATGAGGGCCTTGCAGTCACAACAATTCAGAGGAGGTTCCTTTCGTCGCTCCCATAACAGAGGAGCTACAAGAGGCCAGGCATCCCAGCAAACTCAATACAATTAAGGGAACACGCAAACCACCTATAATAAAACAAGCAGAGGTGGATACCGTGGCAACAGCAGTAAAGGCAGAGGACGAGGGAATAACAACACCAGATCCTCCGCCAATACTAAACAGTGACGCCTTGTCGCTGCCCCCGGACCATGTAACACCGGTCGGGGCAGATTACAACAGTTCCTGCCAGTCTGGGAAAGCATTACCACAGACAGGTGGGTGAAACAACTTATTCAGTACGGTTATTGTCTAGAGCTAACCTCCACTCCACCCAACATACCCCCAAGACACCGTCCTATGTCCGCAGAGCACATAGACTTATTGCAGCAAGAAGTTATCAGCATGCTGCAAAAAGGGGCCATAGAACTCGTCCCTATACAGGAACAAGGTACAGGGGTGTACTCTCTGTACTTCTTAATCCCCAAAAAGGACGGGTCTCTCAGGCCAATACTAGACCTCAGGCCCCTAAACCAATACATCTTCTCAGAACACTTTCACATGCTCACTTTACAGCAGGTTCTACCATTACTCAGTCAGGGAGACTTCCTCGCAACACTAGACCTAAAGGATGCGTATTTCCACATACCAATACATCCAGCACACAGGAAGTATCTCAGGTTTACCATCCAAAATCAGCACTACCAGTTCAAGGTACTGCCTTTCGGGGTGACAACAGCCCCCAGGGTGTTTACCAAGTGCCTAGCGACAGTGGCTGCGCACCTACGGAGAAACCATATTTACGTCTACCCCTATTTGGACGACTGGCTCATCCAAGCAAAGTCAGCCCAGCAATGTGCCAGCCACATGTCCCGCACTATTCACCTCCTACACAGCCTCGGATTCTCATTAAACTACCCAAAGTCTCATCTTCAGCCCGCCCATGTACAACAGTACCTGGGAGCAACAATAGACACTCTGGCGGCAAAGGCGCAGCCAAACTCAGCAAGAATCAACAGCATTCTGTTACTCATTCAGAAATTCAGACCCCAACACTCGCTCACAGCAAGGTTGTTTATGCAGTTGATAGGCATGATGGCCTCCTGCATCTTCTTAGTCCCTCACACACGACAACACATGCGTCCGCTTCAGGAGTGCTTAGCAAGGCAGTGGAACCAGGCTCAGGGACAATTGAAAGACCTAGTGTTGGTGACCGGTCGCGCATACAGCTCTCTGCATTGGTGGAACCCACAAAACCTTTGCAAGGTACGACCGTTCCAAGAACCTGTCCCACAAATAGTGCTGACGACGGACGCATCTCTCCTAGGATGGGGAGCGCATGTCCTCCATTACACAGTGCAGGGACTATGGACGACACAGCAGAAAAGGATGCACATCAACCTGCTGGAACTGATGGCAATCTTTATGGCACTGAAGGCTTTCAAGGTACACTTGTGCAACAAAGTCGTGTTAATCCGGACGGACAACATGACTGCCATGTACTACATACAGAAGCAGGGGGGGACACACTCTCCACAGTTGTCCCATCTAGCGCAAAGCATGTGGAAGTGGGCCATTCAGAGAAACATCTTCCTCATGGCGGAACACCTCCCAGGCAGGGAAAACCAGATGGCGGACCTGCTCAGCAGACACAGCCACCAGATGCACGAGTGGGAGATACATCCCTCAGTGCTGCAACCGTACTTCCTTATTTACAACAAGGGGTGGTGATGGACAGAGTCTCTGAATTAAGCAGAGTACTCTCACCCAGTCAAGAGATCAGGGCTAGATCCAACACCGTTTTTTAGCTCATTGCACCATCCCAGTTTCAGAACCTGGCTGTATGCAAATTAGTCTGTCCCTGGCCCAGTGCATCATGGGAACAGGGCAGACCAGACTACAAAAGCCAATTCTTACACTGGGAAGGAAACAAGCTTCCGGGGACCGGTTTCTGGCATTTCAGCCGTCTTCGGCCCGGCTTGCTTGAATCCTGATGGTGCAATGAGCAAGGGACTCACATCTGAGTATACCCTTCCACGCTTAGGGTGGACAAAATTATTTACAACAAGGGGTGGTGATGGACAGAGTCTCTGAATTAAGCAGAGTACTCTCACCCAGTCAAGAGATCAGGGCTAGATCCAACACCGTTTTTTAGCTCATTGCACCATCCCAGTTTCAGAACCTGGCTGTATGCAAATTAGTCTGTCCCTGGCCCAGCGCATCATGGGAACAGGGCAGACCAGACTACAAAAGCCAATTCTTACACTGGGAAGGAAACAAGCTTCCGGGGACCGGTTTCTGCCATTTCAGGCGTCTTCGGCCCGGCTTGCTTGAATCCTGATGGTGCAATGAGCAAGGGACTCACATCTGAGTATACCCTTCCACGCTTAGGGTGGACAAAATTATTTACAACAAGGGGTGGTGATGGACAGAGTCTCTGAATTAAGCAGAGTACTCTCACCCAGTCAAGAGATCAGGGCTAGATCCAACACCGTTTTTTAGCTCATTGCACCATCCCAGTTTCAGAACCTGGCTGTATGCAAATTAGTCTGTCCCTGGCCCAGTGCATCATGGGAACAGGGCAGACCAGACTACAAAAGCCAATTCTTACACTGGGAAGGAAACAAGCTTCCGGGGACCGGTTTCTGCCATTTCAGGCGTCTTCGGCCCGGCTTGCTCGTGCATCTTGCAGACACAGCCACCAGATGCACGAGTGGGAGATACATCCCTCAGTGCTGCAACCGTACTTCCAGCGGTGGGGTCACCCAGAAATAGACCTGTTCGCCACAAGGGAAAACGCAAAACGCCAAAGCTTCGCCGCCAGGTTTCCACATCCGCAGTCTCAGGGCAATGCGATATGGATGAACTGGTCAGGCAAGTTTGCGTACGCTTTTCCCCCAGCCCCGTTCATACCACTAGTGGCACGCAAACTGCGACAACACTCAATGACACTGATCGTAGTTGCTCCAACATGGGCGCGGCAACCATGGTACACCACGTTCCTAGAACTTTCCGTGGTTCCTCATCAAAGGCTGCGATTAACACCCAGTCTTCTAACGCAGAGCCATGGCGACATTCAGCACCCAGATCCGCAACAGTTGAACCTTGCGATCTGGCTCCTGAGGTCATAGTTTGGTTACCTAAACTTGCCTCCCGACTGTATGAATATTATCAAGGAGGCAAGGAGGCCTACAACCAGAGCATGCTATGCAGTGAAGTGGAAACGATTTGTCATCTATTGTAACAATAATGACATAAATCCGCTAAATGCATCTACTCAAAACATCATATGTTACCTCTTACATTTACACAGATGCAACCTGGCTTACAGTTCCATACGTATACATTTAGCTGTGGTGGCAGCTTATCTTCAGAACAGGCAGCACCTTTAACTCTTCAGAGTACCTGCTATTAAAGCTTTCCTAGAGGGACTTAAACGAATCATTCCTCCAAGACACCCACCTTCACCTGTCTGGAACCTCAACGTGGTTCTAACCAGACTAATGGGACCACCTTTTGAACCTCTACACTCCTGTGAGATACAATTCCTGACGTGGAAAGTGGCTTTTCTAGTGGCGATTACATCACTCGGAAGAGTTAGTGAGCTGCAAGCCCTAACTATTCAGGAGCCATTCATACAAAGTCACGCTAATAGGGTAGTGCTGCGAACTAACCCTAAATTTATGCCAAAGGTGGTGTCCCAGTTTCATATCAATCAAGCTATAGAACTGCCAGTGTTCTTCCCTAATCCAGATTCCGTGGCAGAAAGAGCTCTACATACCCGAGACGTTAAAAGAGCTCTCCTGTACTATATAGACAGAACAAAACTTTTCAGAAAGACTAAGCAACTGTTTGTTGCCTTTTCACCACAGCACAAAGGCAACCCCATTTCCAAATCAGGTATAGCCAGATGGATTGTTAAGTGCATACAAATCTGTTATCAAAAAGCTAAACGCACATTATCCAGTATTTGGGTGTCTTTCATAGATTCACATGCCTGAATCATTCCCCGTCGTCGAGACGGGAGCCTCCGGTATATAAAAAAGTAATGTCCTAGAGACATACATAGAGAGAATAGGCCTAAAGGTCTCACCTTAGTAGCCTATCCACGTCCTTTTGTAGGAAGGACCAAACAGAGCAGGCCCCAAGGGTCCCACCTTGGTGGCCTATCTGGGTCCTTTTGTAAAAAAGGACCAAATAAAGTGAAACAGCCAATCAGCTACTACCTCCTTCTAGAACCTTCCTGCCAGGAGCCCAAGTCTCTCAGATTTTCTACCGCACGTTGTGCTAGGGAGTCTCCACCTGAGCTCTCCTCAGGAAACTTATTTTCTTCATAAAAACGACTTATTAATCTTTTCAGAGCATGTCTGAAGGTCAGAAGAAAGGTCTGTTCAGGGCCTGTTCTTCCTGCAGCAAGAAGAGACTTCACATCGACGATAAACATGATAGATGTTTATATTGTCTTTACCCTCACCACCAGGCCAAAGAATGCAAAATCTGCCGGACCTTCTCTAACAAGACCCTCAAGGACCGGGAAGGTCGACTTCTGTTGTGGCTCGACAGGCTCAAGACCAAGACTGCTGACTTGGCATCAGAAGGTGAGAGTGGGTCCGGAGCGTCCCAATTTTCTTTGAAGAGGCCAAGGGTTTCTTCCCCTAGCCCCACAGACACCCCTCCTATGAAGACTTCTAAAAAGTCCTCAGAGGGCAAGCCATCTGTGTCTGTCAAGGACCCGCCTGTCTCCAGGAAGGTGCCACTGGTCCTGGCGACGACGACGACATCTACGGTGCTTTCGGCACAGAAAACTGTCTCGACGTCGACGACGACAGTGTCGACGACGACGGCATCGTCGGCCTACTCCTCGACCACGAGGATGACGCCTTCGTCGTCGTCGAGCAGACCTACGTCGTCGACCATTCCGGTCACTCCGTCAACGACGACGGCGACAACATCGTCGACGACGAGAGCATCGTCGAAGTCATCGATGACGACGACCCCGTCGACGAAGTCAGCACCGTCGACGAAACAAATCTCGTCGACGAAGATCATCCCGTCGACGATGGGGAAACCGTCGACGACGAGTGCACCGTCGACGATGGGGACCTTGCCGTCGACGAAGCTGCTGTCGATGAAGACATCGTCGTCACAACCACCGTCGACGACGACAAATTTCTCGTCGACGAAAATGCCTACCAAGGCACCGTCGACTCCAGCATTGCCATCTACAGGACCATGGAAGGAGTCTGCACTCCTATCCCATGCTATGGATGCCTTTCCACCGCAAGTGAGCCATGTCATGGTAAAAATTACTAAAAAGCCAATTACGCCGAGTCAGACGTCACCAGGCAGGATACAACAACTACCACCTGCCTGTATACTACAAGGTCAGGAGTCGGACGAGGACTCCTTTACGCAAGCTACTAGTCCGTCGGATCTAGTGCTGAAATGTCAAACCACAGATGAGGAGCCGGAAGAGGAAGAAGACCTTCCTGAACAACAGGTTCACCCTCCGCCTCAGTCTCAGGTTACTCCTATGGTGTGCCTTCCGGCTTCTATAGTCTCGGACCTGCAATACCTTATTAAGGATTATAAGGAAAGGTTCCCGGAGAAGCATTCTGCGCCAACACCAGCACAGGCGCCAACACCTTCTTCTCGCCATAGACCCACTCCTCTGGTTATTCCACAGACACAGGTGCCAATTCAAACTGTTTCCTCATCTGAGGAAGAAGAAAGGGAACAAGAGGAAGGGGAAGTGGATGACGACCAATCGGACCCTGACGCTGATCAGGACTATGTGGCACATTCTCCAGCCTCTCCAGCTCCACAGACTTCGGAGTCTCCACCTGCAGACATCGGTGGCTTTCACAACATCATGGAGCGGGCTGCCAAGAGATTCCACATGTCCATGGAATCTCAGGAGACTGAATGTTTCCTTTATGACTTTAAGGAGCCCACAAAGAGAACTTCAAGGTCGATACCAATTATTGAATACATCTGGAAGCAGGGCAAGCAAATCATGCAATCACCCGCTTCTGTACAGGTGGTGGTGCCCAGGCTTGATAAGAAATATAAAGCCACATCAACGGCACCGGCATGCCTGACTGGTCACCCCAAACCAGATTCCGTGGTGACTCAGGCGGCGCAGAAGAACTCAAGGAATCCGGCCTCGCCTTTATCGACGCCACCGGATAAAGAGGGTAAGAAACTGGATGCCGTGGGCAAACGGTTTACGACCACATCAGCTATGACTGTTCAAGTGGCTAATTCTATAGCTCTACTTGGCCGTTATAATTGCCAACTCTGGGCGGACATTGCGCCCTATCTTTCAAATCTGCCGGAAGATGTCAGAGAAGAGGCACATTCACTTCTTTTGGAGGGACAAACCTCTGCCTCAGAAATTATCGACTGTGCCATTGATGCCGCCATGACTGGCTTTCGGCAACTGGCGGGAGCTGCAGTCCTGAGGCGACAGGGCTGGCTCAAGGCCACCACTTTCCGCCAGGAGGTGCAAACCAGGATCTTGGATATGCCTTACGATGGCCAGCATCTGTTTGGTGAACAAATTGATACGGCCCTTACCACCATTAAAAAGGACACAGATACCGCCAAGGCTTTGGGTACTCTACAATTTCGGTCCCAGTCCTTTCGTGGCCAAAGGGGAAGAGGGCAACCTACATACAAAGGTTCCTATCAGAATCGGTCTTCGTACTCGTATTCACAGTCCAAGCCGCAATTTCAACAGCGACAACCCCAACAGGGAAGGCAGTCTTCCTATGGCAGATCCAATTACAAAGGAAAGGGACAAAAACGGCCTGCTGGCAACAGACAATGACTTGTCTCCCCGGCTAGCCCCTCCACCACTACATTCTTTAAGACTTGGAGGGAAACTAACATACTTCCTTCGAAATTGGCAATCCATAACGACGGATCGTTGGGTTCTCCAACTCATTCGTTTTGGACATTCCCTAGAATTCACCTCTACTCCCCCAACAACACCTCCGTGCCACCGTTCGCACAGGCACCTGCGATTACTTCTTCAGGAAATAACTTCTATGTTGCAGAAGGGAGCGATAGAGAAAGTTCCACGGGCCCACATGAATCAAGGTTTCTACTCCCACTTCTTCCTAATCCACCAAAAAGGAAAGAAGTGGAGACCGATCCTGGATCTCAGGGCACTCAACGTGTTCCTAAAGAAACAATAGTTCCGTATGGTGACTTTGCAAGAAATCCTGGGTCTTCTGGAGGAAGGGGACTACATGACGTCTTTAGACCTTCAGGACGCCTACTACCATATACCTATTCTCAAAGGACACAGAAAGTTCCTCAGGTTTGCGGTGGCAGGACACCACTACCAATTTCGTGTCCTTCCATTCGGTCTCAAATCGGCCCGAGGATATTTACGAAATGCCTGTCTCCAGTGGCAGCGTTCCTTCGTCAGCAAGGCCACCAGGTGTTTCCATACCTAGACGACTGGTTGGTGAAGGCACCGACGGAGGCCGGCGCAGCCTCATCCTCCAGCGCCTGTCTGGATGTTTTCCACCGCCTGGGACTGACCCTCAACGCCGCAAAGTCGGTTCTGGAACCCAACAGAGTCATCACGTTCCTTGGAGCAACTCTGGATACGGAGCGGGTCAGAGCTTTCCCCTCTCAGGAGAGAAAGAACAAACTCATCTCCTTAGCCAAGGCAGTGGCTTCGAGGAAGTCTCTCCCGGTCCGCACGTTCAAGTCCCTCCTTGGGATGATGTCTTCATGCATACTGCTCATTCCGCACTGCCGTCTGAAAATGCGTCCTCTTCAGGAAGCACTGACAAGACAATGGACGCAAGCCACAGGTTCTTTCGAGGACCGCATACGAGTCACTCGACCCATTATCAACCATTTGCAATGGTGGCTGTCACTCCGCCATCTGTCGAAGGGTTTGCCATTCCTACTCCCAGCGGAGCCGCATGTAATAACTACGGATGCGTCACTGGAAGGCTGGGGGGCAGTCCTCCAGGAACTACAGATCAATGGGAAATGGACGACACAAGAAACAAAACTGCATATCAATCTGTTGGAATTACGAGCAGTTTTCCTAGCTCTCCAATCGTTTCTCCCACGCATTCGTCAATCCCCGGTGCTCGTCAGGACGGACAACACCACGACGATGCATTACCTAAACAAACAGGGGGGGACACGTTCGATCTCATTATCACGAGAATCGCAAAGAATTTGGAATTGGCTTCTAGAACACGGAATAGGATTAAAAGCGGAGTATGTCCCGGGCAAGGACAACGTTTTGGCGGACGCACTGAGCAGAGAGAGGTCTCCTTCCCACGAATGGGAATTGGACATGGAGGTGCTGAACCATATCTTCGAGGAGTGGGGCACTCCCACCATAGACCTCTTTGCCACCAGAGAGAACGCCAAATGCCCAAGCTTCGCAAGCAGGCATCACCACTCAGGAACCCTCGGGAATGCATTTTCCATCGCATGGCGCAACGTCTTTGCGTACGCCTTTCCGCCATTCCCACTAATACCCAGGGTCCTCAGAAAGATGAAATCGGAACCCTGCACTCTGATCCTCATTGCTCCAGCCTGGCCGAGGCAGCACTCGTTCACGGAACTTCATCGCCTATCTGCCCGGCCTCCTCTTCGCCTGAAGCAGTTTCCGGCCCTGATCACGATGTCTCAAGGGCAGGTTCTCCACCCGAACCTGAGCTCTCTGAAATTGTCAGCCGAGCTCTCTGAAATTGTCAGCCTGGCTCCTGAATACCGCGAGTTCAGCCACCTGAGCATCCCGCAGGATTGCAGAGATGTCCTTGCAAAAGCTAGAGCTGTCAGCACTAACAAAACCTACTCACTAAAATGGAAGCGATTCTGTTCCTGGTGTGTGGATCATGGCTTGCATCCCTTCCATGCCACTCCACAACAGCTGCTGCCATACTTGTTACATCTTGCACAATCAGGCCTTGCGCATACATCCATCAAAGTGCATCTCGCAGCAATTTCAAGGTTCACGAGAACGGCTACGGGCCCTTCTTTGTGGGCGGACAGACTCATCAAACAATTCCTGAAAGGTTTATTTAGGTCCTTACCGCGACCTATTCCTCCATCGTGGCACCTGAATGTGGTTCTTCATCAACTAATGAAGCATCCCTTCGAACCCATCCATAAGGCAGACATCAAGTTCCTATCTTGGAAAACGACCCTCCTCCTGGCACTAACCTCTGCTAGAAGGGTCAGTGAATTGCAGGCTCTGTCCGTTCAGGATCCTTTCCTTCAATTTCGAGAGGACAGAGTAATTCTGAGGACTAACCCTCGTTTCATTCCAAAAGTCCCCTCGGACTTCCATCTTAACGAACCAGTGGTGCTTAGATCGTTCTTTCCGAATCCTACCACGGCAGCCGAAAGAACTCTACATTCTCTAGATCTAAAGAGGTGCCTTAAATTCTACATTGATAAGACACAACACTTTCGAAAGTCAACACAGCTCTTTATTGCCTTTAGTAGACCAAGACTGGGCATGCCCCTGACGAAGCAGAGCATCTCAAGATGGATCTCTTCTGCGATCACCTTTTGTCACGACAAGGCTGGGCGACCTTTAGACTCACGTGTTAAAGCTCATTCGACTAGAGCCATGTCCACATCTGCAGCGTTGTTCGCTGGAGTGCCGATATTGGACATTTGCAGAGCGGCGACGTGGAAGTCCCCGCACACCTTCACCAGGCACTACTGCCTGGATACTGAGCTGATGAAGGATGCAGCAGTGGGCCGAGCAGTGCTTCGCCATCTATTTCAGTAAGGTGAGCCCTACTACATCCCTCCATCCTTTACGGGTATGCACATTCTCTTATTGTATGTATATTGCATTGCATTTTGTGATTTATGGTCATGTGATATGCTTTATCTACATGCTTATACCTGATGTTCACACAGAATGTGCTTTATGTATTGCTCGCTACTCTGATTCAGGCATGTGAATCTATGAAAGACACCCAAATACTGGATAAGAAATGCGTTACTTACCTGTAACTGCAGTTATCCAGTATTAGTGTCTTTCATAGATTCACATGCACCCTCCCGCCTCCCCTGGCAGGGCTCACCTTTCTCTCTAAGGAGTTTACGCCTAACTAGCTTGGTGCGTACGAAAATCTGAGAGACTTGGGCTCCTGGCAGGAAGGTTCTAGAAGGAGGTAGTAGCTGATTGGCTGTTTCACTTTATTTGGTCCTTTTTTACAAAAGGACCCAGATAGGCCACCAAGGTGGGACCCTTGGGGCCTGCTCTGTTTGGTCCTTCCTACAAAAGGACGTGGATAGGCTACTAAGGTGAGACCTTTAGGCCTATTCTCTCTATGTAGGTCTCTAGGACATTACTTTTTTATATACCGGAGGCTCCCGTCTCGACGACGGGGAATGATTCAGGCATGTGAATCTATGAAAGACACTAATACTGGATAACTGCAGTTACAGGTAAGTAACGCATTTCTTAACAGTTCTCCCAAGAGCGCATTCAACACGCACGTTAGGGGCATCCATGGCTTTCCTAGGAAACATTCCTCTAGAAGACGTATGTAAGGCAGCCACATGGACTACCATACATACATTTATCAAACACTACTGCTTGGATGTACACGCCAAACAGCAAGCAGCTGTAGGGCAGGCTGTGCTCAAAACTTTTTTTCAAACTGCTGCAGCTGGCACGGGCAACCGCCGCTAGGAGGAGACTGCTATACATTCTATGCACAAGATGTGAATTCAGCAGCCCACATGCCTCGAACGGAATATGCTACTTACCACTATGCCTCTGTTCTTGGCATGTATGGCTGCTGACATTCACATCGCCCTCCCTCCTCCCCGGTGCCTGTCGCAGCTGTAGCACTCAGAATTAATCTCTGGCATGGACATCACTTACTGTATCATACTCCTTCCCTGCCACAATGGCAAAAAACAATCTGAGGATGGAGAGGATGCCCATGCGCACTGTAGTCCAGGGGAGGAGCCACCTATCTCGTGATACTTCGAAGACTCTTCCAGGACAACAATGTGCAATCATCCGGAACCAACACTAGGCGGCGATCTATGCACAAGATGTGAATGTCAGCAGCCCTACATGCCCAGAACAGATGCATACTGGTAAGTAGCATATTCCTTCTTGATCATATGTATATTTTCTTCACTTGATTTTGTACATTTGTTTCTTTTATTATCTTTACTGTGTCAATTGTGACATCATCCTGTGTTCCAAATCAGCCTTTGACTGTAGAATGTATTCTTTGAAAATAAAGGCTGTTACCTTACTAGGCTGTGGTTTGGATGTGCCTCTTTATCCTGGATTAAACCTAACTACTTTTAATGTCAACCTGAGTCATGCCTAATCTGTATTATGAGCATGGATCTTACAGAAACCTTAAGCACATTGATTATACTGATACATTTTGGGGCGTGGCTAGGCGCTGATGTAGTTGGACACGAACCACGGCGCTCCGTCTCGGGATCTGCCACAATCAAGTCTCAGTGTCTCTGCTCAAAACTCGTTTCTATGTGGTAGACACCCCAGGGGGCATTACACAGAAGACTGTACATCTGGCACGACAGATACAGCAGCAAACCTGCTCAAGGGGGAAGGATCCGAGGCGGCCTCACGTATGGTGGCCTCAGCAAAATGTCTGCCATAGTGCACCCCACAGATTAACACTGTGAGAAAGATCGGAGTGAGGACAGAAGACTTGGAAGAACAGTATATGGCATAGATGGCGGCGTTCCCTGGGGCACGACCCCCATGGGCGGGGGGGGGATTGGCGCTGTTGGTCTTGGAGGCTGCCGGAGTATCCGAACGGGAGAAACCAGCAGTAAGATGGGAGTGCAACAGCTCCTCAAGCTCCAGCACCGCCTTGGTGCACAGGGAAGGTCGGGGAGACTACAAAGAGAAGGTAGGTCTCTGGCGAGCAAATACAGGACCGCACTTCCAACTGGGAGCTTTGAGAGCACTGCCAGAGACTGTCCGCAGGCCGGCAGCTTATCGACGTGGGATCGCTGCGGTGTGCGGCTTGAGGGGAGATAGCGTTTAACAGTCCGAGAAGAGCAGGGGCTTTCCCCGCACCACAGAACTGCAGGGGGCCCTGGGTGGCCCAGAGTCCCGGCTTAGAGTGCACTAATAACAGAGGATCATGCACTTAATACGGGGCAAGATCCCGAAGAAGAGTCACAGATTAGGACAGCCTGGAGGGAGAAAGGGAGGACCGGGAATCCCTAGAGACTATGATTGGAGGGTCTGGAGGTGGGCCCCAAGGAACACCAGGCTGGGGACAAAGAAGGCTGCACTTTCTTGGGAGGACCGGAAGATATAACTCCATCTGAAAACAGGCCTGGAGATGTGGGTCTGCAGGCTAGAGGTGAGAGTCTCACGACCCATCGCATAATCTAGATGTACACCTCCAGAACCTGTGGACTATAATCCCCTGTCTGCCGTGGGTCTTGGCTGGCACCACTGCTCCCCTTGGGGAACAAGGGGCACTGAGTGGTGAAAATGGGGAAGATACCTAAGAAATGAGGGCAAAGCACCCTGGGCACAGGAAGGGTGAGTGTCCAGATGGACGAGGTGGAGGACAGTAATGAAGCAGTGAAGGAAGTCACCCAAACTTGCCTGACACTAGCGGGCATCATGGAGTCGCGCAAAGTACTAGAAGCAAAGATTGATGCCATTGGCATCAATCTAAGTCTCCTAAAGGATGATCACGCCCGTCTAACGGAATGAGTGCCGAGCATTGAACGAACAATCTCCGACGTCCCCACAGAGGTCGTTGGACTACGAAAGTCCCTAACAGGACATAGAAGCTATGGTGCAGATCCTAGAAATGAGAGCGAGGACAACAAAGGTAGATCCTGCAGGAATAACATATCTAGTATAGGTATACCGGAGCGTGAAAAGGGGAATGACATAGTGCAGTTCCTGGAGGATTGGCTAAAAGACAAAGGTGGTCCCAGAGGGACTTTCCCCATTTTACGCTCTGAAAAGGTCGCACAGAGTTCCGACCAGACCCCCTAAAGTGGGCGCTCCTCCATGCCCTGTTGTGGCCCCGCTGCTCAACTTCAGAGACCAAGGCCATATCCTGACACAAGCCTGCCAGAAGAACAATTACAGATCTGGAGCAGCAAATTCATGGTGTTCCCTGACTCCACCAGGGAACTACAAAGACAGAATGGCACTTTTCTGGCAGTGAAGAAGCATCTACGTCAGTCGCAGATACCATATGCATTGCTGTTCCTGGCCCGACTGAGAGTGGTCAACCCGACTGGGGCTCAGTTCTTCCTCTAGACGCCGCAGGATGCTTGGGCCTGGCAGTACTCTGCCCCAGATCGTGCAGGGGCTCCCCAAGGTCTGCTGCTAGAGGGAGAGAAAGAGGCCTGGACAAAGCCAGAACACCATCCTTAAAGTAGTCGCAGAGCTCAGCCGAATGGAATCTAGTCCCAGATCTTCATGGAGCTACCACGAAGAGGAACGATCGGACCGCTCCCAGGCGTCAAGTGCTGCAGAAGACTTGGAGACGGACCTACCCAAAGTAACTCCCAAGTTAGCTGACAAAATCTTATAAACAGTGCCTGCCTAGAGCAACGTAACACTGGACCTAATAGACAGTATCCTTGTGGTCCTATCCTCTGACCGAGGGTAGCCAAGCACTGAGACACTATGCAGAAATCAGAGGGGAGCTGGAGCAACACATTTGCAGTCCTGCATGGGGGGGTGTGGGGGGGGGGTGGCGACTGCTGAGGCCTTCTAGCTGAATTCCCAATCACAAGCACAGTCGAGAAGCTCCTAAATTTGGATGTGTATTGGACTATCACCTGTCCTGGGGAGGGGTAGTTGGGAAGTTAGTTTTATGCTGGGTTTTCAAGTTTGGTCCAGGCATGTCTGCGGTTGGAATTATACTAGAGAACAATTAGTGCCAACTCAATGGTACCCGCCATGGAATGTACTGGGAATGTACATCATGATCAAACGCCACAAGATACATGCATATTTAATCCGAAGATGGGGGTTCAAATCGCAATGTTACAGGAAAGACACATGCCAAAGAAAGGGCCACGCTGCAACGCAGGTGAAGGACAGGTATACTATTCAAACTACTCTGCCTTTGCCAGAGTCGTTCTAATATGGGTGAGGGCAGGAGTCTCTTTCCAATGTGCCAGTCATATAGTAGACCCAGAGTGCCGATTTGTAATATTAGTTGGCAAATTAGATGGAAAGGATGCGACAATAGAAAGTATTTATGGATCAAATATCGACCAAGCCTCATTCTTAGTAACCCTTTGTAGATCACTGGCACCTGTTCTAACTGGCTACTAGGCGGGGATTACAAGTGGTTTGAGGACAATGACCTAGACCATTCCCACCCGCACCTATGGGCTTCCCCCCCCCCCCCCCCCCCCCTTCCACCCCAATGCTAGAACAGCTGAAGCACATAAAGAATGGCAACACCAATGGTGTCTGATTGATTCTTAGAGGGCACAGTTCCCAGGAGATAGGATTACCAGTTCTTCTCGCATCTACATGAGTTACATGTTGGACTCAATGCCATTCTGTGCTCCCCAGATGTACATGAACATATAAAGACATGTGAGTATTTGGCACGGACGATCGCAGACTATAATACATTGCTGGTGGGCCTAACCTGGCGACTGAGTAGAAGGAATATCCCCTCTTGGCCCCTCAAACCGGAGGCCCAAGAAGACCAGGCATTTCAAGCAACGGCTATAGAGCAGTAATTTGAAAATAATGCAGGGGCTGCTACAAATTTCATGGTAGAATGGGATGCCTTCAAAGTCGTGGTCATGGGCAGATGCATTTCGGAGGTGGTGGGAATATGGGGGACTCTGTTGAGGTATATGCAGACAGTGGAGCAGTAACTCCGAGAACTTGAAAAAGCAAGGCTGGAGAATACTGAATTATTTAGGAGTAGAGTTTCACCCACAGACATAGATGTCGACATCTTTAGAGGTAACGGAGTTATCAACAATATCAGTGGAGGAAGCGAGGACCCTGGGGCGGGATATAGAGATGCGTGAGGTTAGAACCGCTTTCAAATCTCTGGCCAGGAACAAAACACCTGGGACTCCTGTCCTCCCAGTTGAGTACTATTCCATGTATGTAGACCTTTCGGGGCCTCGCCTAGTTGAGGTGTACAACCTAGTAAAGCAAGATGGGAAAATTGCCGGGATCCACAAGAGACACCTTGATTATCCCCTTGCTAGAACCAGGCCAACTTGCCTATGATAAAACAGCGTATAGATCGCTCGCGATGATTAACATGGACTATAAGATTCTGAATAAAATATTAGCTATGCGTCTCCTGCCATACATATTGGGCCTTTTACACCAAGATCAGGCGGGGTTCATCCCGTCCTGCAACACGGCAGTGAACATTAGGAGATTATTGCGGATAATGGAAGCAGATTCATACTGCAAGAGGAGGCTGTCATCTTCACAGTCGATATAGCTATATAGATATAGAAAAAGCCTTTGACAGCCTTGAATCGCCATACCTGTTCTGGGTAATGCAGAGATTTGGGCTAGGACCAGACTTTGTGAAATGGACGGCCTTACTTTATTCAGACTCCAGGGCTAGTCAAGACCTGGGGTCTAATATCAGACAGTTTCTGAGTGAGAAGGGGGAACGTGACAAGGGTGCCACCTATCACCACTTTTATTTGCTTTGGCTATGGAGCCCCTGGCCGCTAGGGCAGAACGTGAGTCCCCTATCAGGACTTGGAGGTACTGGGCCGGACTCGTCATATAGCGTTATATGCCGACGATCTATTGCTTTTTCTCCTTCATTTGAGAGACGACCTCATTTAGGGGAGTGAAATCATGCTTGGACTTCTAGGGGGCCCTATCCCTATCAGTGGTGGGATGAGTTTCGCTCCTGAAGATGGTGACCCTACTGAGGTTGCTCTATTTATTTGGAGTACTCCCCGTCTGGACATCCTGTTATCCATTTGTATGGAACTGCCACATGGGGGGGAAAGATGTGTGAATAGCGACAGGGGTGACTACTGTTGGCATGTTATTTGAGGATGGGTCCCTGCTGCTTTTTAACTACTTCAAGGATCAGTATGATGTCCCCCAGGGAGATTTTCTGCTACACGGTGCCCTCACAGCGGCGATATGCAAACACTGGGGATGGGGCCTCTCAGAACCACCATTATCAGCTGGGTGCCAGTACGTAGTAACCGTCCTTGGGGGATTCAAAGCAGTCACCTGCTTATACAGACACGTCGGTAACGCGACACTCCTAACACTCAAATCATCTACGACAATGATGGGAAGATGGTTTGGGGTGACCCATAGATGAGAAAGCATGGGCGGCTTAGTTGAACGAGCAAGTAAGATGTCTAGAAATGGCAGGTTTCAATCAGTACATTTTGATGTCCTCCATAGAGCATACCTTACACCAGCACGCATAAACAGACACTTTTTAAACACAAACAGCTGATGTCCCCGATGTGGCGAAGGGGGGGGGCAGATTTTTACATCTGTTCTGGAACTGCCCTGAACTAGAGAACCTCTGAAGAACAACAGCCACAGTATTGAAATAAGTAACAGGAAGAGAAGTGTTCATAACACAAGAGTAGTGTTTTTTTTAATTTATTTTTTCAAATGTTTTTATTGGTTTTTGAAGTACATTATTGCAATTCACCTCAGGTAATACAGTTGCAGCACATTTACATTTTGATTCAATTATTTCACCCGAGTCAGGTATTTAGCAAATCTTATCTAAACAAAACGCAAGCCTCAACTGGCTGGCTGTGAAGGAGCTCTCCACGGAGGGCGGGATCGCAATCTGCCTAAATCCCAGGGATATCCACCACATCGAACCACTTTTTCGCCCTGTTGTACTACATAATATTCTACAGAGGATAAATGGATTACTGTTTGAAGTCACCATAACAGATGATCATGACCGAAAATGCTGCTAGGGGAACACCCCCTCCCCCTAACCCCCACCCCTCACCACCCTCTCCCCTTCACCCGGGAGATTATCGGGCCTCCTCTAAATGTTTTTAACTCAGAAGGGAGCTCAGTTCCTCATTAGATGTAAGTTCTAACATGATAAACAGGCTGGGACTTCACACAGAACCACAATACACACCTGGCTTAGCGTAATACACTACCAGAGACAGGATTGAGAGTTTGCACCCCCTGTTGTGGGCAGAGTATGACAGGGCATGCCCATTTTGAGTTGTGGGAAGGAGCTGCCTGTTGTGGCTGTGGAGCAGCAATTAAAAGAGAATATGGTCCTGAAATTGGGTTGGTAATTGAACTTCACATTGTTATTACGAGAAATACTACTTATCATTGTTTTTTCCTAACTGGCAGATTAACTTGTTATGTAGGTCTATTGCTAGATATCACCAAGCCTACCATGCGATGATTGTTTTCACAAAATGACCGCAAAATCTGTTTACAAAAAAAACAAAATGGATCCAGATTTCGAAGGTTTGGGAGAGGCCAGTGGCCTTTAAACTTCCCCAGGGTTGGAGCTACTATCCCAAACTGGTCTTCCCCCTCCGAATGCAACCTCTTATTACTCTGCCACATGAAAGGCAGATGACATTCTTTACCTGCCATTACCACCAACGGAGGTTAACTCAAGTATCCTGACAAAGGTCCTTCACTGTACCTCCCACTTGTCTGAACCATAGCGTCCCTTTAATGTAGTCTTATTAGGACCCGTTTTGGCCATATGGGAGAAACCCAACAACTTCTAATGCGATATCCGGATCCATCTCCCGTGGCCACACACCAGCTCCTTGAAACCCTAGTCTTTTCTCATCACATACTTCTCCTGAGTCTGGTGGTGCAAGCATCCTGTTACTCCACATTGAACCTGGAATCCTTTCTATCCACACCATCGGGCAGGGAGTCAAAAAAGATTGAACAATATACAAAGAAGAGATTCTCAGCTGGGAGTATGGCTCTTAAATCCATAAATGCCACTTGGCTGTTGGACAGATACATCCATTCCCTACTATTCTCTGCTTAAGCAGTCCTCATCCCTAACTTACCTTCAGATCTCTAGTCACATGTTATAGAGCTGCTAGGCAGTGACTTATAGGCGTTGCGAAGCAATTTATCCCTCATTCCTATATACTTGCAGTCTCTCTAGCAAGAGCCATGGGTCCTTTGTTTCCCTGTGTAGCCATTCCTGGTTAAGAATTCAAGATGTTCAACCAACAGTCTTGGACTTGCCCTTTGATGGCTCTGTACTCTCTGGTGGTATACCTGATTGAGCTCTAAAAAGATTTAAAGATAGCATAGCTACTACAAGATCTCTAGATTTGCAAACACAAATTGGTAATTTAAAAGGTTTCGGGGTTTAGCAGAGACTGTTCCTTTTGGGGGCGGCAGCATTAGACTAATCTGCAACAGCAGTAATCAAACCCCCTCCACAAGAGCTGCAGAGGATACGGCAAAGAAAGAGGGTGTCCTTACTTTTACCTTCCTCCTCCCATTCCCCAGCAAGGATGCAGCCCTAGTTCAGTCTTACCCCAGCACTCAACCTGTTGGAGGACGGTTATCCTCCTTTCCACAAGCATGAAGGGGCCATTACTTCAGACCTTTGGGTCTTGCAATTTGTGGAAAGGATTTATACTTCACTGTTCCAACCATCACCATCTGCCAACCCTTCCTGGCCAGAGGTAATCCCAGAAGTACAATCCATGCTCCTAAAGGATACAGTGGATTTTGTTCCAGAGTAGGAAAGAGGTGGGATACTACACCGGGTTCTTATTGAGCCCCAATACAGACTGCAGCCTTCGTCTGATCCAAAAGGAAAAATTCAAAATACCGTCCATTGCTCAGTTTCTACTAAAGCTGGAAGCGGAAGACTGGAAGGTGTCTGTCGATCTTCAGGATGCTACTTCCACATCCTTATCCTGTCCCTTCGCTTCACAGTCAGATCACATTCTTGTTGTCCTTCCGTTTGGCCTCCCTTCTGCATCATAAGTATTCATGAAGTTAATGGCGGTGGTTGCAACCAATCTCAGACTGACTAGAATCCTCGTATTTCCTTACTTTGTTGACTGCATCATCTCAGCCAAAGTCTCCAGAGATGGTGTCTCGCCAATTGCAAGTGACAACACTATTGATGTTCAACCTGGACTTTACAATCATTCAGAATGAATCTCATCTGGTGCCCTCTCAGCCATTCTGTTCATTCATAGGGGCAGTACTGGACATTACATCGAGTTAAGCCTTCCTCCTTCTCCGAGGACTCAAGACATTCAAGCTATGATTCCAATGTTTCACAATGGTGTGATCATTCCAGTCCTAATGATCTTATGCCTGCTAGGTCTGCTAGCATTCTGCATTCTGTTGTTTTCCTGTGCATGCTGGCACACAAGGGCTCTCCAGTGGTGACTACGTAGTTAGTTGTTCCAAAACAATGGAGATTTACAAGCTGGTATCAAGTTCTGAAGGGACACAGCAGTAGATTCGCAATGGTGCAGTTTGAGCACAAACCTTTCACAAGGAAGCTGTTTCACCCTCTTCTCCCGGTGGCAACAGTGATAACGGATTGGAATTGGGGGCGATTAGTCTGACTCGCAAGGCCTTCCTTTCCTTTGTGGTCAGTCGGTCCAGATCTTGACGGACAATAAAATCACCATGCGGTACATCAATAAACAAGGGGGAGTAGGGTTGCATCGTCTCTGCAGAAAAGCTGTAAGGCTCTGGCCCTGGGCCCAGGACCATTAGATTTGCGTAGTGGAAATTCACCTGGTGGGAGTTCTCATTGGGAGTGCAGATGGCCTCAATCAGCGTTATCTTGCCGACCACAGGTGACACCTTCACCCAGCGATAGTCTAGGACATCTTCCAATTATGGGGGACTCCTCAGATAGACTTGTTTGCCTCTTGAGATAACGACCACTGCCCAAAATTCTTAAGCTCTCAGTATCTGATGAAGGGCGCTCTGGGGGATGTGTTTCACTTTGGAGAAGTGTGGCTCAATGGTTAGAGCGGCAGACCCTGATGCAGAGGTCTGGCCCGGGACCAGGGTTCAATTCCCGGCTCAGCGGGTCTTGGGCTCAATTTCCTCGGACCTGATCATTCTCGCCTCGGTGCCTAGTCTAATCATGGGTCCCACTCTGCAACACTGGGTAATAGCTTGCTTAATCTCCACAACGGCCACAACAGCGCTGGGATACCTGGCTTCACCTTGGGGGTGCCCATGAGTGGGCATTTCACAGGGAAAAGCCAGGAAGGGTTCCACAGCAGTATGCGTACAGCGCCAAGACGCCTCAGGGTATAAGTGCACTATACAAGTACGAATCCATTTAATTTCCCCTGCTTCGTGTTTCCTACCATACCTTTGATTCCCCGTGTCTTGAGGAATGTTCCCCTTGTTGGGACCAAATAATTGTGATTGCCCTGGGCTGCCCACTCAGGCTGTGGTTTGCAGATTCTATCCTTCTCTCCCGCTCTGTCACTGGGCAGCCCTCTTCTTGCAATCATAGGGTCAGGTTTTTCATCCCAGCCTCCTGAGCATCTACTTCCTTGCCTGGAGATTGAAACGGGCAACCTGAGTGCTTTTTCCCTCATTCCCTAAAGCGGTGGATGTTCTTTAATGTTCAAGGAGACACTTCACCAAAACGGTTTATTCTGGCAGATGGGCCAAATTTTTTAAGGGGTGTGTGGACACCTCTATTAATGCTCTCCAGGCTCATCTATCCGATATTTTCTGTTTTGCCGTCTCATAAGCCCAGCAAGGGTGTGCTGTTGCCAAGGTTATTTGTCAGTCTTATCGGATTTTCTATGCCTACCTGATCAACCGTCCCTCTTCAAATGACCTCATGTTCTAAGAGTCCTCAAAGGTCTTATAAACGAGTACCCACGTACTCCATTTATGATGTCTCCATGGGATTTCGGTTTGGTTCAACTCTCTGTAATCCTATTTGTGTACGGGACAGTAAGACAGCATTGTCCACGAATAACAATGCTGGGATTGTCTGGTTTCCAATGTAAGGAAAGTCCTGGCATTTACTAGTCAATGCTGAACCTAATCCATTTATATATAAGGTAAAAAGAAAAGGGGCTAGTACGCACCCCTGCCTTACCCCCTTCCTAATTGGAAATTTAAAACTACACTCTCCTGAGCCTCCATGTAGAATATTGGTATGCTCATCTAGGTAGAACTGCTTCAGAAAATATACAAGTTGGATTTCCACACACATAGCTTCTAAGATGTTCCAAAGTTTATGGTGGCTGACCGCCAAATGCCGAACTTAGGTCGACAAATGCTTAAAAAAGGTTCCCACATTTGGCTTGCGTGTATTTGCCCCAGATTATATTTAAATGACGGCCTTGTTCAATGGTACCCAATACTTCGCAGAATCCATATTACAGTTCCGCTATTACACCCAAGTTCTCAGCCCACGTCTGTAGCCTATTTAATATGATTCGGCCGGCCACTTTTACAAATGAATCTAAAAGTGAGATTGTTACGATCTCCTTTTTTGAAAATAGTGACCAAATTTGTTTCTGACCAGGACCGAATAAAGCCCCATTCATAACAAGCTTTTAAAACAGATGCTAATAATGGGCCCCAAAGGAAAAGATTTGATTTATTTAAATCCACTGGCACGCCATTGGGGCCGGGGCTTTACCTCCCGCACTTGCATTAATTGCATGAAAAACTTCCTCCACTATAAAATCAATCTTAATTGGGAGAAGATTTTGTGTTTCACTAATAGATTCCTCTTTATCTCTGATATATTAAAAAGGAATTAAATATGTTGACATCTACAGCAGTCTCGTCGAGACAAACTGCTAAATCAGATTTACAGGGATTTAAGAGTGTCTTGGTAAATACTAATGGATCCACCCTAGACCACCTAATTGTATATCCATTACATTTATTTAGGGTAATATCCTGTACTAAGAGGTCTGAATGGCCTCTGATGTTTAACACATTAGATGGGAGATCAATAGTAATGCTTATTGGAAAATGATCACTGTAGGCAACAGTGAAAGTTGTAAAGTTAAGTATTCTATTTACGTGTCGATTTGATACTAATACATAGTCGATAATAGTACACATCCCTCGTCTGTTAAAAGTACAACTAAATGGCATTGGGGGGAAAGATAACTTAATTGTGTTTAGCTGACCCCCAGCCGGTGGATGAGAGAAGTGGGTTTCATCTATCCCATCATCAGGCGTTAAGCCTGATATACCTTTATCAGCGTAGGAACACAATGCAAAACTACACCCCCCCCCCCCCAATCACACACATATTCCTGTTTGTCTCCATCTGAATAATATGCATATCCTTCTGTATACAACTTAAAACCACTTCTACCTGGTCTTTAGGTATGTTATAAAATTTCAGAAGAACAGTACAATGCATATTATTAATATACAATTTCAATACCTGGTAGTAAGTGTGTGTCTGAAAATGTAAATTCCAGCTTTTTGATGCTCACACTATGAGATACATATATACATAAACCTCCCTTCTTCCTCCCATGGGTGGATGGTACCGCCGAGGTGTGAAATTTTTTATAGCCATGTATCATCCACCCAGGCTTCCTGTAGACATAGAAAATCAAAAGTTTCTACGAAGTCTAGGCATGAGGGGTTAGAAAGTTTAGCTTGCAGGTCTGCCATATTCCAAAATAATACTTTACTGAATGATGTCCTCCCCTGTCCATAATTACTAATCTCGACGTTAAGTTTGTCGGTTACTATACCAGGATAGTGTTCTACAGGTGACCTTGTATGTTGGCAGGGAGTAGGAATGTATGTGTGATAGGTTGAATTTATGTCAATGGGCGGGTTCCACAAAAACAGGCAGTCGGCTTGATAGTAGAGTTGTGCGGCGCCTCAACTTTGTTTAGATGTACACAGTTACCCGGTATATCAAGTCTAAAGTATGCAATAATTCAAATCTGTTCTGCGTTGTAATACCATATGAGTGTGGTGGTATCCCACAGAAGCCTCTCAAGCGAGAATTCGTCTGCATGTGGTTCGATAGTGGATAAAAATAGCCAAGAGGCAGAAGATTAATGTCCATGGTTGTGGTATATTCATCATCAAGTCTTGGGAGGTTTTGTGCCAACTGTGGCGTTGTAAAAGTCAAGATTATGCAGTCACCTGGGAGTGTTTTATCACCTCTTAACCCACTCTACCCTTTTTGTCATCTTGAATTCTCCAAATAAGGCCTCTGTTAGCCCGGTATTAGTACTGAGCTAGAAGAGAGCCTTGTTTCTTAAAGAATCCTATGTTTCCGTCGTCTGCATTGATAGACGAGGTACATTGGCTAGACTATAGTGTATGGAGTGGCCGCAGGTGGCAGATCCAACCTGATACATTCTATATCTGGGTTTTTTGAACGAAATGAACCAGCTGACGGGCTGTCTCGGCAGACCATTCCCCCTGTTTTTAGAATGCATGTGTCCTGTCTTATTATTTGCATTTGTATTAGAAGAGTTTTGACCGTTAACTGTTTGGTTATTGTTATACCCTCAAGTGACCATTTCTTTGTATGTGGCTCTTTGTGATAGGTCCCTTTCAATGAGTGATCTGTCTGGAAGGTAAGCGGGTTGTTATCTGAACCTGCTGCCAAGTTAGGCATTTTTGGTCGTAGTGGTTTCTGGGGATTCTCCTAAACGTTTCCTCAATATTTCTTCAATAGCTATCACCCTAGTCATTAAATTTGTTAGGGCGTCAGTAAATGTTTTTTGCAGACCGTCTATTTTAAGACATATCTTATCATGGTCCGCGACATGGCTATTTTTATAAATAGTATATGATGATGATCCTATTTTCCCACATCTTCACGCTTCTGCCCACACTCCAACAGTGACGTGCAAATAGCATAGGCTCAGAGTTACGCTCTACGGGTTCTACGCAGCATCATCGCACGGCTGTCTCGAGAGTACAGTGAAGACTAGGTGTACTCCTTTAGTGGGGCACGGTAAAGCAAGCACCATTGAGGACTCAAGGTTGGTGGCAGCACCTGAGGTTCTTTATGGGAACGGACCGATTGCAACACGCAGCGCTATACCGAGCACAGTTACTTACTTGCTGACAATTTAAGACAGTGCTGGCATGATTTAGATGTCGGGTTGTCTTGGCTTAATTTTTAAAAACGAAATACTTTTAATCACTTACCCTGTCTGTGCACTGTGTAAATGTGTATTAGAACTGTACCCCGCCCCGTTCCACCGCGGCTGACGGTGCCGTTTGCGTGGAGGGCGAGGCGCCATCTTTGATTGGGCTGGACCGGAGCTAGCGGTCTAGCTCTTCTGGGAGGCAGGGCTTAAAACGCCATGTGCATCCGAGAGCGCAGTGGACGAGCGCAGCGGGCGCGCCGAAGGTGCGCCTAAGGTAAGCCCGTCTGCGGCCGACTGGGGCCAGGGGCCATAATCTATGGACTAACACATACATATTCTTCTCATGAGTTATTAACTCTTAGACCCCCGATCACATTTGCCCACAAATACCCCCGTATGTATTAAAACGTACTTCCCTTTATGGTATCTCTAACAACCATCTTACAGCTGATAAACGTAGTTGTTTTGCCCCATACACAGTTTCCCAACCTTCATTGAGAGCTCAGACTAAATTCCATTGTATTTATCTTAATACATGGTCTATGGTTAAACACCAAATGGATATATTTTTATTGTTGACATCCGAGAAACCCGATATCATGTTTTTAACCGAGACTTGGCTTAATCAGGACTCATTACCAGATATTTTGGCCTCTGTCCCAGCCGACTATTACATTTTAAATGCTAACCGTCTCTCAGGGAAAAAAGGGGGGGGGGGAGTAGCTGCCATTATTCATAACACTCATAAATTTACCTTACTTCCCTCTCTAGTCTTAGCCAGCACGGAGATTGTGGTCTTTAAGACTGATACTGATAGTGGTGCACTATTATTGGTTTTGATTTACCGACCCCCTCAACCTATGCCCACCTTTTCTGTTTCCCTGGCCGAACAAATGGCTTCCCTTGTGACAAACTATTCGAAAATAGTCTTACTTGGGGATTTTAATCTTTGGTTCGATGATACTGAGGCAGACTCCCAGGCAGCTGAACTTAGGGACTTACTCTTGGATTTGAACCTGACTCAACAGATCCATTCTCCCACTCACGAGAAGGGGCACAGTTTGGATCAAGTCTGGTCTCAGAACCTTACTTTATCCATCTCTTCTATAACCCCCTGTATCTGGTCTGACCACTTCCTCATATCTTTCACACTTATCATCGATAGAGGCATAAAACAGTCATCTCAAGCAGGTGGGAAAATTAGGAAATGGAAGGGCATTTATACACTGGCTTTCCTGGACACCTTGGCCACTACCCTTCCTCCAATGACTAAAGACATCGATGTCATTGAAGAAGCCTTTTCACACTGGATACAACAGGCAGCTGATATCCATGCACCTTGTGTGAATCTCCCCCGCTCACGCCCTAATGACGCACACAAGTGGTTTACTCCACAAATGAAGACCTTAAAACTTGAAGTCCGTCAAAAAGAGAGGAAGTGGAGGACCAGGTACTTACCACAAGACAAAGAACATTATTGTACTGCCCGTAAATCGTACCAAAAATCTATTCTGAAACAGAAAGCGGATTATTTCTCCGACAAATGTTAAACTCACAGAATAAGACCAAGGATCTGTTTAATATTGTTAACGATCTTAGTAACAGTGATAGAACTACCCTTCAGGTTACTCCTACTCAAGAGCTTTGTAATTCTTTGAATGCTTTTAAAAAAAATAAAATCATCACTACAAAGCAGAGGATTTTAAATTCACTGCCGCCTCCTCCTCTGGATGATGTTTATTATAATTCTTCTATTTTAGAAACTTTCCCTCCCATTGATGCTAAAACTTTGTCTGATCTCCTTACACGCGTTAAATCTGGCTCGCCGGATGACATTTGTCCCGCACATATTTTTAAGGAGGTGGGGCTAGCAATTCCACAGGGTGTCCTTCCGTTGTTAAACGAATCGCTATCACAGGGCAATGTGCCCAGCCGCCTTAAGAAAGCTTTGCTCATCCCACTGATAAAAAAAGTAGGAGCAGACCCATATGATCCGATAAATTATAGGCCAATATCTTTATTGCCATATGTATCAAAAATCTTGGAAGCCCACGTCTCTACTTGCGTGTCCAAATTCATAGAGAATTCTGATTACCTTGATCAGGCCGGCTTCCGCCCCTGTCACTCGACTGAAGCCGTGATTCTTGCTGTCCAAAACACTCTAAGACGCAATGCAGACAGAGGCATCCACCAGGCCCTGGTGCTTTTAGTTCTGTCGGCAGCGCTCAACACGGTTGACTATACCATTCTTATCAATCTTGTCGAACAAGCCGGCCTCAGAGGTCCTGCTTTAAGTTGGATTACCTCTTTTATTACAGGACGCACGCAATCAGTAAGACTTGGTGCTTTTACACCCCCTCTAACACCCACTACATGTGGGGTACCGCAAGGATCATCATTGTCACCTCTATTATTTAATCTTTATCTTCGCCCGTTACTTTACTCCCTAAAGAATGCCAAAGTCACCATTTACAACTATGCGGATGACCTCCAACTTGTTTTTCCTCTTAATACTTCAGACTCTGTGGTGGAATTTCAGAACACCATGACTCGCATACAGAGGTGGATGAGTCTTAATCATCTAAAGCTTAACCCAGGCAAGACAGAACTTGTCTTGCCTGGGAAAAGCGAACTAAGTTGGAGTCCATGCTTCTGGCCATCTAGCATGGGGGCTCCACCTATGAGATCCCCCTTGGTTAAAAGTCTGGGAGTCACACTTAGTGCAGATCTTTCCTTGAAAAAACAAGTTGGTACAGTAGTCTCTGCCAGCTTCTTTCAACTTAAAAGAATTAAAAAAAATAGCCCAGTTTCTCACGCAAGCAGCACTTATTCAGGTTGTCATTGCCCTTGTCTTGTCCCGACTGGATTTCTCAAACAGTCTTTACTTGGGAATTCCAGCGGGCCTGCAAAAAAGACTCCAACTTGTCCAGAATCAAGCTGCTAGGCTTATTCTCAAACAGGCAAAATGGCAGTCTATTAGACCTGGCTTGAAACAACTTCATTGGCTGCCGGTCGCACAGCGAATTGCGTTTAAAACAGGATGTATCATTTTTAAAACTTTACAGGACACAGGTCCGAAATTTATAAAAAACCTTGTTTCCAGATACAACCCCTCATTAAACCTTCGTTCCGCTTATAAAGCTTAATTGGTTGTTCCTTTTTTTTTTAAAAAACCGTCTTGGCTGCTGCTGCTTTGACCACCTGGCAGCCACTTTTTGGAACTAGTTACCGTTTTCTTTAAAAATGAGTCCAGATCTCCTCACTTTCAGACATTCTTTAAAAACATGGCTTTTTAATCAGGCTTACTGTTGAAATTTCCAATTGTTATGTTGCTTTGTTTTGTAATGCTGGTTTGTTCTCTGCGATAGCGCCATAAAGCCCTAGGGCGTACGAGCGCTTAACAAATAAATTGTAACATAACATAGCATAACTTAAACTGATTGTTTTTTTCCGCTTTTTTATTGGAGCTTTAGGCCTGGGAATGTGTATTTCTTTACCTGGCGGTACTGTTATTACCTCCGGGTTCCAGGGGCCCTTTGAAGGTCGTTGTGTCTCACGTTCCTGATCAGAAACGTAGATCTGATCTGGCACGTCCTGCACACACCCGTTCGTGTTAGTTATATTATTTGAATTATTTATAATGTCAGGGTGTGAAGATCGCGAAACTGAGCGCTCAGGATTTAAGGAGCACAAATGTGCCCCTCCCACTTATTACCTTGATTTAACGTCTCCTCCACTGAGTGTATTTGCTTTTCTATTGTTCCAAAGCTCCCAATAGATACTTCATTAGTGAATGTTGAGATCCCCCTCCCGCATTTAGCGAACTCTCAGCTTTTCTTTTACCCATCTCTTCCCCTCAGACCAATATGCTTAATCTCCAGATGATTACATCTTAATTATTGACCACACAGAATTTCTAACTATTCAATACTATATGATCTCTAAGATAATCATACAGTTAATAAGGGGCTCGTAACACCATAAAAGTTAAGACAAGAAATAGTCCCAGAGTCAATCAAAAGCTGGGTGGAGCTGCCAACATTCTTTGTCAGCTATACAAGTCTCAGATTTGAGTGCAATTAGGTTCAGTTTAAACTGCTGGCTAGATAGCGTCCCTTAAAATGTTACAAAAACATGGGGCACTCACCCTCCAGTACTATAATCCCTAGGCAGATATTTGAGATGTGGTCCGGCCCGGCCGGGCTAAGACGGGCCCGTCTTGGCCTGGTCTTCGCCTGGGCACACCCTGTGCAAGTCCTACCCTGCAGGATGCGTTGGCGTCTTTTGTACCGCTACTGCGCTCAGTCACAGGTGCTGCTGCAATCTGCCCCTCCCTCGCAGACCAGGTATCGGGGGCAGCCATAAAGTGCTTAGTGCTGGCTCCAGGGGCAAGGGAGAAGGGAAAACTGCAATGCAGTCCAGTCCGGTTCAAAGCAATTGAAAAACCCCTTTAAAAATAATGACATCGAAGTGCTTAATAGATGACATTTTCATGGTCTGGATAGGCAGAGAAAGTCTTCTTCAGTAATGTTTGGATTTGCTGAATAACAGAAAAGCAGATATTGAATTGACATTGGAGTAAAGAAGAAATCAATTTTCTGGATCTCGCCATTGAACACGAGGGGAGTATTATCTTCATCACACTGTATACTAAAGGGACTGATAGAAGTACATCCTTCCACTATTCTAGTCGCCACCAGGGAAATCTGAAAGACAATTTACCTTACAACCAGTGTTTATGGATTCAAAGAAATTTGTTTTAAATTCAGAAATACCAATATCGAAACTTAAAGCTCATAATTATCCACTTAACTTTTGAAAAGAGCAGCAAGGAAGAGGGTGTTGATATTCCCAGGGAAGCTCTTTTTGTGCCCTTAGAGAAAAAACAAAAGAATTGGATCGATTGTTGTCACAACTTCTAATTCCAAGACAACTGATATCAAGAGAGTAATTTGTAAACATTAGAATATGGGTTCAGCCTTGGATCCATTGAAGGAAATACCACTATTTGCAATAAAAAAGAAATAAGAACTTAAAGGATAGATTAGGGGGGCGTGGTCTGACCGGCGATGTGGTGAGACGTGTCTCGGGGGAGCTCCGCTGCTGATAATAGCGATTATAGCGGAGCCGGGGGGTTCTGACCGCAGATCCGGGGGTGGTTGCTGACCACCAGACTTCAAGACACCAGCAGCGGGGCAGCACCCTACCTGACGGCGATCCCCAGGCCCTTGGAGAGGGAGCTCAGCGGACCCGGAGGGGTGGCCCGCCATTTTGTGAGGACCGCGTTGCAGAGGCCCGTCCGGCTGTCCCTCGCCGCTGCGGAGACCCTGCCCGCCAGATCGCCGTGTCCTCTGGAGATCGAGCCGAGGTGACGCAGACTGGGCCGGTGACAGCTCCGCCGCAGTGGCGGGACCAGGAGTAAGGTGAGCGTGGGGCCCAGCGGGGCCTGCCTTGCACCGCCGGCGGAGGGGAAGCGGCAGCAGCTCCTGGTGCGGAAAGCGGGCGTGGGGCCTGCGGAGAGGCTTCATGAGACTCGGCGCTCGCTGATGATCCGGAGAGCGACCCGGGGCTGCCGATTTAGTACAACGAGCCTTGGTCCCCGGCGCCCGGGGGGGTGGCTCCGATCCGCACACCACCAGCGTCCTGGCCCACTTGTGGCGGCGGCAGCGACTGGCCGGCAGCACATGGGGGAACGCACTACGAAGGCCTGTATAAGGGCGGACATAACCTCTCATAAACTGTATTTGCAGGCTGGCCAAGTCTGCCACAAGTACAAAGTAGACTTTAGATGCACGAATATTACTCCCCAACCAACCTTTATATCTGTCCTTTATTCACAAATAAGGCGCTTTGCATTACAGTTTTTTACTGTAAATTTGAATTGCCCTTTTCCATGACAGTCAAGGCGGAGGTGTGGTCTGGAGGATAATTGTTAAGCGGGTCCTGTAGCAGGCACGGGGCGGCCGAGTGCTGAGGCGGTGGGAGTGGGATTTTGCGGCCAGCGTGCTCCCCGCCATTTTGAGCTGCATATCCCTGGCGGCCCGACCCACCGGCCTATACGTGCTGCAACAGCCTTGGGGTCCGGACTCTGCTCCTTGCCGCAATTCTCCTGCCTCACTACCTGGGAGGTCTCTTAAGGCCCACAATAGCGAACAGGTGCATGGCGGGGACATTCCGTTTTGGGCACTGAGGATACCGCCATTTTGAGAGGAGTGCGCAGGGGGGGCCCCCGTTGGAGGCTCGTGAGTGCTGCTACATCCGGGGAGATAGAGCCCGAAATATAGCCCCCAGCCCAGTGGTGCCACTGCTTGGGGAGGGAGTCCAGGAATTAGCCAGGAAGCGGACACGCAGCGACGGAAGGGACACCACCGGGGGACGCCCACGACGTAGATTGAAGCTACTGCGAGCGGCCCGGAGGCGATGGAGGGCATGATTTAATACCACGGAGGCTCTTCGCGGACAGTAAACAGGTTGGACTCTGGGCCCTGCCGCTCCTGCAGATTGGCGTCGCGGCTGGGGACCTCTTGTGTGCCCGTCGATTGCCAGGCATTGATTGTACGCCCGAGGTTGAGGAGGCCATTCTTCTCCCCTGCGCAGCCCTGCGAGTAACTGACACAGGGGGAGACGCACTGCTGTGGAGGGACGCAGCGTAGAGGTGAGGAGAGGCTGTTTGGTGGCTGAGTGGATCCATACGACGCGTAGCTTCCCCCTGCCCTTCGTTGGTGGAGCTTGGTAGGTGGCCTGCAGCGCAACCATGACTCGCACTGGCAGGGGCAAGGATAACCAGGCTCCGGCTTCCAAGGACACCACAGTACCTGAGCTGTGGAGAAAGGCAGGGCCCTCGGCCTCCACGGGGGGGAACCCACAGGCTGGAGGGGACTCACCACCGGTGACACAGGCGTTCATGGCCTCCTTTATGTCAGAATTGAAATCTGAAATTGGCTCTTTGCGTACAGAAGTCCATTCCTGCGTCCGCGAACTTTGAAAAGAGGTCTCGGAGCTGGATGAGAGAGTGGATGGCCTGGAAAAGACGGTGGATGCCCGCACGGAGGACCAGGGGCAGCTGTGGCAGCATCTGGCCACCTTGGAAGACCAACACATTGAGTTGCAAATGAAGCAGGAAGATTTGGAGAACCGCAGTCACCGGAACAACCTACGCATCCGAGGGGTTCCTCTTGGGGCCGAAGGGACGGACATCATGACCTATGTGGCGCAGCTGCTCCACACGGTCTGGGAGGATGGAGAGGCCTCCCCGCCGGCTTTGGACCGAGCTCACCGTGTTTCCGGGCCCGCGGGACGGCCGGGTCTCCTCCCAGACATTTTAACCAGGGTCCACTTCTTTACAGAAAAAAAGGCCATCCTCTGGGCAGCGAGAGCCACGCAGGACCTTACATATGATGGGCATAAGATACAAATCTTCCAGGTCCTCGCACCTAACACCCTGCGGCGCCGTCGCGCCTTAAAACCGGTGATGGACAAGTTGCGGAGTCTTGACATCTCCTACCAGTGGGGCCATCCTTTTGCTCTCATCTTCACCTGGGAGTCGAAGGGGAGAATAGTCGGATCCTACCACGAAGTGGCGCAACTGCTGCGGCTGCCGCAGTCGGGCTCTGCCAGTCCCAGCCGTCCCTCACACCTGCAAGAGTTCCGGCCAAACCGTCCTGGTCCACTGTACGCGGGCACCGACGCTCTTCCCCCCCCTGGACGCCCACACAGCTTTGCATGACAAGCCAGATATCATTGATCACATCAAATCCTTGGAAGGGGACCAGTCGGAGGCGCGGCCGGACCCCCCCACTCCCTGAATAGCAGTCATGGCGCCTGTATCGTAACCCTCACTGGACTCTGGGAGGTATGACCCTCACTTGACTAGACTCACTGCTAAGGGCTGCGTGCTGGGCGCCACCCCGCCCTCGTCCTGCACAGTAGCGGAAGCCGGAATCCTCCACTGGGTTGATCTAGAGAGCAGCGGAAAGACCCACCCCCATCTATTCCTAGGAGAGTGACGTCTCCGGGCTCCCCGAACCCAAGAGTGTAGGTTAGGCCAAGACAGGAATAGGACATTGTGGCCCGGTTGGCCAATGTTGCTGAGGTTGCTTGTTTTTCTTTTTCTGTTTTTTCTTACTTTTTTTCTGCTCTTTACTATTACCCTTCCCCAACTCCTGTGATGCGATATGGGGATGCATGGGTGGCTACTGTGGGAGATGGTGCGGGTCCCCCTTTACTACCCTCCTTTAGGGCCCTCCTGTGGATCTGTGGGAGGTTTAGCGCTCTGCTTCATGTCCGGCGATGTTAATGGCTCTCACAGACCCTTTGAAGATCCTTTCCCTCAATGTTAAGGGGCTTAACTCCTCGAATAAGCGTCGGCAGGTGTGGCACTACATCCTATTGCACGGCCCGACATTGTTTTCCTTCAGGAAACCCATCTGCTTAAGAACGATACCCTGCGCATGACACATCCTAAATACCCCCTTCAGTTCTGGGCAGCTGCGGACACCAAAACGGCGGGAGTGGCTATCCTTTGCAGACGGGGCATCGGGCGGGGGAACTCAAAGGCCTTCTGTAGTACGGATGGGCGCTTCCTCAGGGTGGGGGTTGTGGTTGGCAGACGTCCGCTCACACTGCAATGTGTATGCCCCAAACCAGATGCAGGACTCCTATCTCCGAACGCTCTTGAGGGAACAGGTGCCACAGGGCGACACCTCTCTCTTTGTGGGAGGGGATTTCAACTTGGTGTGGGATCCGGCGTTGGACTGTAGTGAAGAATCTCGAATGGCTCGGGGCCAAGTCCTCCGCGCTGCGGAACCAGATTTCGGACCTCCTGGCGTTACCACTCCCCGGGGGTGCGGGATTACTCCTATTACTCGCATGTGCACCACTCGTACTCGCGCATCGATCATTTATTTATCTTGCATGCTCTAGTAGGGGGTATGCTGTCGGCAGCTATGTCGGACATATCGCTTCTGACCACGCTCATGTCGAGCTTCTCCTGCAAGGCCTGACCTCTGACCCTGCCCGTCCGCCGCGGTGGTGCTTACCGACGTATATTCTGCGGGACCCGGATGCTGTAGACTCAATACGAGCGGCCATAGGCTCTTATTTTGCAAACAATGACCTATCTGAGACTCCGTTCCCCGTTGTGTGGGACGCCTTCAGAGCAACGAATCCGGGGCCACATAACGTCTCTGGCGATTGCACGTTCCCGGGAGGCCCGTAAACTAGAAGGTGACCTCTCCGCGGACATAAAGAAGCTAGAGGCGCAAGATCGGGAGCGCCCCTCTCTAGTATCCCGGCGGAAACTTGCAAACCTCAGGGGGCAGCTTCGGTGTTTGCGGACTAACAAAGCTGAACGCTCTTTACTGGCCTTGAAACAACGGTACTTTGAGGGGGGGGGGGACAAAGTGGGGCGATTGTTAGCGCGGCGCCTGCAGGTCCGGGCAGCAAAGGCGCACATTGAGAATATCCAGGTGTCTGGGGGAAGGCGGGTCACGGCGGAGCGGGCGAAATGTGAGGCCTTTCGGGACTACTACACTGCCCTCTATTCAGCGGACATGCCCTCTCAAGCCCATATTGACGAGGTGCTGGACCGATGCCCGTGGACCCCAATACACCCACATCATGCAGCCAAGCTGGAGGGCCCTCTTCTGCCAGGGGAACTGACGGCAGCGCTGAACGATCTTCCCCTTGGCAAGACGCCAGGCCCGGATGGCTTGCCGGTAGCCTTTAATCGCCTGTTTGCGCCGCAGCTCCAGCCTCAATTACTGCGTCTATATAACTCCTTCTCAGATACCGAGGGGCTGTCGTCTTCCTTAGGCATGGCTGAAATAGCTCTTATCCCCAAGCCGGGAGAGGACCCCACCCTCTGTGCCTCGTACCGCCCTATAGCGCTGTTGAACACGGACCTTAAGCTCTATACCAAAATGCTAGCCAAACGCCTGGAACCAGATCTGCCGGGCCTCTTGGCACCTGACCAGGTTGGCTTCATCCGCAAGCCTCAGGGGGCTGATAACGTGCGCAGGATTGCCCATTTGGTAGGGAAAGCGCACCATTGGAAGATACGGGTTTGCCTTCTCTCGCTTGACGCGGAGAAGGCCTTTGACCGGGTAGAATAGGGATTTATTCGCTCGGTCTTACACAGGGTCGGTCTGGGCCATAACATGGTCTCGAGAATTATGGCGCCCTACCTCTCCCCCCAGGCACGGGTCCGCGTTAACAGGCAGCTGTCGCATCCCTTCTATATCCACAGGGCACTCGGCAGGGCTGCCCCCTATCACCCCTGCTTTTTGCTCTGGTGGTGGAGCCCCTGTTTGAACTGATTAGGCAGCATGAGGACATCCATGGCCTAACTCTAGGAGGTCGCCAGAATAAAGTGGCTTTATTTGCGGATGATCCTATTCTTACTTTGTCACGCCCCCACACTTCCCTTCCGGCTCTTTATGCCCACTTGCAGACCTTTGAAAGGGTGTCTGGCCTTAAAATCAACCACGCCAAGTCCTTGGCCTTAAACCTTACGATCCCGAAGGAGGAGCTTCCAACTTTGGAAGCGGCGGCTTCATACCGGTGGACGGCAGACCATATTCGTTACTTGGGTCTGAAGCTGACCCACTCCTTAGCCACGTGGTCCCAGGCAAATTGGCGTGAATGCCAGGCAGCTGTCCGGGAGGACATGAGGAGGTGGAAATCTTAGACTATCTCCTGGCTCGGGAGGCTTCACGTGGTCCAAATGACTATCCTTCCGAAAATTCTGTATCTGTTTCAATGTCTTCCCACCCCCATACCTCAACAACAGATACTGGACCTCCAGAAGGAGATCACCAAGTTTATCTGGGGTGGTCGTCGGCCACGGTTCTCCCATAAGATTCTTATGTTGCCCAGGGATAGGGGGGGTCTGGCGTGCCCTAGCCTCCTGGACTATTACTGGGCCTCGCACCTTCGTATAGTCTCGGAATGGACCACTACGGAAAGCGAAAAGGTGTGGCTTCACATGGACCGGTCAGTAACGGGCCGCACTATTTGGGACCTCACCTGGCTACACCGGACGGCGCGATCCTGCAGCGCCTATATGGCAGGACCTACCAAAACAGTCCTTGATATATGGGACAAAATAGCCGTACGCAGGGGGCTGACGACGTTCCCTTCACCGCACACCCCGATAGCGGGTAACACGCTCTTCCCTCCGGCCTGCCGCTCGCAAGCCTTCACCAAATGGATACAGGGAGGATGCAGAGTTACTGGGGACCTGTTTGAGGGGGGACTCTTAAAGACGTTCGGCCAGTACAGGGACGAATTTAGTCTCCCACCAGCGGCGAGGTTACAATACGCGCAGTTGCGGCACTGGGTATCGTCGCCAGCTATGTGGCAGGCGGCCACCCGTCCCTTTACTCCATTCGAGCGGTTGGTCCGTTCATTCGATGACTCGAGGGGCCTTGTCTCACGGACATATCAGATCTTTCAACGCCCACCGACATTGGCAATACACCCAAATCAACGACAATGGCACCCAGCATTGGGAAGTGACATCACACCTGGACAGTGGAATCGTCTCTGGAGCGACATTCCCAAGGTCTTTCGCAGTATCCTGCAAAGAGAGAATGCATATAAAATGATGACAGAATGGTACTATACGCCGGTCCGGCTCCATTAAATGTTCCCTGCCACGTCCCCTACATGTTGGAGATGTTCGACTGCATCTGGCTATTTCATACACATCTGGTGGGCCTGCCCGCTCCTGACCCTGCTATGGAAGGAGGTCCTCAGTCACATCAGGGGGTGTTGGGGTTTCCCCTCCCTGATTCCATAGCCACGATCCTTCTAGGCATCAAACCTGCCATCTTAAAAGCACTCACGAACAGCAATTGGACCATAGCCTTGCATATGCTTGGGGCGGCCAAACAACTCATTGCTCTTTATTGGAATTAACCGGAGGCGCCTCCGATCGCTGCTTGGTTTGTACGACTGTGGCATGTTCTAACTATGGAGCTTTTCACAGCGCGATTGCAATTGTGAGAAACTCGCTTTAATACTGTGTGGCGCCCCCTGGTTCACTACCTCTGCAAGATCTAACATGCGCGGTACCTTCCCGTTAAGCTTAGAGCACTGCATCTTTTTGAGGATGCCCTGGTCCCGTCAACTCCTACTAACCTCATACAGTGTCCTGACTAACTGTAGCTGCCCAGCCCTCGGCGCGTTTCCTCCGATCCCCACAATGCCTGTGGTCACTCATGGCTGCGTGCTCCCGCCCACTCGCGTACCCTGATAGCAGTCTCCGCCCCCAATCTTTCCCTTCTATTTCTATCCCTGTTCTGTTTCTGTCTGCCTCTTGCTATCGACTTTATAGGGGCATTTTGCCTGTGCTCGCTATGTAATGGTTCCTGTTTACTAGGGTCTTCACTGCAAAACAACTCGTGCTGTTGTCACATCTACTGGTGTATGCAGCTGGCTCACCACGAGTAGCGAGTAGTAGGTGCCACGCCATTTCACCATGGGTTCTATGTTTCCTTGACGCGGCCGGCCCTGCATGGGTTGTAGGCTTATCGCTGTGTAAATAGAGACCCGAGTTGCGCCCTTTCGAACAATGTTGTTCTCAGTCAGGCCTCATGACACCCTACAATAAGCTGTAATAGAGACGCACCCTAGACCACGCGGCCGGCCCAACAAGGGATGTAGGCGACATGTGGTGTTTACATTGACCTCTTGCAGTCTGCTTCTTCCTGATGACCAATGCTCACAAAAGGCTCGCGGCCGCCCCTGAATGGGTTGTAGGCTTATCGCTGTGTAATTATGGCCCTTTCATTCTTTCTTGTTTTTGAAAATAAAAAAGATTTTCAAATAAAGGATAGATTAGTTCATTGCAATACAGAAAAAGAAAACCCTAGTGAAATCGTGGAAGCCTCTTGGGACTACCACCGGTACTTGGTCACCATAAATGCTGGAACTGTATTGGCTGTGATCTGTCAATGCAAGGCATTAATTTTGCATATAACAACACTTCTAGGTGAAAACAGGCAGAGGGTGGCAGTTACGGCATGCCCGTAATGTGTAGCTGCTAGTGATTGCTATGCTCCTCCCCCTCCTTTCAGGCTGCTTTCGCTTCCGGGTCTACAGCAAGGTGGAGAGTCTCTGTGGTACCGCTGGCATGCCTCGCATATGTCGTGTTTTCCAAGGCTCGGCTGGGGAGGATTCCTTTGTTGAGGACTACGCTCCTCGTGCACGGCTCTTAATGATTAGAGGCTCTGTAAAAAGGTGGCGGCTGGACGGCTCACCCGGTCTGGATGAGAGCTGGTGAAGCGCCACATCCTCGAATGGTTGAAAAGTGAGCATGCCTGTTGCTGTGTAGCATTTCTGGAGGAGAACCACGCCATTGGGAGTGACCAGTGTTTCTAAATTGAGGTCTTAGAGAACTTCTGATCTCCAAGGCGAAGGAGACTTGTTAAATACACATGATACAAATGGGTGATATTTAGAATGTAGGTCTTGTTTCACGTTGTCAAAAACATTTAGGTTCTTCTGCTCTCTGGTGTTCCATACAGACCCTAATGACCCACTCCTTAGATTCTGAGAATTCATGGGTGATGGTCTGCTCATAATAGCCACAAATACTCGACATTTTAACAAAGATGTATCCCCTGAAATTGCAAATAGTGCCAAGGGCAAGGGAAACAATGTAATAAATGTGAATAAATACCTGGTGCAATCAACACAGCTAAAGACTCCATTTAAAAACTAGAAGCTTCCGCTGCGAGGGGTTGAAAGTAAGTTCTCTTGAGAAAAAAATAGTAAGGATTGGAAGCTGCTCCCTCCCTTTACTAGCCGCTGGTAATAGTTGTAGACCCCCCCCCCCCCCCCCAACCCCAAGAGTGCTCCTTTAATTGTAGCCAAGGGGCATGCATTCTTCCCTTTAGCAAAACCGGAAGAGTAGGAGTAGGAGTAGGAGTTGGAGTGGAAGGGGGGAAAGGGGAAAAGGGGAATAAAAGAAGAAGAGAAATACATTTTTTTTAAAAGGGGCTGATGCCAGAGGATTGAATATACATGCTCATTGGCTCTCATAGACAGAAGCAGGTCTCGCTTGTGTCGGTCCTCGCCCTCCCCCTTTCTCCAAGGCGTAGTTGACTGAAAACGATGGGAAAGCATCTAAAATTCTCAAACTTAATGTCCAAGGTGGATTCAGCCGCAAGCCTTAAAGTCAAAACGCGATCAGCCCAAATGAAGGCAGCATCAGCTGCGGCAAGAGCAGAGCACAGTCAAAAAGCACAGACTGGGTCCACAATAATCTCTAGCTCCGCCAGCTCATAAGAGCCGCTAGAACCCAGAAAGGACTTTCGAGCGAGGGGTCCAGATTTGGAGAGTACTTCTCAAGGAGGGTTAGATGAAGGAACAAGATTAGATGAAGAGCTGGGCCCCCATGATAATACACCAGAAAATCCTGATGTAAGGATGCTGGCTCAGGAGGCCGGAAAGGCAAAAGAAAACCTGCCTTACAAGAACATACAAAGCAAAAAATGGTCAACCAAAACTATCAAACTACTAAGAAGTATCCGTTATTCGCCAAAGGCAAAACATCTGTGGTCACCCTGCCCGCATCTTCGACAATGCAAGGGTCTCCTGACGAGATGCAAACCAGTTCCTTGCAAATTGATCAATCTTCCTTGGGACTATCAGTTACCTTGGAGGATAAGGATAGAGACAGGTCCATTCAAAAGAAGAGTAGTCTGTCTGGGGACACTCAGTCGTTAGCACAGCCATTACCACCACAGTCACAGTCGCCACCATAGTTTCCGTCAACGTCACAACCACTGCCACAACCACAGCTCCAGTTGCTAAGAAAAGGAGGAGCAGTTGTCGTAGGGCAGCAAGGATGGACTCGGAAAGAATCTGGAGGGCCCTAATGTAGGCAGTCTGAACAACTCCAAGAAGAAGGAACTATCCTGCAATGCGACATAAAAAAGATGCTAAATCTAATTTTAGACTAAATAAGAGAGCTTAAGACAACTCCAGCGTATGAGATAGCATCCCTTCATCAGCGTCCCTCAAAGATCGAGGAGGCAATGGGCAGTTTTCCAGTAAGGATACAAGAGAAGGAATCCAGGCTCACACAGCTTGAAGACCAAATGAACACCATGAAGCAACAGGTAAACTTAGTCAAGAAGGAAAAACTTCACTCAAAAGTAAACTTTAGGAGCTTGAGAATCACAGATAACACTCAAACTTGCGCATAGTCCCAGCCCCTGAAGGGAGCGAAGGGTCCCAAACTCGTCACTGGGTCGAGACTTTTATCAGGAAGAGTGCTGCCAGAATTAGCAGGCGATCTCACTATAACAAGAGCACATTTGGTGCCCTCGCACCCATTTCTCAAATCCAAATTGCCACAAACAATTCTGATTAACTTTAACTTTGCTGGCTACTGCGTCAAAGAGCAGATACTATCTAAAGATATTCAGAAGAGAAGAGAAAATGTTCAATCAGTGATGTCTCCAGTTGTTGGATTTTCACTGATATGTTGGCAGCTGCCGCTCGGTGGCAAAAAGAGTTTCTCAAATTGCTATGTCTTTTTAAGGCACAGGGTGCTCAGGCTGTAATAGCTCAGCAGTCAAAGTTAAGGGTGCTAGTGAGAGGCAAGTTCCACATGTACACAAATATAGAGGAAGCTCAGGACCTGTTGAGAGATATCTCCACTGCAAAATAGAAAAGAATCTCTAAGCTTAATGTAAAAGATTTCTTGAGGTATGGGGGCGGGACAGGTCATTCAGGGTACAGTACCATGGCACCCCACAAGGGAGTTAATTAGGGGAGGGTGGAGATAGGTTCTGTGGACATGTCCCCATCTCCTAGAGTGGGCACTGTGTTGGGAGGGTGATGGAGGTGGTGGGTGTGGGTTGCAAAAAACTAAAAAATGAGCAGAAACTTAGTGGGTAGACTTTAGGGAAGTAGCTCCTCGAACAGATTACTGAAATATCTAAGTAATAATCTCAGAGATGGTTTTTAAACTCTGTATAATTTCGGTTAACGTAAATGGAGTATTGAATTTTCACCACAAGTCCTCTTACTTCAAGAAACCCACCTTAAAACAAACACTCCATAACTTTTTATCCCAAAATCTTTTTCCAAAGTATTTTTTGTGTTTGCAGGGGTGGCAGTAAGGGGGGTTGCTATATATTTTAGCCGGATGCTAGATTGGGAGTTTATCCAAGTACAGAGCGATCCTCCTGGTTGATGGCTAAGGGTCACGGCTAGTAATCATGGAAACATCCTAAATGTTGTCAATTATTATGCACCAATTAAAGATGACTCGACATCTATTGTGAGGATTAATGATATACTTCGAGGGGCTACTGGCCCAATCGTTTTGGGGGGGATTTTAATTACATTAAAAGACCTGACCAAGGACACCTTGAATAAAAATAAAAAAACAACTGAAGCCAAAAACTAAACCAGTTATAGATTTAATAAAGCAAGTGTATCAATTAATTGATCCATGGTGTAGAGCCCATCAGGAAAAACTGCAATATACCTGCTCCTTCCGACAATTCCAGTCGGCCTCCTGTATTGATTTTTTAAATTTCTCATTCTTTGAAATATTTTGGTTCAGGCATAGGGGCTAATTCATTTTCAGACCACTCCCTGGTTAAAATAGAAATAGAGGAAGCCAGGAGGATAAGGCCCAGGTAGCAGATGGATAGACTCCTTCTGGCAAACCAACAATGGGTAACTAGCACAAGAAAAAGGATAAAATATTTTTTGAAGGATAACAAGGGTACAGCAGAACTTTTTGCAGTTTGTGGGCCCTTTAAGGCCTCAGTTCTTGGGAAAATGGTGGCCTTTATGGGCGCGCAGTCAAATACTCAAAGGACTTGCATAGCCGAACCGAAGCTGGCAAGTGATACTGCTCTGCTGCAGAAGAACGCCTCCCTAAGGGGAAAAGAGCCAGCTGAGAGGCAGCTCAACAAAGCATAACAGGAGTTAAGAGTGTTTGTATTATAGGAGAAATTAACAGCTCTTGGCCATTTCAGCAGCGAGTTTACGAAGAGTCAATTGGTAAGTACATTTTTAGCCTGGTCGACTAAAGTAAAGCAGAAAGCAGCATTAATTACTGAAGTGCTGGAACCTGGTACAAGAGCCCTGGTGATAGACGAGAAAAGGATTCCCCAAATTCTTTTGGAGCAACACGACCGGTTATTTGCTACTAAATATATGGTGGGGCAATAGGTAATTCAACATTAGTTTGGCAATATTAACCTCCGCTTTTATCGAATATTCAGGCAGAGGAGATTCAAGTACATATTTCAGCAGCTGAAATTCAGCTAGCACTTGCCACAATGTTGGGAGGAAAAGTGTGTGGAAACGATGGACTGCCAATAGAATTTTACATGGTGTTTGCCGAGGAAGTAACCCCTTTTTTAGTTGAGCTTTTTAATTATGTGAAAGCAGGTGGCTTAGTTCCATCAGCGTTTAAAGAATCTATTATTGTCAGTTTTGTAGAGTAGGGCAAAACCCCCAGAGACATCAATTCAAATAGACCGATCAGGTTACTCAACTCTGACTATAAAATTCTAATGTGAATCTGGGCCTGTCGTTTTACTCCAGTCGCACAAAAAGTGATCCATAAAGATCAGACAGGGTTGTTGCGGGGAGACTAATATCCACTAATACAGGGTTTTTAGTCCAAGCACTCGATTATTTTAAGACTAATCAAAGTCCAGCACTTATGATTGTTGATGCAGAAAAAGCGTTTGATTTGGTGAATTGGGATGCTCTTTTTTATGGTCTTGAGAGGTTTAGGATTCCCGCTCAGGTTATAAATATGTTATGTAATATTTATCAATGGGCACAGGTTTTCATTATCTCTAACCTGGCGATGTCAGTAAACATGAACCGGGGGACCAGGCAAGGTTGCTCTCTCTCCCCTGAGCTCTTTACTTTTTTATTGAACCCCTGGCCATTAAGATTCGAAGCAATGTGGCGATAAAAACACCCATATCAGGAATGTCCAAATTAAAGTTGTTTGCAGATTACATTATCCTCTATCTCAGCCCGGAAAAAAAGAATATTGAATCAACACTAGCAGAATTTGCACAATTTGAATTCATTGGAGGGTATTAAATTAACCATAATTAGACTGAAATTTTAACAATTAACAGTTCAAATGATTTTTCTCCCTGACAATCTTAAACATCAAGCCCTTATTTCCACTCTTATTCGATATTTGGGGATATATATATGTTACCAACCAGTATGCGGATATTTATAAATTGAATTAAGAGGTCATGTCGGAAAAAAGAAATTCTGCTAGAAGAATGGTCGTTATTACCCCTCATACTATTTGGCCAAGAAGAACTACAGTGTGACAATGTGAAAGAAGGGACAGTGTGACACAGTTAGAGTGGGGAGACAGCAATGAAGAAGTGGTAATGTTTTTACACGTTTTGTTTGCAGTGTAGTTTTCTTTGTTAAAGTAAATTAGAGTTAAAACTATATTGAGGCTGTAAATCAAGAGATCAGCGCTCAGGAGACAGCGGAAAGGGAAGTGGTTCAGTGTGGGTAGATAAAAGGCTGGGACAGGAGAGCAAGTGAACAGCGGGGTGGGAGGTAGGGTAGGGGTGATCTGGGTACTGGAGAACAACCAGCTGCTGGCCCAGCAGTTTTAGAAAAGCAAATCAATTGGTTTGGCAGTGTGAAATAAAGAAAAGTAAATACGTTGTGAAAGCAACTACGTTTTAAAAAATGAATGGCGGGCTTAACGTCAAAGCGTTGCAGTATTGAAATAAATAAAGATATGAGGCGATGCTGATTGCTCGCTGCCACACATTTCTGTCTATTTTCCCATGTGTTTACTTCTGCGTCTGATTGTAAACAAATCATTAGGTAAATAAGCCTTTTGGATAAGACAACAAAATGTTTACTTTTAACGTCATGCACTTTTGTATGGAGCAAAATAAGAGATTCACAACACCAAATGTGCCTGTGCTATAAAAAACAAGTAGTCCCCAAAGAACAAGGAATCTGGACAGGAAAGGTATTGACATTAAAATAACTGGTTAATACTTCAGATGCAGTTGTCCTAAGGAATTGGATAACCTTTTTGAAAGTAGAAAATATTCCACTTGCACACTTATTTATAAAGTTTTATATAGCGCGAACAAGATCCCGAAGGATATCAGAACGCTTTACAAAAGGGTGGAAGGAAGATCAAAAGCCAATAACGACATCAAGTAAGAATACATAACATGAATAATCGCAAGATTCACAGATATTATTGTATCTGTGTACCGTTGAGGTATTATATTCATCAAACTTTTTATTTAATCTGCATGGCTAATGCACCTAAAAGGCAAAAATATGCTTTAAATGCAACAATAAAAGCATAAGAGAAAAGATACTGCAGGTCTTCCCAAATATAAAGGCTTACGATAACATATTCAACTGATGACAAGATAGGAAAAAGAAGAAAAACATAGGCAGGGAGTACATGCACAATATGTTAAGATGAATATGGTAATGTCAACAATTTTCCGAAGGCAAGATGGTCTGATGTTGAAAGTGGGTTATTAAAAGGTTGTTGAAAAGTTCCTGAAGAGGAGATGGATCAGCTATATTTGGACCATAATAGCTTATCAGAGAATATTTTATGCAATTAATTCTAATTGTGGCAATAAGCCATCTCCCTTTGGGATCTGTAATCACTTTTATTAGTTTATCGTGGGCTGAGTTTTTGAATCAAAATTGCCCCCCCCTTCACATTACAATTCTGGTTAGTGCATGCAAACTGGGTGATCCATCTATAACCCTTAATTATTCCCTCTCCACTCTACTGGCCAGGGGATGGTGGTTACCTGTAAATATTCTGTAGATTATTGACATTATTGTGTGAGGACATTAATAGAGCTGTAGGTACGCAAGTGGGGCCGGTGTCTGTCAAATATACCTGTTGCTAACAGTCTGTAGAGAGTGGGCTTTTCGTCTGCCCCTTTCAACAATTGTCTCTCTTTGCCCGAGTCACTCCCAGCCATTGCCTTGAAGCTTTGTAAATCAGGACTTGCCTCAGTCCAGTGAAGTATCTCTCACCTAAAGCTGTTGGCTGGTTGAAAAATGTATTCCGGCGCCTTTCATGAACACCCAAAAAATATTCTTGCCAATAATTCTCGCATTGCTTGCAAGTGTTTAAGTTTGCAAAGTGAGCTACGTATTGGGTCCATACGAAGGGGTCAGTCAATTTGTGACATAACAAGCCTGTAAATTCCTTCCTAGTTTTTTCTTTTTCTTATTTTAGCGCGAAGTCATCCAAGTGCGATGGATCACTTTACGTGAGAACCAGCAATTACATTACACACGGGATGGTTACGTTATGATTTGTCTACTATCACAGTATGTTCAGCTGACGCCCAGACTCAAACTTGGTTCCAGAGTTTCAAAGTCTGCAATTCTAGCCTTAACGCCACACTCTCTCCCAGTCTAGCATCCTACGCAGACATCTGCTTCGGAAAACAAGGAAGGGTTCCTAAAATCAGCCATGCGTTTGAATCACCTAGGGAAATGAATGCGTTGCGTTTGGTACTAACACACTCACTGTGGAATACGGTGCACACGAACGTATGTCCCCCGAGTCTCACCTCGCTTTCTGTTTCGGAGGCACCTTGACGCCACGGGAGGGATTGAAATGAAGAAACAAAAAAAGTGCTCACCGACTAATGTATTAGACTGTGTCACGCCGCAAGTGCACGATCCAGTCCGGATGGGCGAGCCGAAAAGGAGACCGGGAGGGAACAAACAAGCTTCACTTCTAATAAAAAACGAGCGTTTAGCATAAAGTGTGTCACACGCCAACCAAAAGCATGGGCGGAGCTTCCACTCCACTTCCGAAATCGAGTTGACAACAATAGAACTTGCAGAGCGAGCAACGCATGCGTTGCAAAGCTAGGCGAGACCTAAAAACTGAAAGGATATATACACTCCATTTCCCGGCACCATATATTTTTTACTCAAAATGTTAAAGGTACTTCTAAAAACGACATCTGCTAGCAGACCATTTTAATAAACCATTTCCTGTTTCATAGCGGATTCGACATGCATACTGCATTTCGCAGAAGTATGCATTTTGAAAGCAGTTTTTTGCTCTAGCAAGGTTTTACCAGCAAATTTGGAGCAGTTAAAGACACCAAACTGAATTGTGCTGAAAAGACTAGAAGTGTACCGCAGGTCTGCGAACTTATGCCCACATCAGGAGAAAGCTTCTGGGCCATAAAGAGCAGTTGCTTGATAAAGGAAGCTACAAATGTTTGAGTGGGTGCAAAGTAATTCCCTTTATGCCTTTACAGCAAAATCGGCTATTAAGATGGACATAAAAAAGCTGTAAATCTTTCAATTTTATTTTGATTTGCAATCAAATCTGACGTGGTGTGTCACTGAGCCTACTAAAAGAATATTTTTATGGATGCAGTGGCACTTTCCTATTTGATAACACATCAATCTTGGGCTCCATGAACTTTGTATCCCCGCTTTGTTTTTGTAGACCCTTTTGCAATTGTTTTGACAAGATGACTTGGCTCTACATGGGTATTTTTTCCTTAACAACTATTTAGTAATTCAATAATTTAATCCTGAAACCAAACAGTCTTTGTATATGGTTTTACAAATCCATTTTCTTTTTTTATCCTTGTGTCCAGACAAATAAGTGTTGACATTCACTGATGATGACCTCCTATAAAGTGTTAATACCCTGTCAATATTGAGGTCAAATTGTTTGTTATTGCATTTATATAGCATTTACTGCCCCAGATGAGATGTTGAAGCGCCTTACGCTGGGCAGTACGCTGCTCAGGAACTCAAGGTTAATGGTTAATTCAGTGTTATTGGTTACTGTTTGTTATTGGGATTAGTCTTGTGTGCGCAAAGCAATCCATTTCATATAGTAATTTCCGTTTTTTAATGTGGACTAAACAGTGGTTGGTTGTAATCATTAGTCTGGGTAGAGGGGTGAGCACAAGGACTTGGTCGTCGGATTAATACAGGCGGCAGCGATTGGGTATGGTTAGGTCGCATAGGTAAGGTATAACGTTCAACAGAAGGAGGAGAGATTGTGATCTTGTAAATGAGCTGTGAACATTTGCTGAAAGAGAATAGTCGGATGTGTTTGTCAGAGTAGCTTGTGCTCAGACAGAGGAGGCAGCAGAGAATGGAAGAGGAGGGGGACATTGGAAAGGGAGAAACAAAAAGGAGATGCGACAAACAGACGTTTTAATTGAAGGACAGTTTTTTTATTCCAGATCGAAGGAATGTAGTGAATAGTTTTGAGACAGCATGCAGTTTGAGGATGCAAGAATGTAGAACTATTTTCTTTTGGAGAATGTACTATATTGGAAGTTTTTAATACGTAGAAGAATCGGGTAAACCATCTCTCCATTGCTAGACTACTTCTAGACCACCGATCCAACCAGGTCAGTTGATCAGCTCAAGGGTCGAAAGTGAAAAATAACTGCTGGACGCATATGTTGAAAAAATACATGGGAAATGTACACATTGAAAAAGAGATTCTGGCATTCATCCTCAAGTTTGATTCAGAGTACTAAATATTCAGAAGAGTGGGGTACATTGAAATGCCTCTGGGGTGCTGTAAGTTACACACTCCTGCTCTAGTTATTCTCTTAACTCTCAAGCAGCTCCCAGCTGCATGTAGCTCAATACAAGTCTCAGTAACTTAACACAACATCACAGAAGTATCATGTGGTTTTTGTTTGTTTGAATATCTTTATTGCATTTTGTCTTTTCTGTTGCATATAATCTAAGCATCGGTACAAGTTGCACTTATGATAACATTACCTGTACTGCGTTGCTGTGTACATAAACCAAGGTGTGTGTATCTTACAATCATAGTTACGTTTGCGTCTACATCTCAGGGTTCGACATGCACTTATGAAGTAACACAGGCGTCTGCCGTCCACACATACTGTCATCTCTAATTAAGGAGCGAGGTGCGTCTATGTGCGCCTCTTCCCAACAGTGGTCATCAATGTGCAAACATGGCAATATACACAGGAGTGCGCGGCCCATATTCAGCTCAACTTTGAGAGTGTGACACATAATGGTTCATGGGTAAAAGAAAAAAAGGATTATATATATGCCGTAGCTGAGTACTAGATATCATCTTTTTCAACATTTAAACCACATCTAACGAAAACAAAATAATATCAAAAGAAAGGAGATATCAAATACTTAACGAAATATGTCGCTAGCATATAAAGTGCCGTTCGAGTATAGTTGTGCCTAGGCTTGTGTGTTCGCAGTGAATGTGGGCTGCTGTTACCGTGTTATGTACGGTTGCATGGGCACTAGGGTATCTTGTGGCAGAAGTCATGTCTATGAGTTGTTAAGGAATGCGAGGTCATTGCCTAACCCAACAGCTGTGCCTAAGGGTTTCTTTGATCGCAGCGTATCTGCTTCACCCAAGCGGCATGTCAGGTGTCATCCCCTGCTTGCTGCGTGGGAGGTGCACGCAATGTGGCATTGGAGTGTGTAAGGGCTTTGAGGAGATCACCCCAGGATTGTGCAATGGGATACTTTCGCAGTCCCGCTGTTTCTTCCCTATGAAGGATAGTGCTCTCTGCCTGTGCCCTGACCTCTAGGGAGTTTATCCAGTGGAGTACCTCTGGAAGGTCCCTGTGCTTCCATCTCTTAGTTCAGTCTTTTTGCAGTGATAAGGCCTAGGTCGCGAAATCTAGAACTTACTTTTTTGGCTCTGGTTCGTTTGTAAAATCCCAGGATACAGACCTCCCATGTGGTAGGCACCTCTGTGCTAGTGCAGTTCGTAAGTGTTTGTTGTGCGCCAGTAGGTTAGAAGCAGGGGGAAAGACCATAGCATGTGTAATATGTCAGCGCCTAGGAGACGGTATCTCAGGCATTCAGAGGGGTTGATGTCAAAATATTTATTGATCTTATCGAGTGAGAGATACGATCTCTGCAGTATATATGTTTGTTTGAGTTTAAATCGTGAATTTTGTGGTATGGGCGTGGGGCTGGCTAGGACACATTCCCATTCCTTATCGGTCCAGGGTCGTCCTCTGTCCTCAGCCCAACCTGCGCGGAGTCTCTGTAGGGGTTTTAATACGTGGATAAGCAGGGCTTGTACTAGCCAGTGGATCACATGGGACCCCTCTCCCATTAAATGCAAATATTGCAATAACTGATGTGTCGATGGCTCATTTTTCAAGTCCCCCCATGTTAACGTCAGCGTCCGTATGATGGCTGTATGTAGAAGGAACTGGCCCACCGGCAAACCGTTATCTGCCGTCAGGGTTGTAAAAGGCAGAAGGGCACCGTCTGCGTATAGGTCTCCTAGCGTCTCCACTCCTGATTCAGTCCAGGTCATCAATGCTACGTCTATTATATAGTCTCTGCCTCTGGTTGTCCCAATAAGCAGCAATATTGAGGCATAAGGGACCGTGTCTTTTGTGAGTTGAAGGCTCGTCCTGTAACATCTATGAGCTAATTCAATATGTATCTGTGTCGGGCGGGGGAGTTTCGCCAGTGGGTGAAACAAGCTATAGATCTGAGCCATGTTGATGTCTCGGTCTTCGTGTCCGTCAGGTTCTTGCCACTCAGCCACTTCGTGCCCATTGTAGCTGTGCAGCTAAGTAATATAGTTCCAAATGAGGAACTGCCAAGCCTCCACATTCCGATGGCGTGTATAATTTCTGCAGTGCTATCCTGGGTCGCCCTGCATTCCAGATTAGGCCTCGGGTTAATCCGTACAGCTCCCGAAATAATCGTACAGGAACATATCCCGGAAGGTTTGCAAAATAATACAATAGTCTTGGCAGTACTATCATTTTGGTTAAGGTAATGCGACTCATCACATTGAGCGGTAGAGTCTTCCAGAATTGCATCTGCGCCCGTACGGAGGCAATGGCGCGCACCAGGTTACCCTCCAATATGTCCGCTGGGGACCGGTAGATATATATGCCCGGGTACCTGAACGTGGTCGGGTACCAAGTAAGCGCAGTCCCGTTGAAAATGATATCCCTCACGGCCACATCCTCGCGGAAAGAGTAAGCGCCTGATTTAGCCCAGTTTACCTTGAGGCCCGACACGTCCTCGAAGCTACGGAACTGTGCGGATATGGCCGGCGGCACAGCATGCAGGTCTCTTATGTACAGCAGTAAGTCGTCTGCATATAGGGACACTGTGTGAAGTCCATCATGTAAGGGGATGCCCCAGTCTGTGCCACTTTCTCGAAGCTCCATAGCAAGGGAAAAGAGCAACGGGGACAAAGGGTATCCCTGCCTGGTTCCTCGTCTAACCATGATTGTATCAGAAATGAGCCTCCCCGTGCAAGCCCATACCGTGGGGCGCTGATACAGGTGTTGCCCCAGTTGCAAATACCAGTCTCCTAGTTCGTACTTATGCAGGACCGCTGCAAGAAAGGGCCACTCCAACGAATCAAAGGCCTTCTCTAGGTCCAGCACTAGACAACCAGACCGTAGCCAGTTCTTCGTTGCATACTCCTGGATTCTAAATAGTCTACGTATATTAAGAGAGGTTCTTCTGGTTGGAACAAATCCGTTTTGATCATTATGTACCAGAGTCGGCCCAAATGGGGCTATCCGTTTAGCCAGGGTGGAGGCCAGTATTTTATAGTCTGTATTCAACAGAGCCAGTGGACGGTAGGAGCCCAGGAGCTCAGGGTCTCTGCCCGGCTTTAGGCGGGAGATCAGCGTTGCCTCATTTTGCGTAGGTGTGAGTGCAGAGTCATCCAGAGCCGCTGCATATACCCACAACAATTCCGGTATCAATATGTCTGAGTAGGCTTTGTAAAATTCAGCCGGTAGTCCGTCCAGACCCGGATACTTACCATCCCTAATTTCCTCTGGCAGCAGAGGAGCCCCTGGTTCATTTTGTTGGTGTTCTGTCAGTTGCTGCAGCGTTAGGGCAGAGAGAAAGTCTTGTATGGCCGCATCTGTGGCTAGCAAACAAGATCTGTACATCGTGGAATATTATTCCACAAAAGTATGGTGTACGGCACTCTGGGTATGTACTGTGACGCCTTGTGTGTTCTGTATGGATATTACGGGCGCAGTGACTGCATTCTGCCTTATCAGATACGACAGCAACTTGCGAGGCTTGTCCCCCATATGATGGGTGTGCGCTGAGTGTGCTGCATAGTTCAAGTTGCGGAGCCGCTCTAGCAATCTGGAGTATTCCTCCTTATCTTGCTCTAAGGACCTGGCATCGCCCCCTAGCACTTCTTCCTCCCTCCGGAGCAGTTTGTTTTCAAGGTGTGTGAGTTCAGCCTCCAACTGTCTCCGCATACCTGCTTATGCACCGAGGCAATACCTCTGATCACTACCTTAAACACATCCCATTCTACCTGAGGTGTCGTGGCTGTGTCAGTATTTTCTTCAAAGTATTGAGTGATATTAGCGGCTAGCAGACTACGAAAGGGTGCGTCCAGTAGCATATCTGGTTGTTACTGCCAAGTTGGGATTAGCGGGTGGGGGTGTTCCCACGACACCTCTAATATATGTGGGTTATGGTCTGAATGTGTCCTGCCTAAATAGTAGACTGCAGATATATATGGTAGCAGCTACTCCGAAAGCATGTAACGGTCTAACCGCACATGCAAGTCATGAGCACCTGAGTAATAGGAATATATCCTGTCATGGGAATGGCGATGTCGCCAGGCATCCCTCAGGTGCCATTGTGTTGCCCAGTTAGTTAACGCCTTCATGGCATTGTGCATGTTTGTACCCCGAAGGGGTGGAAATGAGCGGTCCAGTGATACGTCTAGTATGCTATTGTAGTCTCCCTCAAGAACATAGGAATGTCATGCCATGCCGCTAGAACACACAATATATTGTCAAAAAAGGCAGCCTGCTCTGTGTTGGGAGCGTATAGTGACGCAAGCACAACCTGCCAGCCATCCAGTGTGCCCTTAACCACAACATACCTGCCCTCCGTGTCCACCAATGACTGTGTGGTTTTAAGTGGGACCCCTGGCTGCAACCAGATTAGCGTGCCTCACGCAAAAGCCGAATACCCTGTAGCATACAATTGGCCATGCCAGCGGCGTTGCAAGCGTTGGATTTCTGTTTGGGTCAGGTGGGTCTCTTGCAGAAGAACCATTTGTATGTGATACCGTTTAAGGTATGAATAGATCTGATACCTGCGTGATGGTGAATGCATGCCCCTCACATTCCATGTACCAATTTTAAGTGAAGACATATGCCTCGCAAAGTGCCAAGTGGCCATGCTTCTGCAGCGGCCCATCAAACATGTACGGTACATATGGCCTAGCAATGCACAACTGTCCTAGCATGACTCGTGGCTTGTTATGCTATGTGAATCCACATACAATAGATGATATCTCACAATAACACCAGATCAAGAACATAATCATAAGCAATTCCAAAAGGGTGAAAATGCAACCAGCAATCCTCCAAACTCTCAATAGAGATAAGTCAAAAACGATCTTGGGGGGTGCACTGCGTGCTACGCTTAGGTAGCTTACAACTTGTGTGTCCAGTGTCTCAGAGGCTCCCAGTCTTCACGCAAATACAATGTAAAGAAGGCAATTAATCCGCACCGGCTCAAGAACATTCGTTAGGCAAGCAATGCGTGCCGGTGCCTACGTGACAGCAGCAGAGCATGTGGTTAAGTCCCGCCCTCCCTCTCAATAGCATGATAACACCTTCGACCTCATGTGAACGCTCGGAATCATAGCAGCGCCTGCCACATATGGCTACGCTGTCAGCGACTGCATACTTTTACATATATATATACCACAATACCTCAAATCGTAGCTTAATTAAGGATAGGGGTTCGCAATTTTCATACTATTATGTCAGCCGTCTGTGGGGTGACAACTGGTGGTTCAGTTTGGCCCTGTGAGTTCTGCAGGCCATTTATTCGCTCGTCATCACTAGATAGATCTCGCTGACTGGAGTTGGATGTGTCCTCACTCACCAGAAAGCCGCTGATCTCCGCTACTGCCTGCAGGGCGTCTCATTGTCCACTGAGAATTAAATCTGAGTGTGGTCCTACAGTTGGTGAAGGTGGTGTCCGCGTCCCTGTTGATCTTTGCTCTCCGGCGGCGGCGAAAGGGGCCTCTTAGCTTCAGCAGGGTCGCTGTCGCAGCAGTGTCTTGAGGTCCCGCAGCAGTAAAGGTGTCTAGCCAGTCCTCTCCCTCTTCCGATGTGGTAAAGAAGTGTGTTTTGTCGCTCGCAACCACTTGCAGGCGTGCCTGGAAGAGCAGAGAATATTTCAGGTTGTTTTGCTGAAGGCGTTTTTTCACAGCCATGAATGAGAACCTCTGTCTCTGTCTCTGCATCTGGATGGTATAGTCTGGAAAAAACATTATTTTATGATTATCTATGTGTATATATACTGCAGCTTCCTGGTTTCCTGTAGGATGGAGTCCCGGTCTCGTAGTTGAGGAGTCGGAGAAGCAAGGGCCGCGGATTCGATCTTGTGGCAGGGGGTCTCGCCGGGACTCTATGTGCACACTCTATGACAAAATGTTATGAGAGGGTCCCCTCAGGTAGTGATCTCTGAGCCACTTTTCCATGTGTAAGGTGGGGTCCCTTCCTTCCCATCGTTCCGGCACTCCCACTATGCGCACATTGTTGCGTCGTGCTCGCCCTTCAGCATCCTCGGCTCTGTCCTACAGGAACTCCACACGATTCAGTAAATCTTGTACATGTTTATCTGTCAGAGTCACTTGCGGTTTGAGTTCAGCGAGTGTGGTTTCCAGGACAGTGGTACGGTCCGTTCGCTTTCGGTGATCTGCATGTAGATGATGGAGGTCGATAACCACCATGTCGATTTTAGATTCCCGGGAGGTACCGGTCTGATTGATGGTTTCTTCCAGCCGCTCCATTGCAGCAAGCACCGCATCCAGTTTATTTGCAGTGTGGTCCGCGAGTCTCTATTTCGCCATCTTGTCAGATTTAGGCTTGGACGGAGGCGGTAGGGCCTGTGTTCCTCCTGTGCCCGGCCGCGCTCGGGTGCCACCCGACATGAGTCGCAATGTTTGCACCCCTATGCTGTACCGTATATGGCAAGGCCCCAGTACAATGTCTCCAGGGCCAGAGCTTCAGAGCGGGACTCGCATCAGTGCCAACGGGTTGTGATCAGTGATCGCTTCACAGCGCGCAACTTCAGCGGCAGGCCCCCCCCGCCACGCACAGGTATCTCCTCCACAGCGCGGCCACCTCCCACACCGCACAATCACTCAGGTCGCGTCAGGCAGTGATGCATATCTTCACCTCAACGAGAGGTGACGTGTATTTTGGCACCAGTGGTGCAAGTATCCATGGGCACCGGCAAGGGCCACCTCCGGCCACCATCCAGGCAGCCCGTGCGGGCGTTTCAGGTGTGGCTCGCCAGAGCAGAGGCGTGCTCGCTCTAATGGTGCAGCGACTTCCAAAATGACAGTGTGTGCCTCGTTGCTGCCCTAGGCTGCGGTGGGCTGTGCACCAAGATGGCGACCAGGTGTCTGCACAGTGTCAGCTCTGGGAATCACCAGCTTCGTATGTCTCAGGCAGTAGGTAGGCCAAGTTTAAATTTCTCCCATGAATTTCCGCATATCTCCCACAGGGGCACCAGAGATCCGCTCTACACTGCCCAGCCGCAGGCCTGGCTCAGCATGTCCCCGCTGCAGTCAGCAATGTCTCAGGTAGCACCATAAGGGAACCTGTCATCCCATGAACGGGCTGTCGGCTTACAGCAGGCAGTCTTGCGGCGGTGGCGCACCTTATTTAATCGTGCCGTAATTACAATGGCGGCGCTGGTGAACTTAGCAGTTTCTGCATACTCTGTATTCCTCCCTCCGCAGCAGTGGCCAGCAGGTAGTCTGGGGGGTCTCAAACAACGGAGAAGTGTGGGCAGTGCAACAGGGGCCCCAGCTGTGCCCCCCTTCCATCAGTGGGTATCCATGAGGGCGTTGGCAGGGTAAACAGCCGGAGGTCCTGTAGGTCGGCGGGGGCTCACTTACCGCAATTGCGCCGTGAGGGCAACGGCAGCGCAAGCGTTCCCGACAGCGCCCTCCCCCGCTGTCTCTCTCCCCGCGCTGCGGCGGTCAGAAGCAGATTCAGGGGATATGTTGCAGGCAGTCAATTAGGGGCCCCAGCCGCATTCTGCCGCCCGTCGACGGGTAGTTGTATGGCGGCAGGGCGAACAGCCGCACCTCTCCTCCATCGGGGGACCCAACAACCGCAGCTGCGCCGGGGGGCAACGGCTAGCTAGGCGTGTAGGCGAGCTAGGCAGCGTCGCCGTCCGCGATCCACTGCCTCTCGCCGCAGCAGCCGGCAGTCAGTCCAGGGGCCTTACACATCGAAGCCGGGCGGGCTACACAGCAGGGGCCCCCGACCTTACCTCGCTGCCCATCGATAAGTGTTCAGCTGGGCGGCGGCAGGATAAACAGCCACGGTCTGTCTCCATCGATTTATTTCCGCTGTGCCATCTCTTGTGTCCTCGTGGGCAGAGCTAAGCCCCGGGCTAGCTTAGCTGGAGCTGGCAGCACAGGGATCGTATGCCGGGCGGCCAACCCAGATGGGATTCACTAAGCGGGGCCCGGACAAGGTGAAATTAGCATCGGCACTTCGGAGTGTTGTCTTGGTGAAGCTGCACCCACCCGCGTAGCTAGGGGGGTGCGGGAGGGGCGGTCCGCCCCAGGCGGCACCATCTTTGAGGCGCCCGCGGGCCGGCACTGGAGGCCCGTTGCGGCCGCGGTAGCCTCTGTGACGTGAGGTGACCTGCTTCGGTAACTGCAGGCTGCCGCTGCATTCAGTGCACACAAACGCGGGACTTAGTTTTTGATATTTAAGTCCCGCGTTTGCACTGTGCGGCTGTGCCTGTCCTGCAATCGTTACCGTAACCGCAGTTGAGGTTATGAGTGTATCAGTGCAGTGCTGCCTTAGTCCGTGAGTCGCTCCGACCGTTGTTGCCCCTCCTCCCCTGTCCCAGCCTCGTTGGACGCACAGACTAGTCCTCCAGGGCCGTCAATCAGTAGTAGCGAGCGCAACCAATGACGGCCCTGTAAGGACATTTTTGGCCAGCCCTTGCCTAGCTATGGTATCAGTGACGTGTTACGCACTCACCGCCCCTACGCTCGCCTCTCGTGTCAAGGAGTCGGAGACCATTATTGCCTGCTTTATACTTGCAGCCATTTCAGACTCCGACTATAATTCATAAGAGGTGAGAGAATGATAGAATTGTTGTTACTAAATTGAAAAGGGCTCTCTATGTCGCCTTGTTTTGTAACAAGAGTCACGCGATATGGGATTACAAACCTATGCAGTGCATGTTGCTGAGACCAGCTTCTGCATTGATGCAAAAAAGGAACATCCTTAAATTGCACGCTACAGGGACGCAAGGGATTACAATGGCAGACCGAGGTTTTCTTTCAAGGTAAGGTAAGGTATCTGATCAAGCTAAGTACAATACATAAACACAACAGCTTCACCTGCTTCAGAGATTTTAAGGGGTATTTCAGTCCCACGAATAGCGCACAAATGTAGACAACGCTGAGGTCACGAGCGACAGCCATTGATTGAATCCCTCTTCGCTGAGCCAGTGTGTGGGGGGGGTGAGGGGGTCCGGGGAGTTGACATGGAGGTACCAAACACGCTTGGCAGCCAGAAAAAGAATGTAAATCCATGCATAAACTTTAATGAAGAAAACAGATTTTGCTTCAAACACAAATGCATATTTCATATTTGAAAAGCTGAGGAAATATGTAATTTATGTTCTTATAATTTATGAGAAAATAGCATGGAATTCGGTTTAGCCAAGTTTGCCTCGGTGCAAATACAATTTGTCTACTACGCCGTAACACAAATTAACTGGTCTTTTGCTATTGTAAACACTGACATTCCTCTTACATGGCTGCCTTCCAGCATCAAGGGCACAGTCATGGACTATGTTTACATTTGGGTTGTAAGTGAAGGCAATGAGTGGGGCTATATCACCATCAATAAGTACACTAGCTTTCAAAATAAAAGGGAAAAAGAGATTATACTAAATGTATGTGCAGCGCCACTAAGATGGGTTCTCTTCAGGCCCCGGTGACTACTTGCTGTCCATTTGTGAGTAGAAACAGTTCTCCTTGGGCTTTCAAGATGGTGGCGCCCTCTCTGCATGGGTAAGCGGCCCTAGGGCGCTGACGCACGTGGAATCAGTGGAAGCACCCATGTGCCAGTGCGTTTGTGAACCCCCTGTCAAACTGGAGGCTGAGCGATATACTTGCAGGCACGCACCTTTTCAGACTCCGACTATAATTCATAAGAGGTGAGAGAGAATTTAGAACCGTCCTACCTATATTGTATTAGGTGGTTTAGTTAGAATGATTGCACGACGGCACCATATTGATGCAGGCAGCTTAGTTTTAGTTTTTTATTTATTTACAAAGAGGCTAGAGCTGCAGTGCCAGCCCAGGCCTGCAGTGCGTCAAGTTGTACAGAGAGGAGCTAGCGCGCAGCATTGATTACACACACAGAATATGTATATGCATTGTGACTGACCATTCAGCCAGGAATGTATGTGTTCCAGCACAGCCTGGGGTATATTACCGCTCAGGTGCACACACTACCTCATGCCACGCAATGCATTACAACAGCAGTACACACTCTTTGCTGTCTGCTGCTTCAGAGTTTTTATTTTTTATTTAGTATGTTAGCCAGCGACTGAAGGAAAGACCCGACGGCCCCCCTGGGGCCCGCAGGGTCCCACTGTCTCGGAGTGTCTCCTCTTCCTTTAGAACCGGCCGGGCCCCAGAGCAGCACCCAGCTGCCTTCCCATTGGTCGCCCTGACACATGCCATGATGCTGCACACAAGGACATCATGACTCCGTAGATTAATACTACAAGACCACAGATAGACACAGTGACACTGCAGATGGCCACTGTGGGTCTTTAAGGGTTTCCTCCATCCTCTTTGCGAATTCATGCATCATTTGTCCAGGGCTGACTGTTGTCTTGCATTGCTATAAGTGTACCTTTCATAGTGCATATTGGTTGTCACTTGTCAGATCGAACTTCTTGGGGAGAGCATCATTTGCCATCTGGTATGTGGCTACTTCCTCCTTTGGGAACTTCTTGAATGCCCCTTTGACCCCATCTCCTGCTAGGTATTATAGATATCTGTCATTTCTTCCAGTGCGTCGATGAAGTAATCAAATGTTTGTTTCGATGATCAAGTCGGATTACTTGGTGATAATGTTTTGCTTCTTTGTCATGCTTAAGGATGGGGAGGTTGGACTTCCTGTCTTGTAACGTAATGTTTGCTGGTGCGGGCCTGTTGGTTTGCATATCTTGATCATCTTTACCTGCGTGCTTTTATTCCCCTGGCGTTTTTCAATTTTGCTGCGTGGGGTTTTGTCGTTACTCGCCCTGGCTGTTCTAGTCTCTATTGAATTCTTTGTGCTCTGCGGAAGAGCTGTGTCCCGCTCTGTTTGGGCAGGAGACCTTTCGGCCAGGTACATGGGCTGCTTGGATGCACTTTCCCTTTTGTGATATGCCTGCTCAGGATGTGAGGCATTTGAACACTCATGGACCATTGTCACAAGGTTCTAGGATACTCCACTCATTCCTGACCTATGTGGCCCAATCTGCATAGGCTATGGACGCAGAGATACCGCAGTTGTATGTGCATGTAACTTGCATGATTGAGGTAACTATTAGCAGTAATAGTACGTGTCTCTCGGACATCTTTCAAGTGCTCACCATCCTTTTTCCCCAGCACCTCCCGCACCCCTCCAAGGGGCGGCAATCTGAAGGATAGCCCCGGGCGCCACAAGCTCTAGCTACGCCCCTGGCTGCACCCAGTAAGAGCCTCCGTGGGTGACTACATTCGGAGAGGAGGGCCTGTTTAGGGGAGCCTCCGACAGAGCTCTACCCAGACACGTCTGCCTCCAATGTAGTTGTAGCCACACCCCTTCCTTAGAAGTATCATTTGTTTTGCTGTAAGCGTATTATAGTTGTAAACTCTGCTTATCGCTTATTTGGTGAAATGCATGACCTCCTACTCTGCAGAAAATGAAGGAAGCAGTCTAGATGGCTGAGGACATTAGGTCCGCCATCCTCACAGTACTCAGTTGGTCAAATTTTGAGATGACAGACAGCCCAGCAGTCATCTATGTACCTTGAAAGGAACCACTGACACAGCAGTTGCCCTGAAGGTACAAAAAGATTGACGTTCACGTTTGGTTTTGATGGCCCTTCACAAAACTTTAGTGGTTTTTCAGAAACAATCTCCCAAAGCAGGAGTTTGTTTCTAAACAAAAAAAAAAAAATGACCCCCACACCCTGGGATTTTTCGCCCTGAGTGTTAGGGTCACTTATTTATTCTTATCCCTCACCGTCAGACTTCTCCTGGCAAAGACAGAAAAAAACACGTATGCTCTAAATAGAGCATGTGGTTTGACTTTAGTCAGATAGTCCCTTCTTAATCGGGGTGTCGGAGTAAGCTGTCCAGTGACCGAGACAGCAGGAGCACCTGTGATCAGTTTTCAAAATCATAACTTGTAAATCGTGGCAAATATCAGCAAGTGTTAAACTCACTAAGCCATCACTTTTATGGTTATTCTATGGGCTCGGGCTCTTTTTGCATTTGTGATAAGAAATAAAGCACAGTAAGTGGTGAGAAGGGAGTGGATTCGCATTTTTCTCAAATGTTACCACAATAGCTGTTTATCAAAATATTATTTAATTATTAATACCTCGGATTTTTGTGCATATTAAACATTCTACATACATTTAAAATTTATTAAAGTAAGAAAGAAGATGGATGAACTAAAACCATAAAAAGAATTTAAATTACCAGGAAACTAATCAAAAATATTTAATTACGCTTTCTGATCAGGTTTCTCATACTTCCCTTTGCTATCAAGAGAACATTTCAATGTTGTACCCCGTCTTTGGTTATTCAGTTTCCTTTTTAGTAGTTAAATGGTGATAAATAACCATAATGAGAATGGATTTATGGCCATTGGATGTGGTGACTGAGTTTTGGGCCCGTATTTCTGTGTGCCTATTCATTACTTATATTTGATGGTGCCCTTCTTCTTCCTGCCCTTCTTTGCCAGAGCTTCTTCCATCACTTATTCAGCACATGGGCTTAGACTACTGCAAAGGATTAGGCATGCACATCTTCATGACTGTTTGAAAGCAGTTACTTCCTTCCCATTGCCTCTAACTGAACAAGAATTGTTTCAGCATGTCGGAGTCCTCAAATCTCACAATATTCTAAAGAACTGGTGGAAGGGGAACAACAGTTTTATATTTCATTCACCAACATCTTGTGATAAGTGTTGTAGTGTTTTATTTGTTCCACTTTTAATTGTTAATATGTCTGCTATAAAAACATTTTAAGCTACAAAAAAACTATCAATTATCTTAATCAGGCTCTTAAAGTTGTCATGATAAGTCAAAGAAAAACAGTGCTTTACAAGGGGGACATATTTAGAAGCACACATACCACAGAGTTCGTCGTAGAATGCATGCAACGCTAAACCTCCTATATCCTTCAACCAGTGTCTAAAAGAGCAGTAGAAGTAGACCAATCCAAAAACACAAGAGTTGCGATTACTTACAGATAATGGCATTAGTACAACTCCCTCGCCTTCCTTCTTAACCAAAGATGCCCTTTGCCTCCCCAAGACCCACCCCAGCCTATAAAAACAACCTCGCCCCCACCACCTCCTATACATAAACAAGCCAAGCCTAGAACTCAGTTGGGCTGCACCAGGAGTGCGGGAGTGGCCCTGAAGTAAGGCAAGGGAGTAGAACTAGGAGTAATGCCATTATCAGTAAGTAATGGACACATTACCTCCCGACCCTCCCTTGCCTTTCTTCTTAACCAATGAGGAGATAGCAAGCAGAAACAGAGACGGACAACTGAGTGAAGAACTCAATTTAATAATGTGCCCAAATCACAACACAATCCCCCTATTCCTTCATATAGGACAAGACACTGTGGCCCAGGACATTATCCAAATGTTCCAGACCAGCAATCCGATAGTGGCGACAAAAGTGGAAGGGGGTAAACCAGGTGACTGTCCTGTCCGCCACAGAGGTACCTTTCAATTCAGCTACAGTACCCGCCATACTGCGCGCAGAGCGCCCCTACACACCCACCAGAGGATCCACCCCTTTCACTTAATAAGTCAAAAGGACCAGAGACCAAATCCAATTACTCAAAGTAGCCCCCAATGGTTTTCCCCCTTCTTAGTGAGACCAAAATGTAGACACAAAGCACCCCTCTTCCGGAAGGACTCCACCACCTGCAAATACCACAAAGTCCTCCGCACAGCCAAACAGTGCAACCAACAGTCCTCAGCCGAGGAAGGATCTGGATAAAACTCAGGCAAAATCACCTACTGACTGAGAGCTAAATTCACTTTAGGGACAGAAAACAGGTGCGAAAAGATCTTGCAGAAAGGATACTTACTGAACAAGGCACCCAACTCCCCCAACCACCTAGCAGACATGATGGCCACCAAGAAACAAGCCTTGAAAGTCCAAAGCTTCAACATCAGCCCCCCAGGGGGTTCAAAAGGAACCCATCAGCACATCCAAAACCAACTGTAAATTCCAACATGGAAAAGAACTAACAGGCTGAGTAAAAAGGTTCAAAAAGACCCTGAAAAAACTGAGCCATCGGGTCACCGTCATCTTGCAAATTGCACCAGGAACCCCTAAATGCTTGAATGGCCACCACCTGTACCCGCAGCATAGAAACAGACAAACCCAACTTAGCATCCTCCTGCAGGAACTATATAACCAAAAAGAGATAAGCTTCAGTAGGATCAGCGTGCTTTCTATTACACCAGGCCAAAAAAAGCTCTTCAATGCCTGGCATAAGAGAGGAGCATAGAAGACCTACGAGAAGCATGCAAGGTCACAGTGAACTGTTCAGGGACCCTCAAACCAGCTAAGCCCCTTCGCTCAACCGTCATGCTGTCAAGTGCAATTTTCTTAAGGTGCTCAGGGAAAGAGCCGGAAAAACTTACGGAGATGGAACCACAGGAAGGACCCACCCCAGGTCGCACTACAAGTAGTCCAGGAGAGGAAACCAATTTGCAGGCAGCTACCTGGGTGCAATCAACACCACCTGGGCCTGCTCCCTCTGACCTGAACCAGAAAATCCCTGACCAGCTGTAATGGAGGAAAAGAATAAAGGACACAAGGCCAAGGACATGTCAAGCTGTATAACCCCAAAACCCAGGGACACCGACGCAGAGAACAAAATCACCACCTTGGCGTTCCCTGGATCGACGAACGGGTCCCCCACCGGAAGTCCCCAGCAAACCACCAGCTGGCGGAACAAACTGGGGAGCAGGGAGAAATTCTCGGATGAGGGAATGCCCCTGCTCAAGAGATCTGCCTGGACATTCTCCAACACAAATGTAAAGAGCAGATAGCCCCAGAACCCAGTCCGGAGCTCACAGGAAAAAATCTCAGGCCACCAAGTTTGAGGGACCTGGTCCCCCAACCCAATCCCCCCCCCCCTTGCCTGTTGAAATAAGATTTTACCACCAGATTGTCCATCTGAACCACCACTTTCTGTCCCCGCAGAGCATCCTGAAAATGGAGCAGAGTGAGGCAAATTGCCCGCGAACTCTATCCAGTTTGAAGACTTCAGTGAGTCCTGCAGAGGCCAGCCCCCTGAACCTGCTCTTTAACCAGCCATGCCCCCCAACCCGACAGGCTGGCATTTGACGTTGCTACCAGCGGAGCCAGGGAAGACAATGAGACCCCTGCCAGAAGATGCTGCTGGCAGAGCCACCGGGAGTGTCCTTCCGGATACGGCTTGTCATCCGTAGTGGAGCCAACAGATCCTGGGCCCCTGTAGACCACAAAGGCAGAACCCAGTTGGCCAGGCAAATATGAAACCAGGCCCAGGGCACAAGAAACACTACTGACGCCAAATGCCCTGCACCCTCAACCACTCCACTGCCAGAGAAGCCACCTGAGACACAAAGACCCGAACCTGTGCCTGCAATGGGACCAGTCTCCTTTCACATAGAGTAGCTTGGCCCTCGCGAGTCTGAAACCGAACCCTGATGAAGACCATGTTCTGAGAGGAGGTCAAAGAAGATATCCCGCAATTCAAAAATCCGTGTCCCTGCAGAACCTCCAAGACCCTTTAGACCTGAGTGACCAATTGCGACTTTGCTGCATGAATCAAGAGATTGTCCAAATAGGGATAATCAAACACCCACTCTGCATGAAGGATAGCCATCAGTGGGGCCAGGAGCTTTGTAAAGACCCTTGGAAAGGACTGGAGGCCAAAGGGGAGAACACAAAACTGAAAATGGGTGTCCTCCTCTGCGAACCTCCAGATTCGCTGAGAGGAGACTGCAACCGGGACATGCAGATAAGGGTCCTCGAGATCCAAAAAGGCCCAAAAATCTCCTGACTGTACAGGAGGAATATTCGCCTGAATAGTCAACATTCTGAAGCGAATTCAGGAGTTGACCTACTTTAGATCTAGAACGGGGGGAGAACCCAGACCTTTTGAACCAAGAGCAAAATGAACATATATCCAACACCAGCACCCATCAAATGGCCTTTTTAGTCAGTAACTCCTGAACACCCTTGAATAGTGCCAACCTTCTCTGTCTGGCTGCCAGCACAGGAGTCATACGAACATCTGTAGCAGGGAAACCATTTTCCCCAGTGTCCAGGACCCAAAGATCTGTGATATCCAAACACCATACCGGAAGGAAATGCCTGATCCTGACCCCCCAGGCATCAACACCCCAGACTGTGATTGCCAGGGGTCCTTCTTGGCAGTCCGTTTAGGAGAAAAACAAGCCTGGAATATTCTCCCCTGGAAAGACTGACATTATTAAGCTTAGGGGAAGACCTGGAGGACCTACCCCAACACTTACTAAAAGAGAATGCACCACCCTTATAAGGCAAGGCGTGCTTCCTCTCTTTGAAAGCCTTCAAAATCGTGGCATGCAATTGATCTCCAAAGAGCCTGGTCCTCAAAAGTCAGTTTCAACAAGGCTGCTTTCTACCCAGGAACCACCTTCCCTGCCTGAGCCACAAAGACATATCGGGCAGCCACCAGAGTCGAAGTCCAAATAATGTACACAGAAATGTCTGCCAGCAGCTTAGCCTGTTCTTCCATGGCAGCCAGCAGCGCTGCACACTCTGAACCTTCCTGCACCGCCATGGCCAACTAGCCAAATCCTGCTCCAGAATTTGCTGATTAAGTGTAAAACAGACTCTCCCTCAAGGCTAAATTTACAGCAGCAAAGGCCGCCATAAGGCCTGAATCTACCTTCTTGTCTGTGGTATTGGCCGGGGTACAGTCCTCCGGCTGGACGGCTCTTTTCCAAATCAGAGTAGCCAGAATCGAAAACAACCGTACAGATTGGGACACAAAGTACAGTTTCTGGAAAAAGCGTGGACTTAGACCTCGACCACCTCTCTCTATTCTCGCATCACCATCTCCCATACTGGTCCCTGAAAAAGGCATGCCAATCCCTAGAGGGTCCCACATACAGAGGAAAAACGGCCCCCCTTCCTCTCCATGCTGGAAGGGAGGAAACCCCAGGTTGTCCCACACATGCGCCAAAATGTCCCACATCTCCGCCCTAGAGACATACTTCCTGTCAGGTGGTCGATGAGCCCTCCCCATTGGAAGGAGACAGCTCAGCCCCAGGATCCACAATCTGAGGACAGGAAGGCTCAACAGGCTTTCAAGGATACGCTGTAGAGCCTTGGATACGGCAGCCTCAATCATGCCCTGAACTTCCTACTTTGAGCGGCATCTCGCCCCCAACAAAGACTCTGCACAAGACCTTTTCTTGGGCACAGAGGCCTATCTGTCAAAGATGAGGTGAAGGACACCTCATTGTTGCGTTTAGCAACTGCTTCCGACCCATGTCTGAAGAGCAAGCGCACCCAACCAAAGCACCAGCCCCATAAATATCACCTGAGAAAAAAAGCACCAAACCAGTAGGGACAATCCACGTCCCGAGCACCAATCAGGACACAAAGAAATCTTCATAAAATAACTAAAAATTAGATCAAGTTCATCCTACCGTCTTTTTCACTTGCCCTGGTTTCAGTTGACCCAGCCGCACCGCGATTGTGACCAGGAAACAGACCCATTCACCAGCGGACCGCCGGACTCCGTTACCTCTGTAGGGGAGTAGGGTCTGCTTCCTATGGTTACCCCCACTTTTTGCTGTGTTTTACTGTTTTTTTTTTTACTTTAGTGTATCTGTGGCCCTGCTAATCAGGACCACAGCCTAGCTGCTCTCTCTCTAAATTGATACCATGTACTTTAGGTACATACCAGATTGATTACTGGGCTACCCTTGTGAGTCCCTGTATATGGTACCTTAGGTACCCAGGGCATAGGTACCCCCGAGGCCTACCAGGGGCGGAATCATGTATTGTGCCACTCCTGGGCTGCCTTCCAAACTGACACCAAAGGTCTGCACTTGCAGCCTGGGTAAGGTGGTGTAAGATATATATATGTCGGGCACGGAATAAAAGAAAATTTGCACCAGCTGAGGGTTCGCCTCGTCTTGTTCTACGTACTGCAAAGACGTTGTATGCCTCAAATTATTTCGGGATTGCTTTCCCGAATTGGCGCAACCCCTCCACGCTTTGGGCTTGCGGCATGAAGCAGTGATTTCGATTCTCGGAATCCATTCTTATCACCAAGTCGGGAGTAGCCGTGTGCCCCGGGAAAGCGGAAATACATCCTGTGTGACCGGGAAGTGTAACGTGGCGTTCCAGGTCGTAGGTCGGCTGACTGAGGACGGGGACGAATCCAGTACCACCCGCTTGCTACAGGAGTCACCGCCGAGTTTCCCGTGTGGAGTGTGCAGGGTCTGAAACGGCGATATTCATCGACGGCTGGATCCAATTGTGAGTACGACTAAGCCCTAATAACTATTAACACCATGTCCGCTGACACGCTGAGAAGCCGTGAAGAAGAAGCGAATGATATGTTTGCAGATTCCCCGGCTGGGGAAAGTGTATCCATTATGGTATCTACTAATCAACAAGAACCGCAGCCTAAGCTAAAGGAGTTGTTTAAGGCATTGGAAAAAGCCAGCAAGTCCGAGCAGGCTAAATGGTGGGAGCACCGCTCCCTTTCAAGATATTTAGAGGTTGGAAGAATTCCGCGGGGTCTGAGGATAATGTTGGCACCATCGTACGAGAACCCAGACCCCCGGATGTTGGCTGAATGGGCAGAAAGTAATCTAGAGTCCTCTAGGCGCCTTGTGGAAATACTAGTAAAGTATGCTGAGAGCGACCGAATTACTTTGCAAAATGAAATCGACACCCTTAACGGAAAAATAGATAAGCTTCCCAGTACTCCCCTTCTTGTTAAATATCGGGAGGAAATGATATTACGTTTACAGCGAGAGGAGGCAATAATTAAAAAACGCAAAACGTATAAATTCCAGCGCGACCGTCTGGATTATGAGCATGGACACATTTTTACTTTCGATACAAAGTGCGACAGTTTAAAGGCTAACAAAAAAGTTCCAACGATGATAATGGGCCATGTGAATATTGAAGCCCCTGAAACTTCTTCACTATCAGAAGCAAATTCCAATGTTGACAGCGAATCGGATAATGATCAGGTGAGAACACACGATTGGGGTTTCGAAAGTTCACTCTGGCCCAAGAACTAGATGTAGTGCGCCAGGACCGCAAACAGAGCTTGCGTTGAAGTGCGCGAAATGCCAATGCCAACAGGAAACGTAGGGCAAGGGCAACAGACCTCGTAAACAGGGGAAACAAGCCTCCCATCAGGAAGAAGAAACAATGGAAGCGCAAATGAATCCATTGCAAAGTGATGCCCATACCGTGATCAATCTAACCGATATGAAGTTGAGCGACAAGTAGACTAACATCTTGGCTCGAGGGCTTTCATATAGTGCGAAAACGAACTTTGACTCTGCCAACACCAATTTTGATTTTTTTCAAATACATTAGGAAGCTTAAACTCCGCAAATATCATTCAACCAGCAAGCCTGCTAAAAATATTCCACCTCCAGAACTTGATCCTAATTCATTACCGTTATTAGCGGGTGTTTCTGATCTTTCACAGGTTGTATTACAAATGCAGATTGAGAGTGCAGTACCAGCTATGTGTTCTGATACAGGGCTCAATGTTGTCACAGCTTCTACACCCTTAAAACCAAAATCCACATTTTGCCCTCTCATGTTAAAAGACAACATCGATTTGTTCCATGAAAAAGTCTCTCTTGAGCTTAAAGATCTATTTGTAAAGCAAACCAAAACCAAGAAAAGACACCATTATCGTGATGCCGCATACCATCAGTTAATTAAAAAACTGCAGGGCAATACCAACATCATTATCCGCCAATCGGATTAAGGCGGAAATGTGGTGCTGTGGCCGACGCACCTTTACATGGAAGAGGCTTTGGGCCAGCTAAGTGAGCGAGATTGCTACAAGAGGACTACTATGAATGAGGTAAAACAGGCTTGGAACTTGGTGTACAATAAGCTTATGGCATGGAGAAGTTTGGAATTAGTAACAATGGACAAATTCAAATTTCTCAAGAAAGATAATCCAGTGATGCCGGTAGCTTATTTTATCCCCAAAATTCATTAAAACAATATCAAGCCTCCAGGCCCTCCAATTATATCTGCCTGTAATAGTATCTTGGGAAATGTGATTAAATATGTGGATTTCTTTCTCCAGGATTTTGTTAAAAAGTTACCATCATTTGTCCTAGATACTGGAGATTTACTGAAAAAACTAGCAGATATACAATGGCAATCTGGTTATCTGCTAATTTCCCTGGATGTGTCCTCCCTATATACCTCGATTCATCATAGGGATGGACTGAAAGCTGTGCAACATTACTTGAATTGTAGACCTACTTGTTTGAATGAGCAGAGCAGAATGTTACTGGCAATGATTGATCTTTGTTTGCATAATAATTTCTTCCTCTTTGCTAATCAGGTATTCCATCAGGTGAGGGGGAGTGGCTATGGGGGCATGTTTTCTCCCAGTTATGCCTGTCTTCACATGGGATACTGGGAGGAACAGGTCCTCATGCCATGCTACCCAACAGAAATGTTAACCAAGGTCGTGAAATGGTTGATATATCGACGACCTCCTGATTATTTGTAATGGCTCAGAAAGTGAAGCAATCGACTTTATTAGCAATTTGAATAACAACACTTTGAATTTGGGATTCACTAGCCAGATTAGTGCAAAATCTATTTGTTTTTTGGATGTGGAAATCTTCATTTAAAATAATCAACTGGAAACCCGACTTTTTAGGAAGCCTACAGCCAGTAATGCCGTGCTTCATGCATATAGCCATCACCCTGCACACCTGATACGTAGCATCCCGTATGGAGAGATGCTCCGTATTAGAAGGATCTGCAGTAAAGATCTTGACTGTAGATAAGCCCAAAACGATTGCAGGGCAAGATTTTTGAGGAGAGGGTATCGACCAGAAATTTTGGATAAGGCCATGTGTAGAGCTAATGCTGTGGGAAGACATCAGCTCAAAATTGGCACAGAACAGCTGCCAACTAACACACAGAGCGAGACCAGGTTGATCCACATATAGCTGTCAACATCTAGCAATCCGTAAAATTGTAAGAAAGAACTGGGCGTTGATTTCCAGTGACCCAATATTGGGCAAACCGCTAACTAAATCCCCCAGTATTACCTATAGAAAGGCTACATCAATGAACAACTGTTTGGTATCCAGTAGTCCAGAAGTCAGGTCAAATGGTTCTTGGCTTACCAGTAGTAAAGGGTTCCTTAAGTGCTCGGTATGCAAGGCCTGTAAAAATGGAGTAAATAAAACTGAGTATTTTACACCTCTTGGTGAAAGACCTGTCCGCATCCAACAAAGTTGACTTGCAAGACTGGGTATGCGGTGTATGTGCTGGAGTGTCCGTGCGGCCTACGTTACGTGGGTAGTACAAAGCTTCCAGTACATAAAAGGATACTCCAGCACCTACGAGCCATTACCAACGGCGACACCGCGTACCCAGTAGCAAGACACTTTGAACAAACCCACAATAAAAACCCAGCTGAATTGAAATACTTTGTAATCGATACAGTTCCTCCACTTAGGAGAGGTGGTTACCGTGAGTCACTACTACCAGATTGGAAACCAGACATATAATATTACTCGATTGCAAAGTACCGAATGGAATGAACTCAAATGAGGACTGTTTTACTTATCTTTAGGCATGCTTGATTAACTGTATATACACATCTGCTGCTATCTGCTCTTCTAACCAAAATTTAGTTTTTTTAATGTTTATGTATTATATTTTTGCACTTAAACAAATGTTTTTACGCTTGGTTTGCACAGCATACATGATATTTATTTGCGGAATTTGCACATTAATTGCATATTTATGCTAATTGTGAAACTGTTACTGGCCCACTTGGGCTGTATTGCTGGGTGTCTGCAGTACAGTGATCAGACTGATTGGATATATTTTGTCAGGCTCAAATGGAGGCGGGAAGTTGATAGTTTGATCCCCATCAGTTTTTACTTTGACACTGGTTATTTCCATAGTGAGCAATTATGAACATAGTAAAGATAAATGTTTTGACAGCATTGAGTTGGATATTTATATGAATTTTAAAGTCTATATATTTATTTATGGTCTTTTATATTTATTCATTATGCTGCTTGAACATTTGAATTAACTGTTTTTTTATATATGCTCTGTTATTTATTGTATTTTACAATTATTTATTCAGTCTATATGTTGTAGACACCCATTGATTTCCCATATAGACTAAGGCGGAAGTATGTCTTTTATGTCTATGTAATTATATCATGCACGCTTTCACTTTAAAAGTAGCACACCGCCTTCTCAGTGTTGTCATGTGATCAAGGCCCTTAGCGAGCTGAAACGCGTAATGGCGGATTTGATGTCGGGCACGGAATAAAAGAAAATTTGCACCAGCTGTGGATTTGCCTCATCTTGTTCTACGTACTGCAAAGACGTTGTATGCTATATATATATATATATATATATATATATATATATATATATATATATATATATATATATTCAGGTCCACAATACGTAGCAACGCTACGGTCCTGCACTCTCCTCGAGAAACTACGGAAACGATTCAATACCAAGTGCGCTTTTCCAAATTCATTTATTTATTCCAATGCAGCATCGTGATGAAACAAGGAAATAACCCAACGCGTTTCGGCGAGGAAACTCGCCTTGGTCACGGGTGATTTAAAAAAACAATGAGCAAACAATAAATAAAGTTTCACGTGATTGAGTGATAATGAAAATCAACAACAGACTCATAGCATTGAATATCGCGGCCATCTTGGAATGGAGTACGCTTACATGAATCAGATTGTCCAAAGTATATAAGCATTTGCCTTTTGCGTTTCAATATAAACAAAAAAAACAATTTTACATTGTATTTCATCATTAAAGACACTATAGTCATAGCAAATAGTGCGTTTGTAACAAAGTAACATCCTTACTTCATTTCTTGATTGGAACAAATAAATTCAATATCGTATAGCCTCAAGTGAGTTATACAGAGCCCTTCTAAGATTTGAGAAAACACCTCATTTACATTTTCAACCCATGTGGGGTTATATAATTCTGTCTTTACAAATCAAATAGTAATAATAATAATTCAAATCACTATTAGTATTTCCATTCTCAAGTGAGTTATGGTGTACACATTGTAACGCACTAAGTAAATATCTGCCATAAATTATAAAGTCTCAAGTGAGTAATGAAAACAGTGCACAAGCTCAAACCACTCCAAGTATCAATGTCTCAGTAGAATTTCTCTTCCTGTGCACCATTATACTGTCAATACCTACAGGTGAGACACAAAAGACAAAAGAAAATGGACCAATCAGAGTACTGATAAATTAAAGCATACCAAGAGGCTACCATGTTGGCAATGAGTCACAAACTAAGTGAGTTAGACAGTGAAACACACATTAAAAGTTTTCAGTTTCATTAAAAATAGCAGCATGCACTACGTAGACCTTGGGCCCTATTACATAACTGAATAGAAATGGTTACCTTGAACTCTGAGGAAGAAACGAAATGGCATCTGGGGGATTAGGATAAAAGGCAAATTACACATGTTGAGTCTGTTCAAGAGGTAACCATTTCTATTCAGTTATGTAATAGGGCCCAAGGTCTACGTATATATATATATATATATCTCCGACACGCCTTCACTCCAAATTTCTTACGAACAGACGAGTGTGGACCCGGTAGTTTAAGTGCGTTCTTTATTCAGCCAGTGCCGCCATAACGCGTTTCGGGAGATCCCTCCCTTGATCACATGACAGCTTAAAGGCATTTCCAATCGCTTTTTAAAGTGCAAGTGCAGTCCAGCCAATGAGTAAACATGGTAGAAAGACTTTATGTGAGTACATTTGCTGGGTCAAATGAAAATTATATGTTTGTTATACACAGAATATTAAAATTATGACCCAAGAATCTCCCGATTTCCAAGTGATATTATCAAGGAAAGGCATAACATGAGATTCACAAAAAATTGTAATAACGGCTTAAATGCTTCAAGTACTTAAGTTTCCAACCACGTATAAACAGTATAAATAATGTAAATGCTTAACAAAGCATAGTGCAATTCACATCAAGTAAATAAATTAAACTTGTGTTTTTTTTTTTTTAAAACACTCAGATATTTGTTTGTCATCAAGGTGACTATCATTTCGTGCAAACGTTACATAGATTCCTAAAGTGCAAAGTAGCTCCAGGACCATGACTGAGAAGTTGGGCTGATGTATGATGTTCACTATTCTAGTGAGCACCTTGTAACAGTCCAAACAATCCCTTATGGTGGTGGTTGTAAAGTCAACCTTATAGACCAGCTATCCTAGGGGTAGCATGGACTAAGCAGTCTTAGGCTTAACTCAAGAGGGCATGTGAAGCCAGCTGTTTTACCATATGCAATCCTGTAATATCAAATGAAAGGACACAACACAAGTTATATATTATAAAAATATATGTATTTATTACTAGAATAATCCTCTGTACTCTTTATGAGTCCAGAGGCACAAGCGTTTAAACAAAAGCACAGTTAAACATACACAAGTTGCACAATTATGGATAGGGCCGGTGGCAACTCAAACCATATACTAAATAAGTGGTATAAGAACCACTTCTAGAACAATGGTAAGGCCTAGGGCCTTGGGAATCGCTGGGACTACACTATGCTAACAGCAGTTAGGACGGGAGTAGCCCGTGGGATTCAGGTGCAACGCTGAAAGCCCACGCATGCACCAATGCAAAGTCAATGGTGTGTAAAAGTTATAAAGTTACTGTTTTGGAAGTCTTCCGACTGGAATAGAATTACCCCACTTTAAACTAGCACACTAGAGGTGTAAACCACTACAGGAGCACCGGTGTTGGATCGTTACCTCACCCACAGGAAGCGGGTGCATAGGTGCCAAAGTGTGTCGGGTTTCGTTGTGGAGTTCTATGGAGCCTGGAGATGAAGATGCTGCAGGCGGCCAGGAGAGAAGAGTCCGGGTGGATCCAAGGGTGGATCGAAGATGTAGAGTACCTGAAAGCAGAGGGGACAGAGTCTGGGTTACTAGCCAGTGACCAGGATGGAACCAGGAAGGAACCAGGCGATATCGGGCGCAATCAGGTGGTTGTCGTGAAGCTAGTTTCCGCTGCCACGTGGACTCTGGGGCATCGACGATGACCTGGAGTGGAACACGGACTCAACCACAAAGGCTCTCGCTGTTGGCGGTGTCGGCTTCCGGATCGGAGTCAACAGGCCTTGGCAAAGGCAACCCATGCAGGATTTGAAGATCGCTTCTTACTTGGACCAGCAAGGTCAGAGCGGTGGCTCCTTTTCAGGGGAGCGAGGGCCAGTCTGGAGCAACCAGTCAGTCAGTCAGTCAGTCAAATTAACTTTATTCGATTTGATAAAATCATACAAAGTACATAAAAACAGTATTATTTACAGTTAAAAAAGAATTAAACAATTTCATTTATCAACAAGTTAATTTGATTAAATAAATGCATTTAAAATATTTAAGAGACCCGTTATGTACATCAGTTTTCCAAATTCATGCTCCTTCTGGCTCTGGTTGCTGCCACCAGGAAATTGGCCATGGCGAAGGTGATACAAATGTTGCCCAATGATGATAAATATAGCATTGCTGGTCTCACCTGGGAGAAGCCAGCTTCTCTTAGGACTGGTAGCAGGTATTTTTTTCTTTGGACGGAGAAGAAATCACAAAACATAACAAAATGTAAACTGTCTTGAACAGAGAAATTGTCACAGGTGCAAGGTGGTGCTAACTCAGGTTTCGTCCATTTGTTAAAATTGCCCAAATAAAAATGAATAATGTTGAATCTGAATCTTGTTAACAAAAATCTGTGGAAGGGGTTTGTGACAAAGCATAAATAAGGCTCAATTGCAAGTGACTAAAGTGTTAAGTAGTGCGTTCGAACAGAAGGTTTAGATAGTTCAACTTCTTCTCGCAACATGTAAGCCCTCGACATAAACTGTTTTTTTGTAAAACACATATCCTGCTTTGTGATACATGAGGGAGTGGTGAATAAATCTGGGCGTCCTAGTTCAGTGAAACATTTGTGCAAATACGCCAGCCATGGTATCATGTGGCTATATTCCAGACTCATCACATCCCTCATGATCATGTGGTTTAACGATAATTCAGGGTTTAGCCAGCAACCAGACCAGCAGAGTAGTTTCGTAGTTTCGTCGTCGTAGAGGCCACTAGCCAACGGGCAAGAGACTGGACAGACGCGTCGAGCAGGAAAATGCAAAAGGGCCCCACGCAGCACTCGATGAGTGTGGAGGAGAGATCTTCGGTGCACAAGCTGCTCGGGGCTGGGGCTTCTTAAACCCCAATGCACAGCTTCGAGGGTGCCTCGGGAGCTGCACGGTCAGCACTTCGCAGTCTTTTCAAGATGGCCGGTCCCACGTCTCACGTCGCCTCCACGGGTCTCAGCTTTGCTGTGGCTGTGGATCGGGCTGTTGGATGTCTGGGATTCTGGTTCTTGTCGATCTGTCGCTCGAGCTCCGGCGGGAGCTGCATCAAAGCAAACCGTTGGGCGCTGGATGGTACCTGTTTGCACAGGGTGGTCACTCCTTGACCACAAGGGAGATTCTTCAGTCTTCCATGTCGAGTAGGATGTCGAAGGGTCCAGAGTTCTGTTTCAAAGTTTCAGTCAGGATTATCTAAAGTCTATGGACACAGCTCCTACCTTTATTCCAAATCAAGGGTCTGGATTACCTGCTAGGTCCCTCCTATGGGTGGGACCCAGGAAGGGGACGGTTACCCCCCTTTCCCTTTGTCCAGTTCCGCACAAGGACTGGGGCTGGAGTGCCCCAGCACCGGTTTGAACTGGGCTATGCATGGGGAGCCTTGTGCCCCCCAGGCAGTGTCTAGTTTCACTCGCCCTGCCTGCCTCAATCCACTATCTCCTGTCTGGGGTGGTGTGACACCTCCCTGTGACAGGAAACCTTTTGTCCAGGCCTCCCCTGCCGGAGTTTCGGTCAGCAGCAGGAGGCCAGACTTGTGTCTGTGGCAGCAGCATCCATTTTGTGATGCTGGGGCTCTGGTTAGATTTAACCGCGTTTAAGTAAAGTAACATGTCTTTTCCCTTTAGAAGGGTGGAATGCTACCCCCGTCGCCAGAACTGGCGAGGGGGTAGTATTCCAAAGTGTATGACACTTTACACAACATGTTTTGATGAAGCCAAACCAAAGTTAGCAATAACCGCGAGGATTATAATGCACTTAAGAGTATATGGTATGGCAATGTTCTGGAACAGCTGGGTACCTATAGTACACTGTACAGGGGCTTATAAGGTGACCCAATCCAATTAGTTATGTACCTAGGGTACATGGAGTCCATTTTACAGGGAGAGAAGATAGACTGGGACCCTGATTAGCAGGATCCCAGGCCAACTAAGTCGAAAACCAGCTAAACACTAGGCAAAACATCTGGGGTAACCATAGTCAGGTATCCACCCTCCTACAATGACAAACACAATTCATATTTAATATAGGGTTAATCCAAGAAAAAGCACTAAAATTATCAGAAGTATAAATAAATATATACTTTCTATTTAATGATTTTAAAATCAATCCCTAAAATTATTAATGTATAAATACCATCATCCTAAAATTACTATGCACTCTAAAAATCATCTATTTACAATCGGTGGATCTGAAATTGATTTCCTACATCCCTCAAATAGAGTTTCACATTTCATCTATGGCATACAAAATATTTCCCCCATTTGATGTTCTTACAGTATAACTTAGCTAGACCTACTAATATCTTACAAGTAATTATAGGAAGGTGTACAAAGTCTTCACTAGTATTTAACCCCTTTGGGTACTTTGAATCAAACTGCAGTATATATGTTGTTTCCAATCTCCTCAGTTTAGATTCCCTGTCCCCATCTCTTTTCTGCGGTATTATGGCCTCTATAGCATAATATTTCAAATATCCTGGATCGCTATCATGGACATGTTGGAAATGCCGTGCAACCGTATAATTATCATCTTTGTTGCAGATAGCGCGGATATGCTGAAGTATTCTCTTGTGTACAGGTACTTTGGTGCTCCCCACATACCTCAAGTTACAGCTGCAGGTGAGCGCATAAACCGCAAAATCAGATTTTCATGTGAGGTGTTGATTGATTTTGCATATCGCAGGCCCAAATGCCGTGGTATAAGTAGTAGTATTAACACCATATTGGCACGCCTTGAAAACAGAACATTTGAAGAACCCCTTCCTTGCCATTAGCCACGATCCTTTACTTCTGATCTCAAAATTGCTCCTAACCAGAGAAGTACCCATACTGTTAGTTCTCCTAAAAGTTACAGATGGCATATTAGGCAGTAATCCCCCTATCACAGGGTCGCCCTTAATTATGGGCCAGTTTCTTCTGACTATTTCCCTGATCTTTTTCTCTTGTCGCGAAAAACCAAGGATTAACCTTATGGGTTCCTCCTTTGAATTCTTGCTGCTCTGTTTCTTCCTGTACTTCAACAAATCTTCCCTAGCCAACGATTTAGACTTAATAATCGCTGACTCAATGACATCTGAGTTATACCCCCTATCCAGAAACCTACTTTTGCATTCACTCTGTGTCTTATTACAATCCTCTTCCCTGCTGCAGATCCGTCGTAGATGGATCATCCCCCCATACGGGATGCTCCTGATTAAGTGGGCCGGATGTGCGCTGGAAGCATGTAAGAAAGTATTACCTGCAGAGGGCTTCCGATATAGGGTAGTAGTTAATTCATTTTCAACAACCTGAACTTTCATGTCAAGGAATGTGACCATTTCTTTACTTATCTCCGCTGTAAAATGTAGGTTAACCTTGTTACAATTCAATATTTCAATAAAATCAATAGCACTTTCAATGTCCCCACCCCACACTATAAATAAATCGTCAATATAACATAGCCATGTTACCACATTCTTGTTGAAAACCTTTTCATGTTGCCGCCTGAGGACCAGCTCCTCCCACCAACCCATAAACGAACAGGCATAACTGGGGGAGAAGCTGGCCCCCATGGCTACACCCTGCGTCTGTTGGAACATTTTGCCATCGAATAGAAAGAAATTATTTTCTAGGCAGAATATCAACATTTTAAGCAACATATTAGAGTGAGAGTATATAATGGGCCTGTTATGCAGAAAATACTCAATTGCTCGCATACCGTCCTTGTTTTTGATACATGTATATAAACTGGCCACATCAAGAGCTACTAACAAGTAAGATGACTTCCATTCTATGTCCTGTATTTTTCTAAGAAAGTCACTTGTGTCTTGCACATAGGATTTCAGACCCCTAACAAAGTCCTGCCAGAAAAAAACAATATACCTTGAAAGGTTCTCCAAGAGACCGTCACATGTGGCAGTTATGGGACGTCCCGGTGGTTTGTCCATGCTTTTATGGAATTTAGGTATGAAATAAATCACTGGGACAATGGGATATTCTTTCTTCAAATATTTGAACTCCTCCCAATTAAGCAATCCAATGCTTTTCCAAGCCAATAATTGTGTGAACAAAGCCTCTTAAGTGTCTTTATACTTTGTAAATGGAACCTTTCTATAGCATTCGATGTTGTTCAGTTGACTGTATGCCTCCTGCAAGTAATCATGAACAGGCCGTAGCACTAAATTTCCCCCTTCATCAGAGTTCCGTATTATAACTTGGTGATTGTCCTTCAGTTTATTAACAAGTTGCCAGTATTTCCTCTCCTGATTTGTTGGTTTCCTCTTTGACTTAGCAGTAACAATATTGAGTCTTTTGACTTGTGCTATCAATTGTTCATTAAAAACATCTATTGAGTCCCTTGCCATGATGGGTACACATTTTGATTTTTGTTTTAATGGTCTTCTAGGCTTGACATTAGTCCCAACTATTTGTGTCAGCTGGGTATTTTCATTTTCCGATGGTGCACCAGACAGTGGCTTAGAGAGATCCCTTAATGTTTCCTCTTCTCTCTCTAATCTTTGCATATCATGTAATAGTTCATAGTCTGCACCTATAAGGCCTTGCATCCCAGGGTTCTGTGTTGTTGCTCCCTCTTCACTGCCTCCCTGGGCGCCCCGTTGTTCATGAAACTTTTTTAATTTGAGCTTTCTTATGAACCTATAGATATCCGCACGAGTTTGGGTGTAGCTGAAGTTGGACTCAGGGCAGTAAGACAGCCCTAATGATAAGAGATGTCTCTCCGCTGCTGAAAGATCAATACCTGCCAAGTTGATAATGGTATTACTGTTTGCAGGGGTACAGACTTCTGTGCTCTCATTAAGTCCAGCCCCCTGCTCAATATTTATCTGCAAGCTCTGCCCCTCCCTCGCTTCTTGGCGCCTTCTTCTTGCTTGCCTGTGCCCCCTTCTTCTCCTTGTTGCCCTGTTTTGCCGGGCATTTTGGTGCGCTGTCTCAATGTGTCCCTGCGACTGCTTTTCAGGATCTCCAATTCTTCCCCCAAGGTTAGCTTGATGCTGTTCTGCTCTAACCTTGTTCCCATGTTATCTGACTCAGATCCGCTCTCCACAGTGGAGCTAAAATCTGAGACTGATGGAGATTCCTCAGCGCCCCGATTTACTTCAGCATTACCCATTCCTCTATGCTTGTTTGCAGTTGCTACTCTCATAGAATTATACTTTTTGGGGAACGTAAATATCTGTCCATTTGAATAGTCCTCTCTGTCTTCCGTGAACCTATAACTTTTTCTATGTTTAATTTTTTCCTCCTCTTTTTTTAAGTCGGGCATTCATTTCCTCCACCATCTTGCTTTTAAATTGTGGATCCCCTAATGGCTCACTCTCTTTTTCAAGCAACTCAATTTTTTTCTTGGAGCATACTTCTGTCGATAATGGCATATTTTACAAGAATCTCCACTAAGCGACGAGATGAATCCAAGTTACACTCCCCCCCACTCGGCCATCATTAAGGGTTTGGGAGTCTCATAGCTCGGGGCAATCATGATGCAGAGGCCCCTTGGTATTCTGCCCACATCCAAATATCTTTGGAGGGACCGGGCGTCCCACCATTTTGCCTGCTCCTGATGTTTTAATTTTTCAAGCGCTCTGAAGCGGTCCCTGAGCCCTTTGCCTTAATTGCTGCTAGGCTCCGCACCCGTCACCTTGCTGGCTCCCTGCTCTTCTAGGGTGTCAGAAAACAGCCCAGCCGCTGCCAACTCGCGATCCTTAAGCATGTCTGCGGACATACTTGGCTATATTTGTATTGCGCGCAATGCTTGTCACTCAATCGGTTAATACCGAGAGGCTTACCGCATCCCGCTGCACACTCTCCAACCTGCTCGGTGCTCCGAAATTGTCAGATGCAGTATCTCTGCGATGTTTGCTCCGCTTCGCCGCACGATTCCTCCCACCAACAAAAGTTAGCCCTGAAGGAAGAAGCCACACGATCGGTGTTAATTTGCATCCATTTCATTCTGGAGCAGCTGCAAACAGGAGACGCAGAGAAAACAGTCACCATCATTCTTTACAGCCAAACCGGTTTCGGGAATCCTTTCTCAATGGCATCTGCTAGCAATGACGATTCAACAACCCCTGAAATTTAAAGAGCCTGCCTCCGTGGGCGTGGCTGCAAACAGCGCCCTCCTGGATCTTGTAGTGCATCTGCAATAATCTCAAGTGAGTTCATCATTGAGGCAGTAAATAAAACAAAGTTAATAAAACCCCTGTGGGCTGATGAAATGTTGCGCTGAGTATCCTATTGTCCTTACTCAGCTGCTCCTGGAAAACCGGTCTCCCGTTACAGTGATAGCACCATTTGGGCGCCATCACCGGTCCGCATTCGAGCGGCTGGCTTTCTTCCGCGGCTGGGCTTTAGCCGCAAACCTGCCACAACAAAAGTTAGCCCTGAAGGAAGAAGCCACTCGATCGGAGTTAATTTGTATCCATTTCATTGTGGAGCAGCTGCAAATACATATATATATATATATATATATATATTCACTGAAAAAACCATAGGTTATAGACCATATATAGTTAGGAATTAGCATTTACAAAACCTTGAAAATTCACTGAAAAAACCATAGGTTATAGACCATATATAGTTAGGAATTAGCATTTAAAAAACCTTATTTTACTCACACAAAACCATTGAAATTCCATATATAGTTAGTTGTACTAACTATATATCGCGCACCCGCAATCCACTGCTGATGATGTCACATATTACATCATTCATGACATGGTCAGTGACATCACTGATGACATCACTGATGACATCTCAAAGGACATCACTGATGACATCACTGATGACATCTCATTTGACATCATTCTTGTGCTAATACGATAAACCTCTTCAGACTCTAATATAACCTTAGATACACTCAGTGTATACAGACACTCACACACTGTCACTCATCCATGGAGTTACTCACACACCTAGTCAGTCATGCAAAGAAACAATCTCACCTCCATTTCCTCAACTATACAGTTATACACACCTTACTTATTCAAACATATACTAACACATATTTACTCTCTTATACAATCCCTGATACAAGTTCACAATGATCCATACAGCCACTCACACATTCAGTGGCTCTCATGCACAGTTATTTATATATGCCAACTCTCACATGTACTGTGTATTACATATGTACTTACTATGGAGTTCTGGACTTTTTGGTTCCGTCCAGAGGTGTCAGGGACAACACCCGAAGACCCCGGAGTTCAACCTGTCTTGGTACACAAATAAACAGAAACACGGGCTTCTCGATGGTGGCGTCAAAGACCAAAGGTTTATTACTGCAGGGACACAGAAGTCACAGAAACTACACATGGGCAGTATCTAGGAGCCTGTTCGATTTGTACAAAGAGGATTGCTCCTTATATACTAAATATTGGGCTTCAGGCAAATTCTTTACATGTTACCACAGTTCTAATCATTCGTGTCTTGAACAATAAATATTTGGCGTTGTACAGGAATCGTCGACAGTATCTGATGTCAAAACATTACGAATGAGGGGTTCCCACTAGTCCATCATACTCCCATGTCAATTCTTCATTCAAGACCCGGACCGCCTCATCGTAAATTTCGTTACCTCCCCCTAATAAAGGCCCAGAAGGAAAGGAGTAGAGCCAGGTGTGGAAGATAGAAAGACAGGATAAGAAATGTTTGTGGGTCGTAAACGGGCACGGTTACCAGTTTCGGCCGCCTAATCATGATCAGGCCAACGAACACAAGAACCTGTATGGCAGGACTGGCCTCAGGCTGGAGAGGCAGTTCTTGCCGAGTCATGCTGCTACAGCGTTGCTGGCCTAAGGTGCACGTGTCACTAGCAAGGTGAATTGCCGGTTAAAGCCTACGTGTCCTTTAATGAAAAAGAGGTCATTGCGTGTCCATTGACTATGTGAGGGCAAGGAATACAAAATGGCTTCCGTGTTCTAAGATGGATGCCACGGGTAGAACACAAATGTGTTGGTAACAGGAGTGCTCTTGCTCGTAGCATAGCGAAAACACCAGGATATACTAAATGGATCATTTGCGGTTCACCGATACCAAAATTATGTATTTACGACAATGTTACAAACACGAGTAAAAATCGTCACGGAACCTCAGACCCTCCTTTTGCCCTTACATAGGCAATTACTCAGTCTATATCAGAGTCAGAGTCCATTTCTATGCTCATTAGGTCAGCGACATGTTGTTGTATCATCATCCTGTCTCGTGTCTTTTCTCCTAATGTAGGTGGTTTTCTGAAACAGGTTGCAACACAGAGGCTACACAGAGCGGGACCACATTGGATAATAAGACAGCACGAGAACAGAAATACTAGGATGACACCAATGACCATCAGAACCTTCCATCCCCACTCTGATACCAGAGTCCAAAACCACTCCATGAAGGACCAGTTTCCCTTATCTACGTGTATAGAGTCGGAAATCTTATGTAGCTTAGAGATTGCTTCATAAACTGTTGGAGCATTATTTGGAATAAAGACACAGCAGCTCGATTGGATCATTCTGCATACCCCACCTCGATCTGCAAGTATTACGTCTAGAACCATACGATTCTGCAACGTCATGAGACGATCCGCTTGAAGCTCAGCTGTTAAGTTACTAAGGGCACCTGCAGTTTCCGTAATAGTAGATTCAACTACCCGTGTTAGTTGGCGAAGATTTCTACTATTGGCCATAGGCCCCCAAAACGGAAGGAAACCTTTGAAAAAGTCTCCAGCTTCTTGACCAGCGGTATCTTCCTTGCTGAAAACACCTCTTGCTACTCTGGTTTTGTGATAATCTGAAGAAGCAGTGTATGTCGGAGGTAACAATCGAGCAATATAACATGAACCTGAAAAGTCAGCAGGCAGCCATGTATATGCTCTGTCCTGACAAATGAAGTAGGTACCCCTAGCAGTCAGAAAGGCAGGGGAGGAGTCAGACGGAAATACGTAAGTCTCAACGCACTCACTGCTCCCTAGCTGAGCTCTCGGATTTCTCCCATTTCCTTGCAAACAGACCTGACCTCGGTGAGGCACGACCCAAACTGAAGTGGAGCTTTTACGCTTGCTTTCTCCCAAACTAAGGCGGTACTCTGTAGAGTTCCAACTCAAATACACCAGCAATTCATCTTTAGGATAAGATGGAGTATTATTGACGTCTTTAATCATATCAATAATTCCCTGGACTAAAGCTTTGTTGGCTGAGTTGTATTTAGTGGACCGTGGTGGACGCGGAGGATAGGTCTCAAGGGCATATGAAAAAATGGTCTGAAAGGCCTGAAATGATCCATTATAGCTAAAAGGCAAGACTAGATAGGGGATGCCTTTATCCATAGTGTGAGGTATCAAGCCACACACCCAGCAGTTTGTAGTATTAACTATCAGTTGGTGTTGATGCAAGAGCTGTACAAATGTATTATTAATAAATTCTGAGCGTCGAGCTTGTTCGTGTTCAGGAAATGAGTGAAAAGAATGCATAGAAGAAACCGTAGAAGTAGTAGGATCAAGGGGAGGTACTGTAGCTATTGGCACAAAAATCAAATGTACGCCAAAAACGATTCCACCCACCAGCGTCATCAAAACAATTAAAAATGTAACTGCACATTGCATTAGAAAGCATTTGCTGTGTAGTATTCTGTACAGTCTATTTCTGCGAACATAAATTACATTTTCTCGTTGTAGCTCAGGAAGCTCCATCTTCTACGACCGTTCGCGACCACTGATGATGTGTACGTAGATGAAAATGCCTCTATCAGCCCTGGGAGTTCCCAGAACTAACAGAAAGATCGACCTTGTGTCAGACCCCCGCAGATTCAACTAGGCACACAGCCACGACCCTACGGCTACCCAGACGGCAAGGCAGTTTTTAAAACAAAAAGAAACAATACAAAGTATTAGCAAACTTCCTGGCTGGAGGCAATGTTATAGCAAATTCAAATCTGAGAATAGGCAGTTTCCTGCTTTATTTGTCCATATTGCGAGAACGTAAGTTGTATCTCAGTTTTGCAGGAGCTGTCTGATCTGGAAACAATGTATTTTCAGCTGGCGTTGCAATGTTCACGTTCGCAGATGGCAAATGTTCTTTTGGTGCAGATGGCAAATGTTCATTGGGTGAGGATGACAAATGTTCAGGGTTCAAAAGAGCAGTTTCAGGAGGAGAGTCAGAATTTGGTGAATCCGTGATCAGTTCTGCATCGCTGAAAGGTATGAACCTGGGGACTTGTTCCGTTTCAGAGGCACCGATTCCTTTCTTTACCCAGTTGTCGTAAGGAAGTGGCAGAGGCACACGTTTAGCATGAGTCGTATGGATCCAATTCCTTCTTCCGGCCACACGAATAGCAGTTCTCGTTGCTAGCAGGACTTGGAACGGGCCAATAAATCTGGGCTGAAGATTTTTCGTTCTTGCAAAATTTCGGATGACCACCTGATCACCCGGTTTCAGCTGATGGCCTGGACTCTCCGATGGCTTTGGCAATGCATCGAAAACCTGTTGGTGAATAAGACTTAATTTAGCAGTCAAGTCGAAAAGGTAATCAATTAACATTGGGTATTCCAGCTGCTTAAATTCTTTCGGTCTAGGTACCCCCCAAACATTTGCAGGACGACCGAAAACTATTTCGTAGGGACTAAGCCCTACTCTAGAATGTACAGTTGCTCTTGTTGATAGCAAAGCCAAAGGCAATGCGTCTGGCCAGGACAAACCCGTGGATGCTTGTATCTTAGCGAGTTTCAGTTTAAGGGTGCCATTGTAACCCTCGACTAAACCCGCGGACTGGGGATGATTCGCACTATGAAATTTCTGTCTAATCCCTAGGCCGGCACACACACTCTGCATAACTTTCCCTACGAACTCACTTCCGTTGTCTGACCATACAATCCGTGGCATTCCGTATCTGGGGAAGTATTCTTTAAGAAGAATTTTGGCAGTGGATAAGGCAGTATTGTCCTTCAGTGGGTATGCTTCGATCCATCTGGAGAAAGCACAAACTACCACTAGGACGTATTTCAGGTTATTACAACGGTCCATGTGAATGAAGTCTAGCTGGATCACTTCAAAAGGGCAGGAAGGAGGAGCGAAGTGACCTGCAGGTGTGGGGATTCCCTTGCCAGGATTATGCATCAAGCATACCATACAATTCCTCACCACTCTCTCTGCACACCTACTAATCCTGTCATTCTTCCAGACCGGAGCCAACATCTTACAAATCCCTTTTGAACTGATGTGCGCTGTTCCATGCGCCATCGTCACTACTGCAAGCACATACGCATCAGGCAACATCCAACGCTGTTGTTCCGACAAATCAATCCAACATCCACTCGAGTCCAATTTACCCGTGCTCTCTCTCCATGCAAGTTTTTCCTCCTCAGTCGCCTCTTTCTGAATTTCTTTCACGCTTTCCACTGTGTCTTCACACATTCCAGACTCAGAAATCCATCTTGCAGACGTTGCAACATACATTCTACTCATCATATTTCTGGCTGTCTGTTTTGCAGTCTCATCAGCAAAAGCATTCCCACGACCAACATCATCCGTGATTGCTTTATGAGCACTGCATTTCACAATTGCAACTTCAGTCGGTAAGGTTAGAGATTCCAACAAGTCATTAACTAGCTGACCATGTTGAATCTTAGTCCCATGGGACGTAATGAAACCTCTCTCTTTCCACAAACGGCCAAAACTATGGGCCACGCCGAACGCGTACTGACTATCTGTGAACACATTCACTCTCTTTCCCTTAGCTAAAACGCACGCTCTTGTTAGCGCGATCAATTCTGCAGCCTGGGCAGAATTCTGACTCACTCTTGCAGTCTCCACAATCGTACTCAAAGTTGTTACTGCATAAGCAGCAGTCACATCACCATTCTCCAATTTGAAGCAAGACCCGTCAACATACAACGTGCCATCTGGATCTGACAACGGAGTATTTTTTAGATCGATTCGTCCTTTTGTTTCTTCCTCAGTTCTGAAACAACAGTCATGTGGTTCGGAATCACTCGACTCTTGACTAGTCGGCAACAATGTTGCTGGATTCAATACATTGCATCTTTTGATCTGAATATGACTAGCTAATAGTGTCAGTTCATAGCCTGATAATCTAGCACTGGTAAGGTGTTGCGTCTTGGTACGGTTCATGAGTGTATCCACAGCATGAGGAACCATAACTACTAGCATGTTGTTCATTACTAAACCAGCAGATTGTCGAATGGAAGCTGCAGCTGCGGCTGTAGCTCTCAAGCAACTAGGCAATGCTCTAGCTACTGGATCTAATGTTGATGAAAAATACGCACAAGGGCGTTGTTTATCACCAAATTTCTGCGTCAAAACACTCAATGCACAACCTTCTCTCTCGTGGACATAGAGCGTAAATGGCTTACTGTAGTCGGGTGTACCCAATACAGGTGCTGAACACAGTGCATTTCGTAACTCAGAAAAACTCTGCTGACATTCAGCAGACCATGGTACCGGACTCGGAACACCTTTCTTAGTCAAGGCTACTAATGGTTTTGCTAAAAGAGAAAAATTTGGGATCCATTGCCTACAATAGGAGGTAATACCCAAAAAGGCACGCACTTCTCTCTGCGTGCTAGGAACATTCATCTGTGTAATTGCTTTTATTCTCTCTGGGGTCAACTTCCTTCCCTCCTTTGACAAGAGATGACCTAGGTAGGTCACTTCTTGGCAGCAGTATTGCATTTTTGAAGGTGACACCTTATGATTCAAATCTGACAAGTGATGCAATAAAGAAATCGTAGCTGTTTTGCAAGTTTCCTTGTCATCGGCAGCCACTAGAAGATCATCGACATACTGTACTAAAGCAGAACCACTAGGAAGTACGAAGGAATCCAACTGGCTTTTTAATGCTTGACTGTAAATGGATGGGCTTTCACAATAACCTTGTGGAGCGCGTTTAAATCTAAAACTTCGTCCTCCTAGAGAAAACCCGAAAATATCTCTGCTTTCCTCGGCTATCGGAATGCTGAAAAAGGCATTTTTCAAGTCGACAACTGAAAACCATGCTGCTGTAGCGGGAATCAACGTTAACAATGCAGTAATGTCTGGTACCACTGGAAACTGTGGGATCACAATTTTATTAACCTCTCTAAGATCAATTACGAACCTATATACTGGAGGCTTTGTAGGGTCAGTTTGTTTCAAAATAGGCAGTACAGGACTATTACAGACATTACCTCTAGTCTCTTCTACAACATCTTTCTTGATCAGGTCTTGTACTATCAGTAGGAGCGCACGCTCACCTTCACTAGAGATTCTGTATTGTGGAATTCGTGGAAGTTTGACATTTGCTTTCAAAGTTACTGCATAGGGTGGAATTTCCAATAGAACTACATCATTAGGACCAGTCGCCCAAAGAGTATCAGGGAGTGAACGCAGCTCTGGTGGGAGCGCATCCATCGATAAGTACATCGGGGAGATTATTCTTTTACCCAACGTAAGCTGTACTCCTGCTGGAGAACAGTACAATGTCGCGTACAGGCGTTTTAACAAGTCTAAACCAAGCAGATTTTCGTTACAACCTGTCGTCAAAATCAGGGGTGCTTTCAATTGACGTGGTCCAACAGAAATAGACAAAGGACCAGAAACAGGGTTGTGAACAGGGGCGCCCGAAAAACCTACTGAAACGTTTGTTGAGCCAGACAAAGGTGCGCCAGGGAGTTTCGCATGTATGATAGAACTTTTTGCTGCACCAGTATCCAACAGAAACGGTTCGACTATACCTGATGTTGCTACTGCGACATAAGGCCCACTCTGATCTACTGGTACTGATACTACTCCCTCTCTTTGTCCATGGCTGTCCTAGTATTCACTTTGCTGACCTTCCTCACTGGCTTCATAATAGTCTTCAACATGATACTGTGGAGACCTATTCTGTAGGGCAGATTGTCCATTACGTTGGTCGAAATAATTAGAAGGGCGATCACTTGTCTGTGGAGGCATAGCACCTCGTCCTCGACCTCTAGAGTTTTGCATAGAACTACCACGACCTCTCTGAGCTGCCGCATCATTATTTTGCGCCCGAACTGGACAATCACTTTTGTAATGACCTTCCTTTTTGCAATAAGCACATTGATTCCATTGGTATTGTGGCCTTTGAAAATTATAATCCGTTCTTTGATATGACCCTTGCTGCACATTAGTTTGATTCGTGCGAGGCGGATAAGCTTGCTGTAAAAGTACTTTAGTTTTTAAATCTTTCGTCTTTTTATCTGATTTTTCCTTCTCTTCTTTATCCCTATTTTCGTAGTACTGAGCAGTCGCAAGTATTTGCGCAGTCGTAGAGACAGCCCACGCACTTTCAGAATTCTTTAATTTACTACTAAGTTCTGGCAACAGATTGTGCACAAATTTATCGACAAATAATCTCTGGCCTCCTTCTGTGCTCATATCCTGACCACTATGATCCACGAAAGTCTCCTCGAATCTTGTGAAAAAGTCGGAGACGCTTTCGTCTTTCTTTTGTTTGCACGCGGACAATTTATCCCAGTTAACGCGTAATGCAGGCATTAAGGTTTTCATTAAATCGATTATTCTACCAGGCAAGTTAGCAATTAAAGGTTCAGGTTTGGAACCACCTATTTGTTGACCATCTGCTGCAATTATAGCTGCCCAGTCACCACCTAGGGCAACTGGATGATTCTCTTTACGAATTTTAGCCCAAATTGGTTGCGGTACTACATTACCAAATAGCAGATCTATGTCAGCAAGATTCAATACACAAGCGTCAACTGTTTGAGCCAACTCTTTGTAGTACCCTGCAGGATTTTTACGCGGATCTGGCAAGGCCTGTTTCACTGCTAATACTTCAGCTCGCTTCCATGGAATATGTATCCATACTCTCTGGAATTGGGCCGGAGCGGCTGCAATACCAAGGTTTGCATTAGCTTGCACAGCTTCACGCCAAATTGGTGGAACCTCTCTCATTGGATATTGACGATTTCGTTTCGTACTACGTTTCTCTAACTCTCTCGGTGAAAGAAGGGATGAGTCGGATCTATAACTTAGAACCAGTTCCATCGCTTCTTTTATATTTTGTCCAACTATCATACCTGTAGCAAACTCTTTCTGAACATTAATTAATTCTCCTAGATTTGATTCAGGGTCATCCTCTTCCAATTCCTCACGTAGAAGGAAACACATTTCATCGAACACATATCGTTGTGTCGGTTCGTTCCATTGCATAAATGTATCTAATACATTTTGTACATTATATCTTCCAACTTTCGAAACCCATCTAAGAGCAGTGGAATCTAGTATTCCTCTTTCCTCAGTACTGGGAAGCTGACTACGTCTCTGCACAGAGTCAGAGGTAGGAGTCTTAATCAGATTTTTATAGAAGGGAGATAGAATATTAGAGACAGAATCAGTGATTCTTCGACGAACAGAAAGCGGAGTCATAATATTAGCAGAGGCAGTGAATAGAGTAGCAGTTGGGACAGATAGATCAGGAACAGTAGGAGTAGCTTGGAAATTAGCTTGTGAAGTAGCAGGTGTGAGCGACACAGGCATAGGTAAAGAAGTCGGCAACCCTAGAAGAGGGGTTGTCGAAGGAACATTAATATTGACCACAGGAGGTACAGGAACTTGATTCAGGGGAGCGGGAACAGGGACACCAGGTTGTCCAGCAACCGGTAATTGAACATTCGGTATAGGTGGAGCCGTAGCACCTTGTGCATACGGTGGGGGTGATCGTAACAAGTAAGACAACAGGGGATCCTTTTCAGGGTCCTCTACTATCTTAGCCGTACTCGATGGCAAAGCAGGATAGCACTTGTCTATCGCTAAATTACGCTCTCTATCGGCCACCTCCATCGCTTTCTCAGACTCGTTGAGTTGTAGCTGCCTAGCAGACTGTTCTAAAGTCAACTCTTGCTCTTTCTGTTCTTTCTTCAGTTTTTTTAATTTCTCTCTGTTTAGATTCTTTTCGCCAATAACGGAAAGAATCAAACATTGCCGGCCGGGCTTTCTTCTTAAACAACCTTCTTTCTAGATTATCGAGAACTTCAGGTTCGAAACTACCATGTAGTGGCCAACTAAGGACACCGTCTTTCTCTGTGTAGCGGATCCATACCTCATTATAAGAGATAGGGCCCACACCAAATTTGCAATATAGATCATAAAGGGGAGTTCCAATCGGAGGAACCAAACACGAGTCCTCCAACCGGGAATCACTGTTGCAACTAAAACAAGACAACATACAATTTTTCTGACTTACCATTTTATAATCCGGAACACAAGACAAACAAAACACAAAAAGATGCGCACTTGAACCGAGAACTTAGGCCTACCAGAACTGACAATTGTATCGATACCTGAACTGAACAGAATGATTATCGTAACCAGAATAACCAGTGATAACCTTACAGAACTGAACTGAACTGAGAACTAAAAGGATTATCCAAAATAGGAGCAACCCTTACAAAATAACCAACTAGCAACCACTAAATACTTAACTGAGGCACTGAAGACGTCACCAAGGAGAAACCCGTCACGTTTCGCCGTACTGAGGACTGCACCTCGGGTCCAAGACAGGGCGACGGTCAAGGCAACGGACCACTGCAGCCGTCTGAACGGGAACCCTCGTGGAAGAGGACGTCGGGGCCACTTTTGCGATATGCCGGGATCGATGAAGTGGGGCGCCTCCCTCTGAAATCTTCACACGAAGCTCCTCGAATTCTTCAGGCTTTTGGACCGGTACCGAATGACGTCGCCCCACGTTGGGCGCCAAATGGAGTTCTGGACTTTTTGGTTCCGTCCAGAGGTGTCAGGGACAACACCCGAAGACCCCGGAGTTCAACCTGTCTTGGTACACAAATAAACAGAAACACGGGCTTCTCGATGGTGGCGTCAAAGACCAAAGGTTTATTACTGCAGGGACACAGAAGTCACAGAAACTACACATGGGCAGTATCTAGGAGCCTGTTCGATTTGTACAAAGAGGATTGCTCCTTATATACTAAATATTGGGCTTCAGGCAAATTCTTTACATGTTACCACAGTTCTAATCATTCGTGTCTTGAACAATAAATATTTGGCGTTGTACAGGAATCGTCGACAGTATCTGATGTCAAAACATTACGAATGAGGGGTTCCCACTAGTCCATCATACTCCCATGTCAATTCTTCATTCAAGACCCGGACCGCCTCATCGTAAATTTCGTTACCTCCCCCTAATAAAGGCCCAGAAGGAAAGGAGTAGAGCCAGGTGTGGAAGATAGAAAGACAGGATAAGAAATGTTTGTGGGTCGTAAACGGGCACGGTTACCAGTTTCGGCCGCCTAATCATGATCAGGCCAACGAACACAAGAACCTGTATGGCAGGACTGGCCTCAGGCTGGAGAGGCAGTTCTTGCCGAGTCATGCTGCTACAGCGTTGCTGGCCTAAGGTGCACGTGTCACTAGCAAGGTGAATTGCCGGTTAAAGCCTACGTGTCCTTTAATGAAAAAGAGGTCATTGCGTGTCCATTGACTATGTGAGGGCAAGGAATACAAAATGGCTTCCGTGTTCTAAGATGGATGCCACGGGTAGAACACAAATGTGTTGGTAACAGGAGTGCTCTTGCTCGTAGCATAGCGAAAACACCAGGATATACTAAATGGATCATTTGCGGTTCACCGATACCAAAATTATGTATTTACGACAATGTTACAAACACGAGTAAAAATCGTCACGGAACCTCAACTATGACATGTAGCATTGAGATATCCATTCACTCATCAATACACTCATGCACACAGTCAACCGCCCATGTAGCTGTTTCCACATGCACTCTTGAACTCATACACCTAGTGAATCAACTGCTCACACATCTATGCACAGAGTCACACACCTCCCAGCCACCCCCACACAAACTCAATCTCCCATACAAATACTTGGGCAACCAATCAATAACACATATAACCTCTCGTATAGCTAATGATCAACACATGCAGCAGTTTACATCACAACAGACATACTGATGCACATATTCAGACAGTTTAGTCACTAACCCATGCATTTAGTACGACACATTTATTCACTCACTCATACAGTCAGTCACGCACCTACTAAATCCTTCATCCAGACACTTATACATCCACTCATTCTTCAATAAATCAAACATATTTAAACTTTACAGAAACACACAGTCACTGGATGATGTCATCCGTGATGTCATCAGTGATGTCATTTGAGATGTCATCAGTGATGTCATCAGTGATGTCATTTGAGATGTTATCAGTGATGTCATTTGAGATGTCATCAGTGATGTCATTTGAGATGTCAGTGTGTGAGTGTCTGTATACACTGAGTGTATCTAAGGTTATATTAGAGTCTGAAGAGGTTTATCGTATTAGCACAAGAATGATGTCAAATGAGATGTCATCAGTGATGTCATTTGAGATGTCATCAGTGATGTCATCAGTGATGTCACTGACCATGTCATGAATGATGTAATATGTGACATCATCAGCAGTGGATTGCGGGTGCGCGATATATAGTTAGTACAACTAACTATATATGGAATTTCAATGGTTTTGTGTGAGTAAAATAAGGTTTTTTAAATGCTAATTCCTAACTATATATGGTCTATAACCTATGGTTTTTTCAGTGAATTTTCAAGGTTTTGTAAATGCTAATTCCTAACTATATATGGTCTATAACCTATGGTTTTTTCAGTGAATTTCAATGGTTTTTTAATAGCAAATATCATAAGCTGTCGATTGTCAAGTACGTGGTAAGAAAAAACATTTTCGTGTTTATGCACACTGATCTGCTTTCAATGCTGCCCCCCCCCCTCATTTCTATTAGGAGTACTCTCTCTTTGCAGATAGTGAAGGGTAGTTAACGCAGGCCTTTTCCCCCGTTGTAATCCGTCGTGCCTGCTTCTCTCTCCATTTGATTGATTGTTATCCAAGCATTTACTGTTTTAGAATTGGTTCTCTTTGGTTCATTCTCTATTTACAAACAACCACAGAGTCGCAATACTCTGTTTAGTCTTTGCATATAGCGAAAAATCGTGTAAAAAAACAAAAGGAATCGAGCAAAATCAGTAGGCCACTAATGGGATCTCTTTTTGACCTCGCTAAAATAGAAACATTAGGAACAACCTGTTGAAAATAGCAATGTGTATGTACATAAGCGGCGTTCATTTGTGTTCACAGTACCCCTTGTTGATTGTTTGAATCGAGCATTGAATTGTTCGAAGTTGGTTCTCTTAAGGATCTTCATCAACCAGAGGCCGAGGCCGACGGGATCCGGCCGCGGTGGCGGTAACCCTGGAGAATTGCAGGTTAGACCCTCTCTCTCCCAGTCTGGGCCAGCATCCATGGAGGGCCTGGGAGTGGAGAGGCCACTGCACGAAAGGCCCAGGAGAGGCACCACACGCCAAGGCCTGCCCCACCGGATGAGCCAAGGAACCCGTTCATGGGGCCAGAGCAAAGGGCGTCCGGCCGCCATCCACCGGAGGTCCGGCCCAAAGACGGACGGGACATTTCTTCTTTCTTTTATAATGGCTGCGACAACACTGGGGGGGGATGTCTTGCACATGCCTCCGACCCCCCCCTCGTCCTCATCGCCTGGTCCGGCCATAACAAATGTCAAGCGAGACGACGTGGGGTGCACTGGATGGGAGAGATGGTGCGAACAGGCCTCTCCCGCCTCCCCAGGTGGAAGCTTCCCAGCTGCACCCTCAGCGCTCCAGGCGCCCGGAAAAAGGTTCTTCCACTGTGGCGATGCTGCAACGTCTCGCCCGGCAGGGTGGAGCCCGTCCGCTCATTTGACCCCGCGATCGCCGGTAGCTACCGAACTCTCAAAATGGCGGTCGACCTGGCAAGAGCGGGCCCAACATAAAGAAATGGCCCGGTCACTGGTTGACTCCACCACCGTAGTCCTCCACGACCTTGAAGATTCTAGAGGAGCCGCGGGAGTCCCCGACCCCCGCAGACACCCCCCATGGGGAATGACTGCCATGATCGCCCGTGGAGTGACGAAACTGTAGCCGCGGGACGTCGGCGCTCCCATGCTGGCGCCAGCCTCAGTTTGAATGACTAGAATCCTGCAGACCACAGTTCGGATCAGTTCCGGTGAAAGCACAGTGTGACCCGGTAGGAAAAATTGTTGCACCCCCTCCCCTTTTTGACTGATGGTTCAAACCACCGATCCTTTCCTTTGCCCTTTTAACGGAACTTTGGACTGCCTCGGCCCCCCCCCCCCCCCCCGGGGCGCCCCACGCCGTTATTCGGAGGGCGGCAACTTACTGGACATCACCTTGGTGCCATCGTTCTGCTGCCTTGGAACTATTCGCACATCAGACCGCTACTGACGACCCACCCCCCGGGACGCCCCACGCCGGATACCCAAATCAGTGCGGCACCCAGGCAACATCACCTGGGTGCCGTCCAGAAATCTGGACGTCGTGCTGCCTTGGGACTATTCGCACAACCGACCGCTACTGACCATTGTTCCTTCTTTTTCCCTAAAAATGTTTAAATGTTTTTACTGTTTTTGTTTTGTTGTATATATTTATAAGTTATTAAAGTTTTATATTCCTACTACTTTGTTGGAGTGCTATATATTTTTAATGTGACACATAATTGTAAAAACTTTGATGTACAAAGAGTCATCCCTGCAATCTTCCGCTTCAGGCTCGGTCCCCTCCCCAATCACAATACAGGATGGTTTTCAGATAGTAGGAACGCGTGTGGTGTGACGGATCTCATCGGGTGTGGGCTTTGATCTACTATAACTCCTTTGAAGAGGGGTGATTCTTTACAGCTGGGGCCATAAACTACATCTGCAGGGCTAGCTGATAGCCTGGGACCGGCCTGGACAATCTGACACAGAGGAAGAGGAGTGTCAGAGGGTGCGGTAGTGAATAGGGCGAAAGGGAGGTGTCGGGCGGGCACAGGGTGTGATTCTCAGGGAAGAGCAGCGCAGATGGGGGGAGGTTTATTGCCCATGCATAAGACAGAGAGCGGGGGTGACCAGTGCCTGGGGGAGATGCTTGCGAGGGTGGGGAGCCATGCTAAGGATCGACAGCGTGCAGAGAGTGGGTTTGGTCAAGGCATCTAAAATGGCTGCCGCGCACGACAAAAGTGTGGCATTTGAAAAAAGGCAAGATGGCGCAGACAATGTTTTTCAACACTTCCTGATTTCCTTCGAATCGAACGTTAACAGACATTGGGGCATATTACCAAAGTTAAGCGATATTTATCGCTAACGATGCTTAGCAACAAATTTTTTACCGCTAAGCATCGTCAGAAATTATCGCAGATAAACCTTGCTATTATCAAGGTTTATCGCAAATGCGATAAAAAACGGCCGCAATGCATGAATATCGCTGAAAAGTCAGCGTTATTCATGCATTACCGAGCTAATGCTCTTAGCCATGTTATCCTCCTCCCATTGGATAACATGGCTAAGAACTGCTCAGGGCAGGTGTTAGTTTTTGGAGATATTCGCGCTTAGCGCGAATATCTCCAAAAGTTGGTAATAGGAGATAGATATCTTGCATGTTGTAATGCAAGTTATTGTGGTATATGGAACTCATACCATAATCTCTCAGGAAAGCAGGAACTGATCCTTTTGGAACCGCCTGAGAAGGCCTAGGGGGTGAGGGGTACTCTACTTTGCCCCCTTTTCACGATCTGAACTATTTTATTTTACTCTCTTCTGTAATTACACAAAATGGCAGCGATAGGATGCATCAGAGACAGACAGTGAGAGAAAGGAGGCCGGAGATGAAGAAGAGATGTCAAATACACATTGGAGATAATATAGTGGGAGAAGGGAAGTAAATATGAGTAAACTTACTATGTAACATAAAAATGTTGCACTCTATACTATAAGTCTAATTTTATACTACAATCACTTCGCTACAACCTCATAAATTAAAAATAAAAATGAATAATGTCTCAAACAATTTTTGATTTCTAAATATAAATTTATTCTTCTGAATTTTCATAATTTGAAAGAACTAGTAACATGTCCTCATCAGGAATTTCCTCTTCAATCATCTCATCAGGAATCTCCTCATGAAAAGTCTGCAATGATGATTCTTGTAACGCTATGGTCTCCAAACATTCGATAAATTCGCCGTCAAGAGATTGATCAAAAAAATCATTCAAGTCATCTCCTCCTTGTGAGAATATTTCATTATTGGTGCTGTCAATTTCAATAAATGTAGTGGATAATTCAAAAGAAATTGCCACGGTCTCTTCATTGTGATCCATTTTATTTTGAAATTTCTTGCTGTAAATTGCAGAAAAAAATAATCACTTTCATTTATCGTTTTTAGTAATACATAATATAAAACTAACTTTATCAAGTATTTAGTATAACAGAAGGACTGTAAATAAATAACAGAAAACATTTTTCAAATTATCTTAAAGTGTACAACATAGTTCCCCTTACAAATTAACAACTCACCTTTTTGAAAGTAGGAGAAGCGTTAGTACTGTGTAAATCAAACACCAGAAATTGAGCACCAAAAATTCCTCACAAATGTACCTCAGACAGTAGTATCACAAAATGGCTGTGGTTTCCTCTCATTTTAGATATATACATAACCAATTAACTTTCATCACACACAAATACAAAACCAAAGCAACATTTTAATTGGTTCTAAATTTCAACACTTTCAAATGTGTTTTCCCCATGCAATTTTCCATAAGACATTTAGATACGTCTACAGCCTGAATGGCTGAACGGAATTACACCAAACTTGGCAAAATGGTACATCAAACCTAAGGGGTCAGGGAGGATCTACTATGCCCCCTTATGGTCATTTGCCCCTTCGCTTTGGCCTCCTCTTGTCTCTCGATCCCACCAAGAGACAAGATGGCGGCCGCTACGGACTGTTTGGAATGTTTACAGACGCCGGAGAACCAATCAGCTTCGCTTCACAAAGCTCCGTAACGCGAAAAGTACGCGAAGTGGAGCGCTGCCCGGAGCGCTGTTACAGATATATATCTTTTTTTGAACGTTAATTTCTCAAAATCCACTGGAGCACATATATTGAGACCTAGCAAAGGCACATCGGGCTACCAGTCCCTACAATTTTGCCAAGTTTCGTGCAAATCCATTCAGCCATTCGATTATTTTTTTTTTTTTTTTTTTTGCCCCGCGGGGCCCTTTTAAAACCTCCACATCAAACCTAGGGGGTCAGGGAGGATCTACTATGCCCCCTTATGGTCATTTGCCCCTTCGCTTTGGCCTCCTCTTGTCTCTCGATCCTACCGAGAGACAAGATGGCGGCCGCTACGGACTGTTTGGAATGTTTACAGACGCCGGAGAACCAATCAGCTTCGCTTCACAAAGCTCCGTAACGCGAAAAGTACGCGAACTGGAGCGCTGCCCGGTCCGCTGTTACAGATGTATATCTTTTTTTGAACGTTAATTTCTCAAAATCCACTGGAACACATATATTGAGACCTAGCAAAGGCACATCGGGCTACCAGTCCCTACAATTTTGCAAAGTTTCGTGCAAATCCATTCAGCCGTTCGGGCTAAAAGTGAGGCCAACCGCCCTATGGAAATTAACATTGGAAAAACGCGTTTTGGGACCCCCCTTTTTTCTCAGCCCCCCCTTGACGAACCCCCTCCAAATTTTCAGGGGCTGTTCAGCCAATTCCGTTCACAAACGCCAAAGTTATTAGACATAGAATTTTCAAAAATCCCATAGAGAAAAAATCCTAACTATATATACCTACTGGCGACCGCCAGTAGGTAATATATATATATATATATATATATATATATTCACTGAAAAAACCATAGGTTATAGACCATATATAGTTAGGAATTAGCATTTAAAAAACCTTATTTTACTCACACAAAACCATTGAAATTCCATATATAGTTAGTTGCACTAACTATATATCGCGCACCTGCAATCCACTGCTGATCATGTCACATATTACATCATTCATGACATGGTCAGTGACATCACTGATGACATCACTGATGACATCTCAAATGACATCACTGATGACATCACTGATGACATCTCATTTGACATCATTCTTGTGCTAATACGATAAACCTCTTCAGACTCTAATATAACCTTAGATACACTCAGTATATACAGACACTCACACACTTCCACTCATCCATGGAGTTACTCACACACCCAGTCAGTCATGCAAAGAAACAATCTCATCTCCATTTCTTCAACTATACAGTTAAACACACCTTACTTATTGAAACATATACTAACACATATTTACTCTCTTATACAATCCCTGATACAAGTTCACAATGATCGATACAACCACTCACTCATTCGGTGGCTCTCATGCACAGTTATTTATATATGCCAACTCTCACATGTACTGTGTTTTACATATGTACTTACTATGACATGTAGCATTGAGATATCCATTCACTCATCAATACACTCATGCACACAGTCAACTGCCCATGTAGCTGTTTCCACATGCACTCTTGAACTCATACACCTAGTGAATAAACTGTTCACACATCTATGCATAGAGTCACACACCTTCCAGCCACCCCCACACACTCAATCTCCCATAGAAATACTTGGGCAAGCAATTAATAACACATATAGCCTCTCGTATAGCTAATGATCAACACATGCAGCAGTTTACAGAACAACAGACATAATGATGCACAAATTAAGACAGTTTAGTCACTAACCCATGCATTCAGTGAGACACATTTAATCACTCACTCATACAGTCAGTCACGCACCTACTAAATCCTTCATCCAGACACTTATACATCCACTCATTCTTCAATATGTAAGATATATTTTAACTTTACAGAAACATACAGTCACTGGATGTTGTCATCAGTGATGTCATCAGTGATGTCATTTGAGATGTCATCAGTGATGTCATCAGTGATGTCACTGACCATGTCATGAATGATGTAATATGTGACATGATCAGCAGTGGATTGCAGGTGCGCGATATATAGTTAGTGCAACTAACTATATATGGAATTTCAATGGTTTTGTGTGAGTAAAATAAGGTTTTTTAAATGCTAATTCCTAACTATATATGGTCTATAACCTATGGTTTTTTCAGTGAATTTTCAAGGTTTTGTAAATGCTAATTCCTAACTATATATGGTCTATAACCTATGGTTTTTTCAGTGAATTTCAATGGTTTTTTAATAGCAAATATCATAAGCTGTCGAATGTCAAGTACGTGGTAAGTGAAAACATTTTCGTGTTTATGCACACTGATCTGCTTTGAATGGTGCCCCCCCCCCCTCATTTCTATTAGGAGTACTCTCTCTTTGCAGATAGTGAAAGGTAGTTAACGCAGGTCTTTGCCCCCATTGTAATCCGTCGTGCCTGCTTCTCTCTCCATTTGATTGATTGTTATCCAAGTATTTACTGTTTTAGAATTAGTTCTCTTTGGTTCATTCTCTATTTACAAACAAACACAGAGTCGCAATACTCTGTTCAGTCTTTGCAGATAACGAAAAATCGTGTAAAAAAAAAAGAAAAGGAATCGAGCAAAATCAGTAGGCCACTAATGGGATCTCTTTTTGACCTCGCTAAAATAGAAACATTAGGAACAGCCCTTCATGACAAATACAAAACTAGTGAGATGAACTGAACTCCACACAATGATGGCTGCAAAACAACTCGGCTCCGCCACCCACCCCGCCCAAAATAACGATAAAGAACGGCTGCCATGATTGGTTGCGGAATGACCACGACGGAGCTACGAAATGGTGCTGCTCTCATGCTAACCCCAGCTTTAGTCTGAAACATCCAGAAACACTGTAGACTACCAATTCGATCAGTTCCGGTAGCGCCCCAATGTAACCCGGTAGAGAAGAACTAGCTCTCCCCTCTTTGACTGATGGTTCTTGTTGCCTGTCCCTTCTGTTGTCATTTAACAGAACTATTTAGCCTGCTGAAAGGGGTTGTGTTCCGACCGCTGGTTGGTGGAGACATTTTGACTATATTCTGTACCTGCGTTGTCGCGTAATGCGTCATATGACGCGCCGCGTTAGCGCATCCGGAAGTCATCCGGGGCGCGCAGCGCGTAACGTAAGCATAACAAGTCATGTGACTTGTTAATAAAACTTTTCATTGGTTCATTTTACTTTTCTTATTGTAATGATGAAAGGCTTGGTCATATGACCTAAAAATTACGCTTTTCATTACTTCCGAACATTATTTTTTCTTAAATATATGTTATAATGTTCCAGGCTAATGTACTTTCCCGGAAATTTTACAACTGTCCTGCAAGTAAAATATATTCTTTTTTCGAGAAAAAGAGCGTTTCTTCGTCCCATGACGGAGCCGTTGAGCAAAAGAGGGTCGACCTGCTGTCTTAGTCGCCGATACGCCTGAATATGAGATTCTTATCGATCACTTTATGTTGCAGGAATAGAAAACACAACAGCCCTTGACCATTTATCTTTACTGCGTTCCTTCGTATTATACCTTTTACCCTTCATGTAATTGGTCTGCTTTATTTCACTTGCCTTTTAATGATTCTAAAACAGTCACTATTATTAAAAACTTTACCAATGTATATACTACTACCATGTTTTCTTTTAAAAACCTTTATTGAGAAAATTTCATTATACAAATACGAGCCTATAACCACGTGGGCCTGCCACAGAGCAAACTGTAATCGTATATGATGAATAGACATTTACACTGTAGAGGAACGTAACGGGCGGGCCATTAGGTTGCAAGAACTAAGGTGTCTAACAGTTACGGAATCGGTGGACGTACATTTTATAACTAAAATACGACAGGGCCAGTTACAATAAAATTATCTAGATATACATTTGCGGGCAAGTACCATGGGTGACGTTAATTCGAACTTTCAACAGTACAGTAATCAATAACACATCAGAACTTAATATCAATAGGGATGTCGAAATATTCAATCAATTCTCGTCCCCGCCCGCCATGTGCTTCAAAACTGCATACGTATCTCGTGATTTCAAGGTTCTGCAACCAGTACACAACAAGGAGTTACGAGTCCCATTTATTCTGGCGCCATTTTGGGCGAGGACGGGCAGGTCCAGGATATAGTCAAAATGTCTCTACCAACCATCGACTATGATGATCTTCATATGCTGTATTTATTAGAGTAACACTCATCTTTCCACATGAAATTAATTTGCCACAATCTAAACATGTCATTTTAATCTTTCCAAAGTTCTTCTAAATATTTGGGACCGTTTCCCTTGCCTCTGAAGCTCTCAGTGCCACTTCTTTCATGAATGTACTAGCAGGTCAGGGGTTCTCCTCCAAATCTCTCTTTTATGCAGCACTATAATTAATTGGTGCCACCTCTCCATATGACGATGCATGGTATAGTTACCACAACTATATTTTTTTTCGGTTCCTCTGGAGAGTTCATCGTGGCAGATGAAGCGTGTAACGTACCGGGCATTTACCTTTTTTTGCATGTACAGGAAAGGAAAAAAAAATCGAGCGTCCGAGTTCTAAGGTGTCCCAGGGCCATTTTGGTGGACCAGGCCCAAATCCAAAGAACAGCCATCTCACAGGCTAATGGGGCGACCCACGCCGAGTTTCAGCATTGTAGGATGACCACACAAGTACAGCAACTTGCTAGACATCACCTCGGTGCCATCCGGATCTCGGCGCCCCACTGCAGATGAAGTGCCTCTCAACTATGAAACCACCACGGTGACATCCGGATCTTGGCGCGTTGTGCTGCCTTCGGCCTATTCGCACATCGGTCCGCTACTGACGCCATCTCACAGGCTAATGGGGCGACCCACGCCGAGTTTCAGCATTGTAGGATGACCACACCAGTACAGCAACTTGCTAGACATCACCTCGGTGCCATCCGGATCTCGGCGCCCCACTGCAGATGAAGTGCCTCTCAACTATGAAACCACCACGGTGACATCCGGATCTTGGCGCGTTGTGCTGCCTTCGGCCTATTCGCACATCGGTCCGCTACTGACGCCATCTCACAGGCTAATGGGGCGACCCACGCCGAGTTTCAGCATTGTAGGATGACCACACCAGTACAGCAACTTGCTAGACATCACCTCAGTGCCATCCGAATCTTGGCATCTCAACGCCTAGTGGTATCTTCCATACAAAAAATATTGTTACGCTGCCTTTGGCCCCATTCGCACATCAGTCCGCAACTTAGACACCACCTCGGTGCCATCCGGATCTTGGAATGTCAGCACCTTTTGGTGTCTTCTCGTCAGAAAATATTGTTGCGCTGCCTTTGGCCCCATTCGCACATCAGTCCGCTACTGACGCCATCTCACAGGCTAATGGGGCGCCCCACGCCGACTTTCAGCATTGTAGAATAACCACACCAGTACAGCAACTTGCTAGACATCACCTCGGTGCCATCCGGATCTCGGCGCCCCACTGCAGATGAAGTGCCTCTCAACTATGAAACCACCACGGTGACATCCGGATCTTGGCGCGTTGTGCTGCCTTCGGCCTATTCGCACATCGGTCCGCTACTGACGCCATCTCACAGGCTAATGGGGCGACCCACGCCGAGTTTCAGCATTGTAGGATGACCACACCAACTTGCTAGACATCACCTCAGTGCCATCCGAATCTTGGCATCTCAACGCCTAGTGGTATCTTCCATACAAAAAATATTGTTACGCTGCCTTTGGCCCCATTCGCACATCAGTCCGCAACTTAGACACCACCTCGGTGCCATCCGGATCTTGGCATCTCAGCGCCTTGTGGTGTCAGTCAGAAAATATTGTTGTGCTGCCTTCGGCCTATTCGCACATCGGTCCGCTACTGACGCCATCTCACAGGCCAACGGGGCGCCCCACGCCGACTTTCAGCATTGTAGGATGGCCACACCAGTGCGGCAACTTGCTACACACCACCTCGGTGCCATCCGGATCTTGGCATCTCAGCGCCTTGTGGTGTCTTCTACTCCGGAAATATAGTAGAAAATATTGTTGCGCTGCCTTTGGCCCCATTCACACATCAGTCCGCTACTGACACCATCTCACAGGCCAACGGGGCGCCCCACGCCGACTTTCAACATTGTAGGATGGCCACAGAAGTGCGACAACTTACTAGACACCACCTCGGTGCCATCCGGATCTTGGCGCGTTGTGCTGCCTTCGGCCTATTCGCACATCGGTCCGCTACTGACGCAAACTCACAGGCCAACGGGGCGCCCCACGCCGACTTTCAGCATTGTAGGATGGCCACACCAGTGCGGCAACTTGCTACACACCACCTCGGTGCCATCCGGATCTTGGCGCGTTGTATTGCCTTCGGCCTATTCGCACATCGGTCCGCTACTGACGCCGCCTCACGTGCCAACGTATTTTCTCCGCATTTTATACCCTATGCCGCATAACAGGTCATGTGACTTGTTTATAAAACTTTTCATTGGTTCATTTTACTTTTGGTTTCCTAATGATGGAAGGCTTGATCATATGACCTAAAAACAACACTTTTCATTGGATGAAAACTTTTTTTTCCCCCCAAACGATGAAAGCCCCACCTTGTTTCTGGATGTTTCAGACTAAACTGGCGTCACCATGAGAGCACCACCATCTCGTAGCTCCGTCGTGGTCATTCCGCGAGCAATCATGGCAGCCGCTCCCCACCAGAAGCCTGCAGGAGTCGGGGCCCCCAAAACTTTTGATGATTTCTCAAGGCGGAGGGGACGCTTTCGAGAATGGGGTCCAAGACCTAGCAGACAAGCGTCCGATTTCCAAGGTGTCCCAGGGCCATTTCAGTGGACCACGCCCAAAAAGGAAAGAGCCTGCCGCCATTTTGAGAGTCCTGTGGCAGCCGCCTATCGCTGCACCGCAAGAGTGGGCGCAACTCAGCTGAATGGCGGATTTTGACACAGTGGACCAAAAGCGGACGGAATGGCAACTGAAACGGTAAAGGGGCGCCCCACTAAAACAGATGAGACTCCACCTGGAGAGGCCCGTTCACGCCGCCTCCCCCGGGGCGCTCCACGCCGTTATTCGGAGCAGCATTGTAGGATACCAAAACCAGTGCGGCAACTTACTGGACATCACCTTGGTGCCATCGTTCTGCTGCCTTGGAACTATTCGCACAACAGTTTGCTACTGATGACCCACCCCCCGCGACGCCCCACGCCGTTATTTGCTGGGTGGCAACTTACTAGACATCACTTTCGTGTCATCTAGATTTCGGCGCGTTCTGCTGCCTTGGAACTATTCGCACAACAGTTTGCTACTGATGACCCACCCCCCGCGACGCCCCACGCCGGAAATCTGGACGTTGTGCTGCGTTGGGACTATTCGCACAGCCGACCGCTACTTCGTTGTTTTTCTCTAAAAATGTTTATATGTTATTACTATTTTTGTTTTCTTGTATATATTTATAAATTATTAAAGTTTTATAATCTTACTACTTTGTCGGAGTGCTATATATTTTTAATGTGACACATAATTGTAAAAACTTTGATGTACAAAGAGTCATCCCTGGAATCTTCCGCTTCATGCCCGGTCCCCTCCCCAATCACAATACAGGATGGTTTTCAGATAATAGCAACGCTTCTGCTGTGACGGATCTCATCGAGTGTGGGCCTTGATCTACTATAACTCCTTTGAAGAGGGGTGATTCTTTACAGCTGTGGCCATAAACTACATCTGCAGGGCTAGCTGATAGCCTAGGACCGGCCTGGACAATCGGACACAGAGGAAAAGGAGTGTCAGAGGGTGCGGTAGTGAATAGGGCGAAAGGGAGGTGTCGGGCGGGCACAGGGTGTGATTCTCAGGGAAGAGCAGCGCAGATGGGGGGAGGTTTATTACCCATGCATAAGACAGAGAGCGGGGGTGACCACTGCCTGGGTGAGATGCTTGCGAGGGTGGGGAGCCATGCTAAGGATCGACAGCGTGCACAGAGTGGGTCTGGTCAAGGCATCTAAAATGGCTGCCGTGCACGACAAAAGTGTGGCATTTGAAAAAAGACAAGATGGCGCACACAATGTTTTTCAACAATTCCTGATTTCCTTCGAATCGAACGTTAACAGACGTTGGGGCATATTACCAAAGTTAAGCGATATTTATCCCTAACGATGCATTGCAAAGATTTTTTTACCGTCAGAAATTATCGCAGATAAACCTTGCTATTATCAAGGTTTATCGCAAATACGATAAAAAACGAGCGCAATGCATTAATATCGCTGAAAACTCCGCGATATTCATGCATTACCGAGCTAATGCTCTTAGCCATGTTATCCACCTCCCATTGGATAACATGGCTAAGAACTGCTCAGGGCAGCTGTTACTTTTTGGAGATATTCGCGCTTATCTCGAATATCTCCAAAAGTTGATAATAGGAGATAGCGATGTTAGCGACTGTTTCCAGTCGCTAACATCTTGGCATGCCCACTTTGCATGTCATTAGTGATAAATATCACTCACATGCAAAGTGGGACCCAAGATGGTCGCTATCTCCTACTAGCCGTCGCTAACTGGTGTTAGCAACACCTAGGTAATACAGATATAATTTTATCTCCGCGAAGCGGAGCGCTGTTACAGATATATATCTTGTTTTTGAACGTTAATTTCTCAAAATGCACTGAAGCACATATATTGAGACATAGCAAAGGCACATCGGGCTACCAGTCCCTAATATTTTACCAAGTTTCGTGCAAATCCATTCAGCCGTTCGATTATTATTATTATTTTTTTTTTTTGCCCCGCGGGGCCCTTTTAAAACCTCCACATCAAACCTAGGGGGTCAGCGAGGATCTACTATGCCCCCTTATGGTCATTTGCCCCTTCGCTTTGGCCTCCTCTTGTCTCTCGATCCTACCGAGAGACAAGATGGCGGCCGCTACGTACTGTTTGGAATGTTTACAGACACCGGAGAGCCAATCAGCTTCGCTTCGCAAAGCTCCGTAACGCGAAAAGTACGCGAAGCGGTGCGCTGTTACAGATATATATCTTTTTTTGAACGTTAATTTCTCAAAATCCACTGAAGCACATATATTGAGACCTAGCAAAGGCACATCGGGCTACCAGTCCCTACAATTTTGCCAAGTTTCGTGCAAATCCATTCAGCCGTTCGATTATTATTATTATTATTTTTTTTTGCCCCGCGGGGCCCTTTTAAAACCTCCACATCAAACCTAGGGGGTCAGCGAGGATCTACTATGCCCCCTTATAGTTATTTCCCCCTTTGTTTTGACCTCCTCTTGTCTCTCGATCCTACCGAGAGACAAGATGGCGGCCGCTACGGACTGTTTGGAATGTTGACAGACGCCGGAGAACCAATCAGCTTCGCTTCACAAAGCTCCGTTGCGCGAAAAGTCTGCGAACCAGTGCGCTGCCTGGTCCGCGCTTACAGATATATATCTTTTTTTAAACGTTAATTTCTCAAAATCCACTGGAGCACATATATTGAGACCTACAAAAGGCACATCGGGCTACCAGTCCCTACAATTTTGCCAAGTTTCGTGCAAATCCATTCAGCCGTTCGGGCTAAAAGTGAGGCCAACCGCCCTATGGAAAACTCAATGTTAAAAACACGTTTTGGGACCCCCCTTTTTTCTCGGCCCCCACTGGACGAACCCCCCCCAAATTTTCAAGGGCTGCTCAGAAACAAAATGTGCCATTTTCCTGAAAATTTCAGCCAATTCCGTCCACAAACGCCAAAGTTATTAGACATAGAATTTTCAAAAAAACCATAGAGAAAAAATCCTAACTATATATACCTACTGGCGACCGCCAGTAGGTAATATATATATATATATATATATATATATATATATATATATATATATATATATATATATATATATTACCTACTGGCGATAGCCAGTAGGTATATATAGTTAGGATTTTTTTCCTATAAGATTTTTGAAAATTCTATGTCGAATAACTTTGGCGTTTGAGGACAGAATTGGCTGAAATTTTCAGGAAAATGGAACATTTTGTTTCTGAGCAGCCCCTGAAAATTTGGGGGGGTTTCGTCAAGGGGGGGCCTAGAAAAAAGGGGGTCCCAAAACGTGTTTTTCCCATGCAATTTTCCATAGGGCGGTTGGCCTCACTTTTAGCCTGAACGGCTGAATGGATTTACACCAAACTTGGCAAAATTGTAGGGACTGGTAGCCCGATGTGCCTTTGCTATGTCTCAAGATATAGGCTCCAGTGGTTTTTACGAAAATTAACTTTGAAAAATATATATTGGGCTACATTGGGCTATATATATGTTGGAGCCCAAATGTAGCCCAGTGTAGCCCAATGTAGCCCAATGTAGCCCAAAGATGGCCACCAGAGACAAAAAAAACAAATGTAGCCCAAATATCAGCCAGATGTAGCCCAACTATAGCCCAATGACAGAATGTCCCAGAGTGTTCTAAAGAACAACTAGAGTGCTAACAGTCCTACTTATTACAAAGGTATGGCACACCTGAAGCCATCTTGATTGGAATAAAGTGGTAACTCTTAAAACATTTAATTTAAAAAGGAACAAAATGAGGGGGTTCATTTTGCCATAGAAAGTATGATTAGCGAATATATGACAAAATCCCGCATACCATCAAATCCCGCATGTACTATTAGGCCGCAAATTAAAATAACGAAAACCTTTAGAACGAATATGCCTTTAGCATACACTAAACAACTAAAACTACCCTAAACCCTGAAACACTACCCCCAGCATGACCCTACACTACACAAACAGTACAACACTACCCTAAACCCTAAAACACTACCCCCAGCATGACCCTACACTACACAAACACTACAACACTACCCTAAACCCTAAAACACTACCCCCAGCATGACCCTACACTACGCAAACACTACAACACTACCCAAAACCCTAAAACACTACACCCCAGCATGACCCTACACTACGCAAACACTACAACACTACCCTAAACCCTAAAACACTACCCCCAGCATGACCCTACACTACACAAACACTACAACACAACCCTAAAACACTACCCCCAGCATGACCCTACACTACGCAAACACTACAACACAACCCTAAACCCTAAAACACTACCCCCAGCATGACCCTACACTACGCAAACACTACAACACTACCCTAAAACCCTACCCCCAGCATGACCCTACACTACGCAAACACTACAACACTACCCAAAACCCTAAAACACTACACCCCAGCATGACCCGACACTACGCAAACACTACAACACTACCCTAAACCCTAAAACACTACCCCCAGCATGACCCTACACTACGCAAACACTACAACACTACCCAAAACCCTAAAACACTACACCCCAGCATGACCCTACACTACGCAAACACTACAACACTACCCTAAACCCTAAAACACTACCCCCAGCATGACCCTACACTACGCAAACACTACAACACTACCCTAAACCCTAAAACACTACCCCCAGCATGACCCTACACTACGCAAACACTACAACACTACCCTAAACCCTAAAACACTACCCCCAGCATGACCCTACACTACGCAAACACTACAACACTACCCTAAACCCTAAAACACTACCCCCAGCATGACCCTACACTACGCAAACACTACAACACTACCCTAAACCCTAAAACACTCCCCCCAGCATGACCCTACACTACGCAAACACTACAACACTACCCAAAACCCTAAAACACTACCCCCAGCATGACCCTACACTACGCAAACACTACAACACTACCCAAAACCCTAAAACACTACCCCCCAGCATGACCCTACACTACGCAAACACTACAACACTACCCAAAACCCTAAAACACTACCCCCAGCATGACCCTACACTACGCAAACACTACAACACTACACAAAACCCTAAAACACTACCCCCAGCATGACCCTACACTACGCAAACACTACAACACTACCCAAAACCCTAAAACACTACACCCCAGCATGACCCTACACTACGCAAACACTACAACACTACCCAAAACCCTAAAACACTACACCCCAGCATGACCCTACACTACGCAAACACTACAACACTACCCAAAACCCTAAAACACTACCCCCAGCATGACCCTACACTACGCAAACACTACAACACTACCCAAAACCCTAAAACACTACACCCCAGCATGACCCTACACTACGCAAACACTACAACACTACCCAAAACCCTAAAACACTACCCCCAGCATGACCCTACACTACGCAAACACTACAACACTACCCAAAACCCTAAAACACTACGCCCAGCATGACCCTACACTACGCAAACACTACAACACTACCCTAAACCCTAAAACACTAGCCCCAGCATGACCCTACACTACGCAAACACTACAACACAACCCTAAACCCTAAAACACTACCCCCAGCATGACCCTACACTACGCAAACACTACAACACTACCCTAAACCCTAAAACACTACACCCAGCATGACCCTACACTACGCAAACACTACAACACAACCCTAAACCCTAAAACACTACCCCCAGCATGACCCTACACTAAACAACCACCACAACTCTACACTACACTAACACAACACTACACTACACAACACTACACTACACTACACAATCACTAACCCACGAAAAAATTAACACAAACCCACTTACCTCTCTCGTCATCGTGGTTTTCACAACGCAAATGCATTTACCCTACATGCCTTTTAAACGTAATTCTTTGTAAAGGCATGCGCGATAAATGCACATGCGTTTTGAAAACATGCGGGATAATGGTATGCGAGGTCAATGACCTTGCGGGATAATGGTATGCGGACTGAAAGTCTGCGGGATAAAAAATGCGGGAAAATGGCTGCAAACCATGATTAGCAGCAGACTTCCCTGGTGAGCACTAGCTTTACTACAGTGATCTAATGAGCAACTAGAGTGCTAACATTCAGAATTTATGGCAAATGTGTGACATATCTGAATGCCTTCTTGATAGAACCAAAGTAAACAAGCATTGAAAATGCAATAGATCTCGCCCTCGTTTAAGTTAAAGCCATTCTGTTTGTAATGAGGTGGCTTTTTAGCTTTGCTTTTATTAGTGTTTTTAAAACTTTCATGTAAATAACATGCATATGTATGCATATATGTATATGTATGCATGCATTTATATTTATTCACTGAAAAAACCATAGGTTATAGACCATATATAGTTAGGAATTAGCATTTAAAAAACCTTATTTTACTGACACAAAACCATTGAAATTCCATATATAGTTAGTTGTACTAACTATATATCGCGCACCCGCAATCCACTGCTGATGATGTCACACATTACATCATTCATGACATGGTCAGTGACATCACTGATGACATCACTGATGACATCTCAAAAGACATCACTGATGACCTTGAATTTTCAAGGTTTTGTAAATGCTAATTCCTAACTATATATGGTCTATAACCAATGGTTTTTTCAGTGAATATATATATATATATATATATATATATATATATATATATATATATATATATATTAACCTATAAGTCATTCCTATGGCAGGCCTTGACAATCCTGAAGCCAGAGCGCTTGGTTTTGTGTGAGAGGGTGCCCCTCTGCAGCTTTCGGAACCATCTCCTTATAGCTGTTCTATGATATAGCCATACCATATACTCTTAAGTGCATTATAATCCTCGCGGTTAATGCTAACTTTGGTTTGGCTTTATCAAAACATGCCGTGTAAGGTGTCAAACACTTTGGAATACTACCCCCCGCCAGTTCTGGCGGCGGGGTAGCATTCCACCCCTCTAGAGGGAGAAGACATGTACACACTGGTATACCCAGTTAAAGTTAAACAGAGCCCCAGCATCACAAAATAGATGCTGCTGCCATAGACACAAGTCTGACCTCCTGCTGCTGGACGAAACTCCGGCAGGGGAGGCCTGGACACTAGGTTTCCTGTCCAAGGAGGTGCCAGCACATCCTCAGATAGACTTTAGTGTATTGGGGCAGGGTGGGTTGCATTCAGTGAATGCTTTTCATACACTGCCAGGGGCACACAAGGTACTCCATGCATTTCTCAGTTCAAACTGGTTGCTGGGGGGCTCAGCCTCAACTCTGGCGTGAAACTGGACAAAGGGGCAGGGGTGTAACCACCCACTCCCCCCTTCCATAGGTGGGACCCTAAAGTTAGTCCAACCCCTAAACTTACTATAAGAATAGGAACCCATTCCCTAGGACTCTGCAACAAATATCCTGGACCTTCGACATTCTATATCCACTGGAAGACGGAAGAATCTCCCTTGAGGTCCAGGAGTGACCTCCGTGTTCAAACAGGCACCAAGAAGCATCTTTGCCGGTCTGCATTTTCGAGGCTCCCGCTGGATCCCGAAGAATCTGCGACACAGGACACGGACTTCCAGACATCTCTGAAGCTGACACGAGTTCCCAGCAGAGCTGAGACCTGTAGCTGATACGAGAGACGTGGGACCGGAACTTCTGGACATCCTGCATTTTTGCAACTGCACCTACTTCCCAAAGTTGTGCATTGGGGTATTTAAACCCCCTGCCCCGAGCACCTTTTGCACCGAAGCTCAGAGGCCTACACTCTACGAGGGTTCCGGGGGCCCGCTTTGTGCATTTTCGCTCGAGACTCCTTCGAGGTTCCTAGTCCGTTGGCTAGTGAGCCCCCACGAAGGACAATCCTTTGTTTCTTGAGCTTTCCTGGTTGCTCCAGACGTGCTCTCACTCCGCTCCAAAGGAGGAGTCCCTCAGGCCTTGCTGGTCTGAACCAAAGCCAATCTCGACATCTTGCGTGGGTTGCTGTTGCCAAGGCATGCTGGATCCAATCCAGATTCTGACGCTGCAGCACTCAACATCCTTCGTGGGACAGCTCAAATCCAGCTCCTGGTCCTTGTGGCTGAAGAGACAAACTTCATCTCTTTCACCTGAAATCACCCGACATCGGCTGGCATCTTCCTTACGCCATCCTGGTCACTGGCTAGTGACCCAGACTCTGTCCCCTCTGCTTTCAGGGTCTTCACATCTCCGATCCACTCTTGGATCCACTCGGACACTTTTCCTCTGGTCGCCTGCCACATTTCTTCACAGCTCTCCATAGGAATAGACGACGAAACCCGACACCAATAGAGACCTATGCACCTGGCTTCCCTGGGTGAGGTAACACGAGTACTCCGGTGCTCCCGTGGGTCTTGACTCTCGAAGTGTCCTAGTCTAAAAGGGTTCTATTGTAGTTCACCTCTAAGTGCCCTTAATGTTTGAAATTGTAACTTGTTTGTTCTCCATAGAAAGTCAATGGTGATTCGCGGCTGTGTTTAGGCTCTGCACGCGTCCCCCGTGGGTCTCCTGCGTCCCTACCTTGGGTGGTTCCTGGTTGCCCCAGCGGTTCTACAGGCCCGAGGCCTGCATTCTAACCCTCATGTGGTTCTTATACCACTATTTTAGTATATGGGTTGTGAGGCCCCTAGGGCATAACGTATACTGTGAAACTTATTGTATGCTAATTAAGTTCCTTGTATTGTACTTTTACCTCTGACCTCATAAAGAGTCCAGAGGGGTTGTGTTTAGAATAAATACATATATATTTGATATATACCTTGTGTGGTGTGCTTTCATTTGATCATTCAAGAGATATCTGGCAAAAAAGTTGCTTAATTCGCCTCTAAGTCTTAGCCTGAAGGCTGCTCTCCACAGCTACCACTAGGATAGCTTTCTATAAAGGTTGACTTTAAACCTACCATCAATAAGGGTCATTTGGACTGGTGCAAGGTGCCCACTAGAATAGTGGACAACATATGCCAGGCCAACTTCTCACAACGGCGTCCACACGCAAGCGCTCCACACCCCTCCAATGAGCAGTCGAAGGATTGCTACCCGATGCACCACAGAGGCCGCAACAAGCACCCGAAGAGCCCCCGGCCCCGCCACTGAGGGGAAAACAGCCAAGGTAAGTCTCATTCAGAAGACAAAACAGAACAGGATGTGGTGGGGGCATGTGTTTTTTTATAGGCTGGGGTAGGTCCTGGGAGGCAAAGGGCCTCATGGTGAAGAAGGAAGGAAGGAAGGTGAGAGAGGAACGGGACGAAATGACAGTTAAAAGTAGTATCATTGAGCTACCATTAGAGGGAGACAGATTGGCTTCCTTTAACGGTACCAAGAACTGATATTACTTTCATTTGCAATTGGTCAACGGACTACACCACTGGTGGCACTTTCAATGTTTTGTAGGCCATGTGTGTAAGCATTGGTTGACAAGCTGAATATTTCTGGTCGATTTGTGATTAACCAAATTCAGTAGTTCATCACCTGCATAGTGCATGGCGACCCAGAGGCATCCCAATGCTTGTTAAGAGGATGCAACATAACAGAACAGCAGGAGCACCTTGAAAGACTAATTTATTTGAAGAGCCAAGTTTTTGTGGCTTACCGGAAGCTCAGCTCATTTTATGTCGCTCAAATGGCAAAGGGATGAGAGTTCCAAAGCTTTGCCACATTAAAACTGAAGGAACATCCACATTTTTAATTGCCAGAGTGGATGCCGTGTAAGTTCAAAGATCGAAGTAATCTGTCTGGAGTTTAAGGAGTAACAATTGGCAATAGGAAGCCATAGAAGGTCTCTCAGGCCCTGCCTAACTGACTGTGATCTAGGAAGTCTAAGCACTGTGTGTGCGGCCACACTTTGCGCAACCTGCAATTTCCGGATATGCTAACCCAATCACATGCACATCATTCGAAAGAATGTTTCATGTCCTGTCAAGAGCTGTACAAAGCTACCAGTATACTGAAAACCATACAACACACTGTTACATGCTCCGTCACATAACGTGATTCCAAGACCTCTGTGGTCATCAGGCACGGGACGGAAACACTTCCCTCTTAGGATCAAAACTCGAACCACACACCCTACATGGTTTAGCATGGTACTCATGCAGGCAAGTTCTTCAGTATCTCACATAGAGGAAGTAAAATTTATAGATAGTCCAATACAATAAACATTACAACAATGTACTATATGGTGCAAAATCAGAATCCGAACAAAGCTTTATTTCGATTGTGATATAACAATTATAAAAAGCGCAGTTAAAATACACAGTTAATACAAGAAATGTTCATCAGAGTTTAAATACAATATCCAGATAAAGATTTTCAACTAAAAGTTATCTAATATTTAAAAACTAATAAGAATCTGTGCAGATGCATCTAAAAAGGGCCACCTCTTCATTCCTAAATGATAATACTCTTTCTCAGGTGGAGAGTTTAAAAAAAATATATGGTTATCCTCCAGGCAACATATTCATTTTCTAACAGCTGAAGCTTAATAAAAGCAGGGCGGCATTGTCTCAGTCCCCATTTCTGTAATATTGGGACTATCCAGATCTTTCTTTCCTCCGTATAGAATTTACAAAATAAAACAGTGTGTAAAGACGATTGAAGCGATGAGTTATCACATGTGTATGGTTGTAACTTGCTTGCCCAATCTTTCAAATTAGGGAAAGAGACAAGCCTATGTATTGTCCCCAATCGAAATCTTAATCATAGGAACCTATCCAAGCCGCTCAGAACAAATACTAAATATGGCTGCATACTAAACGATGTAAGAACCATCTGGTGCTGCAAGACATTAGGCTTGATGATTTCCCCCGATAGTCTTAGGCTTTCCAGGAAGGAGAGGGCTTCTTTTTTTAGATTTGTCCTGAAAACAAAGGTGATAGTGCTAGGGTTAGTAAAATATTCCGGGTTGCCCATGTCTTTTGTGAAGTCTCCAATAAACCTAACCCATGGTATTCTAAGCGCACCTTCCAGCCTGAGACTCTCCCGTACTAAGTCCCTGTTAAGTGTGGTTTCGTCCCTAGACCAAATCCTGTGCCACAAAAGACTTGGCTCTAATTTTATGAGGTCGGATATGTATGGAAGGCCCAATTTGGCATGGCTAACATAAGTGGAGGTACTAGAGAATGCTGACAGGATACATTTAAAGAAAGAATTCTCAACTAGTTGAATTGAGTTAGTGTCCGCAAAGCCCCAAATCCCAGCAACATAAGTGACAGTTGTAACGCATTTTGCTTTATACATATTCAGGAGTTCCAGAGGTGGTTTACGTCCCAGTTTTTTTGCAAAACTGGCTAAAGCGGTGGTTGTTCTGATTAGTGCCAGCTTTTTAGCTACAACTGCTTGAGCCCAGGTGTCATTATGGCGTAACAGAATTCCTAAATATGGAAAGCTGTTAGTGGTGGCTATCGATTTTCCTTACACAAAAATATCCCTGGGCTTCTGGATCCCGCGGCCACATCTCATTATAAAGGTTTTTGAAATATTAATTCGGAGATCCAGCTCCTTCATAAAATTAGATAAGTTGTTGAGGGTCTTTTGTAGGCCAATCTGGGTACGAGACATAATCACAGCCTCGTCCGCGTTTAACAATGCAATATCAAGGCATACAGTTCACCATAATATAAAGACGCACTTAACTCGATTTTGTCATATTGCATTCTGTTGATAGTTCAGTGATTTTGACTTCGTAGGATTCCTAGCCTCCTGCCAAATGTCACACATGCCAGATATATATTTTGTTTCCCTACGCGTTAACAGTGATGGGTAACTCTCGAAAGAATAGTGGCAAAGGATAAACACAGGTTAGCATGCAGGTGAAAAAAATACCCTAATTCAATTAAAAATTAAAATTCACTTTCTGCTGAAAACAAATCTTTGGTTATGGCTGCTCCTCACACTAAGTTATGGCACCTGTTGAACCAGCCCAACTCAATTTCAATTCAGTTCTTTATTCGGTTATTAGAACAAAATAACCATAAAAGTTCAAAATAAAAAATCACAATTTTAACAAATTCATCCAATGCACCAAAGTCAATTCATCATAGTTCAGGATACAATTGATTTACGTGATTTAAAAATATTTAAAAAAAATAAGGAAATAAATACGATAGTTAAAATATTATCAAGTTTCTGTACAGCTAAAAAGGCAGGGCGACCGCGGTTTATTTCCATGGTCTTCAATAAAGGAACAACCCACCTTCGTCTAGGTTTTGTATAGAGCTTGCAAAAGAAAAGAATGTGCATGTCTGTTTGTTCTGCCACATCATCACAAGGGCACTTAATCAAAACTTTCGACCAGTCATTCATATCGGGGAAACTAAGTGACCTAAACAATAAATTAAATGTAAAACGAGTTAATAAAAACCTCTCATAGTCACTTATTTGCAATTTAACATATGGCTGTATTTTCCTAGAGATCACAATTTGCTTGTGGACGACCACCGTCATTTTTTTCATTTCTATCAACGTTCTACGCTTATACAGGTAGGTCATACACTTTTCCTTCAAAGCTTTCCTAGAGATGTCACACAAAGAGATTGGTTCGTAAAAATAATTTACAGTGCCCAAATCCGTGAAAAACCTCTTCATGTAGGACAACCATCCAATTTTGCCGCTCTTTTCTAGGCCTGCCACGTTATTCATAAGCAAGCAGTTTAACCCACATTCATTCGTCGTCCAAATTCTATGCCATAGCAGTACCGGGGCTGTCTTTATAGTGTCTTCCAAATATGGTTCCCCGAGTTCTGCATGGCAGACGTATGTGGAAACACTTTTTGGAACTGCTAGAAGGTATTTCATAAAAAGGTTTTCGACTACCTGTAATGATGATACATTTGCATGACCCCACAATCCTGCGCCATATGTCACAATTGCTACACAAGTAGCTTTGTACACTGTTAACATTTCCCCAATAGGTTTCCTGGCAACTTTTTGACTAAAAATTTTTAAGGCCATTATAGATTTGCAATATAATCACTTTCTTGTCTTGATTGTGGTGTTCCACAGACAAGTGTAATCAAACAAAACTCCTAAATAAGAAAAAGTTAAAGTAAAATCAACTGGGGAAGAACCAATAAAAACTGTCTTTCTCTTTTTGTGTGCACCCGAACCACAACTCATGGTGAAAGTCTTTGAGCAATTTATCTTTAGGTCTAAACCTGACATAAAGTCTGCAAAGGAGGTAACTACACTTTGCATTGCCAGTGGAGTTCTGGCCATCAAGACTGCGTCGTCGGCATACAACAATGCTGGGACTGATCTTTCCCCCACCATTGGCATATCCCTACACTCCTTCAATAGAGTATTCTCAACATCGTTGATGTAGAGTGTGAAAAAGTATGGGACCAAGTCGCAGCCTTGTCGTACCCCCCTAGCAATGCCAAAGGATTCTGTACATTCACCATTTTTTCCATATCTGACTCTAGCGGACGCACCTAAATAAAGTTCCCGTAGGAAACTAATAATTGATATATCTACTCCCAGTTTGTCCATAACCAGCTAGAGTTTACTATCTGAAACGCAGTCGAATGCCGAAGTTAAATCTATAAAAGTTAAAAACATTCGACCCTCCTTGGCTGTTGTATATTTTTCTATTAAAATATGCAAATTTAAACACTGGTCAATTGTGCTAAGCCCTTTCCTGAAACCATATTGTAAATAACTGATTATCATATTTTCATCAGCCCAAATTTGAAGCCTATTTAAAATCACCCGCCCAAAGACTTTGATGGTGGAGTCCAGAAGTGATATCGGGCGATAGCATTGACATATAGCTCTATCCCCTTTCTTAAAAATAGGAACTATCAACGATTCGCACCAGGAAGATAGAAGGCCATTTCGGGACGTAGCGTTGAAAAGTTGGATGCGGATCGGGGCCCAGAGGTCTATATTATCTTTATATAGATCCACCGGCACCCCATCAGGGCCAGGTGCCTTGCCCCCCAGGCTTGCATTAATACTAGCAGTTTGTCATTAAATACCAAATTGTTCTTTGTGGCCAGAATCTCCAGTTATATTTTCCTGTATTAAGCAATCTCCCACTTGTCTTTCAACGGAGTATAATTCAGAAAAGTGGTTCACTCAATCTATTTCAGCAATTGCTACTTCTATAGCAGCTGAGGCGTTATAATTCAAAAAATGGGCATTTACAGCTTTCCAAAAGGCTGCGCTATCTCGACTTAGTGATGCTTCGCACAAAGTATCCCATGCTTCTTTTTTAAAATAACTTTTCTCTTCTTTTGGGCCTGCTTATAGACATTTCTGCAGTCCTTGATTAAGATACTATCTTTGACAGGGGCATTTAAGGCATGTTTCAGGTTTGAATACGCCTTGGTACAGGCCGTGTCAAACCAACTCTTTGAAATTTTATTAACACCTTTTGTTTCCACCCAAAGTAGCTTCTTAATTTGTGAGGTAATTAATAAGAAGTTTCTTATAAAATCGGTATCTTCGGTATTCACATCTGTACAGGCATAAAACTGGGGCATGGTACTCCTTACTAGTTTTTGGAGAAAGTCTTCCGGGACTATTTTTGTCCACTTTAAAGAGTACCCATTTTTCCTCGCCAGAGAAATATTATTTATTTGCGTTTTCGGCGTATCCCTGCCACGTAATGCCCTAGATCTACCTTGAAGAATTAAACTAAGGGGAAAATGGTCACTCAATGAATTGTCAAGGGTGTTAAACGACTGAATCATGCCCCCATGTCTCGCAGACATAATTATAAAATCACTTGTTGAAGTGAGCCCTCTGCCACAAAAGGTGGGGAAAAATGGACATACAGTGCTAACCAGTGTATTCACAAAACCCATATCACATCCAAAAATGACCTCGTTTAGATAGTCCCCAGACTTGGTGTGCTCAAAATGGCTCAAACTAGTATCTTTATCAAGCATAACACCACATGTTCCTCTCTCTCCTCTTACACACAAGGAACAATTAAAATCTCCTGCCCATATAACACAGACCTCTCTAGATCTACCTTCCACCATAGATTTTATATTTCCCCCTAGGGACTTAAAAATATTATCCAAGTCCTCACGCGGGACGTTATTATAAAAATTCACCAAAACCAAAGAAAACACGCTATCAATAACGATCCTGAGGATATGATAATACATATTGTTAAAAACAATTTCTATTTTAGTACATAACATGTTAGACACATAGGTGCATAAACCCCCCTTAGCTCTGCCGTGGGCTGAGCTAATAGCTGGGGAGAAAAAAGTTTTAAAACCATTGACATGATCAGGGGCCGTAGTCCAGGTTTCTTGGAGACTAACGACATCATATTTGTTCACAAGGTTTACCCAATTGTCATTTCCCAATTTTGATCTTAAACCTGCGATATTCCAGCTCCCAAATGACCAAGTTTCCTTATTCATTTGGCTAGCCAGGGTGTCCCTAGTACTCTCAGACTCCTGATTGACCCCTAACAATTGTTTTACGACTGGGATACTATCATTCCCGAGAGCCAGCTCTTTTCTCATGGAATCCTCATTGATTACCCCGTCCCTTGCCTTGACCACATTTATGCCCACATTTATGCCCACATTATCATAAACCATCTTTAAACCACAAGGTATCTTAGATATTGTGGGTTGGGTAGGAAAAGTGTCTATTGCAAGTCAGTCAATGTCCTCCATTCCCTCCAATGTTTTGTAACGATTAAATGTGGTTATATTATAAATACCCCTGTTTCTATCCCTAGGGTCCTCTTGCCTCAAGCAAGGAAGCAAGAACGCCCCCTGGTTCAACGTTGACCTTAAGAAATCCAAGAAGCTCTGTCGTTCCCTTGAGAAAACTTGGAAAACAGACCCAAACACTATCACCCAAGCCGCCTTCAAAAACGCCACCCGCAAACACCACCACCTAATCCGGACAGCCAAGAAATCAGCACTCAAAGACCGACTAGACAACAATGCCCACAACAGCAAGGAACTTTTCAACATCATCAAAGAATTCACCAACCCCACCGCCAGCTCTAACGACATCACCCCCTCTCAAGTCCTCTGCGACTCCCTTGCCTCATTCTTTCATGACAAAATCGCCGACACCCATAACAGCTTTGACAACCAACCTGTAAACCAGTCCACCCCACTCACCTCCGAACCGTTACCTCCTCCGAATATCCTTTTCGAATGGAACCCAATCACCACAGAAGAGACCATTCGCCTGATGAACTCCATCCACTCAGGATCCCCTACAGACCCATGTCCCCATCACATCTTCAACAAAGCAGACTCCATTATCGCACCCCATCTCCGAGATGTCATCAACTACTCCCTTAACTCCACCACATTCCCAGAAAGCTGGAAACACGCCGAACTCAGCGCCCTTCTGAAGAAACCCACAGCTGACCCCACCGAACTCAAAAACTACCGTCCCATCTCGCTCCTCCCATTCCCTGCCAAAGTCCTTGAGAAAGCCATTAATAATCAGCTCGCCACCTTCCTCGAAACCAACAAATCACTCGACTCCTCACAGTCTGGCTTCCGAGCCAAACACAGCACCGAGACCTCGCTCATCGCAGCAACAGACGACATTCGAACACTACTGGACAACGGAGACACAGTCGCCCTTATCCTCCTTGACCTCTCTGCAGCCTTCGACACAGTCTGCCACAGCACCCTGATACAACGCCTCAGAAACATCGGAATTCAAGGAAAAGCATTGGACTGGATCATTTCGTTCCTCGCTGGAAGAACTCAGAGAGTCTGCCTCCCCCCTTTTAAGTCAGAGGCCACCGAAGTCATCTGCGGCGTCCCGCAAGGATCATCTCTCAGCCCCACCCTCTTCAACGTCTACATGAGCCCCCTCGCAACCATTGCACGTCAACACAACCTCAACATCATCTCCTACGCTGATGACACTCAGCTGATCCTCTCACTCACCAAAGACCCAACCACCGCCAAAACCAACTTACACGAAGGAATGAAAGAAGTAGCCGAGTGGATGAAGCACAGCCGTCTGAAACTAAACTCGGACAAAACGGAAGTCCTCATCTTAGGCTCATCCCCTTCCGCCTGGGACGACTCTTGGTGGCCAACGGCCCTAGGAAAAGCCCCTGGACTCCTCACTCTCGATGACCAGACAAGTCAACGCCGTCTCATCTTCATGCTTCAACATCCTACGCATGCTCAAAAAAACATTTCACTGGATCCCCACCGAAACAAGAAAAACGGTCACCCACGCACTGGTTACAAGCCGTCTGGACTACGGAAACACCCTTTACGCCGGCTCCACCGCGAAACTACAGAAAAAACTCCAACGCATCCAAAATGCCTCAGCCAGACTCATACTAGACATCCCCCGCACAGACCACATCTCCGCTCACCTGAAAGACCTTCACTGGCTCCCCGTCAACAAGAGAATAACGTTCCGTCTCCTCACCCACGCACACAAAGCCCTATACAAACTCGGACCTGATTGTCTCAACACGCGCCTTTCCTTTTACACCCCCACCCGCCAGCTGCGTTCGTCCAACCAAGCCCTCGCCGCTGTTCCGCGCATCCACAAAGCCACCATGGGAGGTAGATCCTTCTCCCACTTAGCGGCCAAGACCTGGAATTCCCTTCCCATCCACCTCCGCCTCACTCAAAACCACCTAGCCTTCAGAAAACAACTTAAAACATGGATATTCGATAAGTAAACCTCCCCCCCTTCCTCAAGCGCCTTGAGACCCTATGGGTATGTAGTGCGCTATATAAATTCTGACTTGACTTGACTTGACTTGCCGCCATGCGTTTGATGTAATCAAGTTAGAAAACATCGATGGGTAGAAGTTAGTCAGATCCAAACTTTGGATCCCGCCATTCGGTCTATGATTATTCCACCCACAGATGTATCAAACAGCACGTCTATCTCTAAAATGAACTATTATGCAATCCCCGGGGAGATCTTTTTGTTTGTGACCAACCCAGCCTACTCTACGGACATGTAAAATTTCAGCTTGTACATGCCACTAAGTTATGTCACCTGTTAAACCAGCCCAATTCAAAGGTTTACCCTTCAAGTTTATATACAGAGAGTAAGTGAATATATATATGTTTGTCTTTGTACATTATATGTTGCTTTTATGATCCTAGAGAGCGAAATAAATCGTTTTCAATCAATAACTGAGAGATGCTAGGATTCATTGTTTGTTTTAAAAGTATACATATATAAAGTATGTAAATGTGTTTTCCAATCGTGACTTTAAAGAGGAGAAAAGGATGATTAGGGGTTAGCGGGGAAACAAATAATGGAAAGACAACCCCTATAGTGGAAATAGGATTGTGAATATATTTCCCTCTCCTCATCCTTGTAAATGGGACTTCGCTGAGTGTTAAAGCATGCACAAAAAAAGCTTTTTCTTTAGATTGCTTCTGTGTATTTCATGTTTCTGGATCACTTCTGTAGTTTCTATTTGCGATATAGTCACAAAGTATATTTTGTGTTTTTTGTGTTGCAATTTATTTATTCACATTCTGTGAGACAAGAACTGTGACATGTATGCATATTGTCTGAGTCGATTAGAATTAAAAAAAAAAGTTTATTGCACGAGCTTTTCTGTGCAAGGAGGTGATATAGTAAGAAATCATTATACAATACGGAAGTTATCCCAATACACAGGATTCTTGTTTTTGTTGTGTAACATTTTGAATAACAATGTAATCACGAAATAGTGAGACTTCATTAACAAGGCTGCGTGCATCGGCAGGGTTAATGGGAAATGTAGTTCCCTGAACTGGCAGCAGCATCACTAAATCACTTGCAAGCACGCAGGAAGTACCGGTACATCGATCACATTTTTCGTTTTTTTTTTTTTTTTAATGAAATAATTTCTAACAATTTTGGTGAAAAGCTATGTTTTTACAAAGTATGTGAATTGTATTTTACTCACTGTGGTAGATGTATGAGGTCGGTAGTGTCGGGCGGGGGGGTGTACACATTACAGGGCCAGGACACCTCCTACATTCCTGTTCAACCTCAACCCATATGCCTTTGTGTATGGTTATTGGAGCATGGATGAAGGAAGATACCCTAGCCAACACTCTTTTACATGATGCTTGTCATATATTTCTCCATTGACATTTTACAGGCTCTGATTACCATAACCATTGAGATATAGCACTCACAAGACGATAACAGTAGATTTTCTTTCAGATCTGTGAGCAGAAACATGTTGGCTCATTGGGGTGTGTGTGTTATTATACCTGCATAACATCCCCTGGTGTTGGTTTCAGTTGTAACTTAGGCAAATAAATCGTGTTATCCTGGGTTTACTTCAAGGCCTATTAAGATTATCTGGATCCCGACTTGTCCAGTCAGCTTTTCAGCTTTATTGGGAACTCACTTAGCAATGAGGTTGACTCTGCCCTTGTAGTATCATCTTACCAGTGTGGGAAGAGGTCGCAGATGATGAAGCTTGCCACAGCTAGTAGGTGAGGACTCCTCATCCAATATCATTGGCACTCTAGAATTGAGGTAGCTTTCCCTGCGACTGGTAGGGTAATTCCCTAAAGGTTTTTTTTTACTGGTACAGTTCCTCTCCCTTACTCTATTTTGTTGGTATGTCTTTGAAAAATCCCCATGCCTCACCATTTCCCCCCAACACCCACTACACCCTCCCCTCACCATAACTTAAAACAATTGGCGCTTTACTTATAGGATGGAGGGTTCTGAACTGAGGTGAAACTTTTGCGTTCTACTTAGTACGTAACCTTTTACTCTTTATCCTGATCTAGGGTTTGGCTGCTTTGCATTATAGATGCTGTTTTGCATTATAGATGTACTACCTGGAACATTCCACCTTGAAAAGAAAGTCGTTCTGCACTCTTGTTTGATCAGAGATTTTCTCATAGCAGTGATCGGCAATAATATCCACTGAAAGTCACTGAATTTCACCATTTAGTGCCCGACGACTGTTGCCCACTTCAAACTTTCACCACATAGCATTGCATTGTGCTCATCTGTGAACTTCATTTACTAGAATGTTAAATAGAAGTTTAATTGCAAAAATTAGGAGCTAATTTGCATCGTTGATTGAATTTAAAACCACTAGAATAGAAATGTAGCAGATTATTTTCAAGCAGCATATTTGAATTGCCTTACATTTCAAACAGTTTACTGGACCAGATCCCTGAAATGTTTGCAGACACAAGGGAAACCGAAACAGTATTTGGTCCCGTCATCCAAGCAGGATTGGAAGCACTGAAGGTAGGCTCTTTTTTTATCAGCTTCGAATTATGTACTCTAATTTGAATGTTGATTGTTGTGAGTAATTGCTTTAATCCTATGAAGAAAGGGTGCTTTATGAAATTTAGGTCCTTTATTTAAATAAAGTTCATGGTGTGTGGAAACGGCTACAGCTTGTCTATCCACAAGTGGAAAACAAACCTAGATGCCCAAGAAAAATAGCAATTTCCGATAGGAAGAAGATTTTTATATAATAAAAACAGTTTGTGTATTGTAGTCCGTAGAGAGGCTGCAGTAAGCAACATTGTTGAATCTGTAGTTTTAAACGCATTTTTTGAAACGCAGTGCTATATAAATGTTCATGTCTTTGTTTATTTGTATTGTAAGGCATTACCAGAAATGTTAAGTTTTCATTGGTCCCGATCATATTGAAACGCCCAACTATAAGCCTATAAACATATTGTAAAAGTAGTCATATTTTATTTATCTCCCGATATTTGTTAAAGGAGCATACATTCGCTGCATTCCTTTACTGCTAAATAGTTATTAGGAAGAGCTTTAGCTTTCTTAGTTGCCTCGTGTTATCAAATCTTTTAAAAATTGTAATAATTAAGTGCTCTGAGTGTGATTTGGATCGACTCTCACTGATGTACATGGGTTTTTCCATGGTTTGCCATTGCTTGGATGAGCTGCTCATCGCATTTTGAAGATAGTTAAATTCTCCCATTTGTGAATCCAGTTAGGTTGTGGTGTTGGCGGAATCAGTACGCCATCTGTTGAGATACAGTTGCTAAAAGTGAAGCCTGGCGTATTCTTTGGTTTTCTTTCCTCATAAAATGAAGTGTTAATTGCCGAATACATTTTTTTATCTAGTGTTTGCGGTTTTGGTATTTAGCCTTTCAATCAACCAACAACTTTATTCGAGCATTAAATATGATCATAAACGCAGATACATAACAATCATACATAATATTAAAACCATAAACTCATTGTATTTAAATTCTGGTCCCATTATATCTTTAATTCAAAAGGTCATATGCCTCCTAACACAAAGAGCTCTCCTAATAAACGACCTAACTAAATCAAATCAATGATGAGCTCAGTGTCAACAAATAGAACTGGCCTACATCTAGCCAACCCTGTCAAAACACTGTACTATTCAGTAATCGCCCTTGCCCATTCATGTGTTTTGTTTTACTGCCGTGTTGGACTTGTGGCTTTTTTGTAAAAAATAAATTAAAAAGTTAAGTCATGCGTGCACATAGGCTTAAGTATATCAAACAAATACTTCCATCTTCAAAAGTGTCTACAATACATTATTTTGCTTTGGATGCCTTTTATGTTCATCTCTTAAAACACCAACTCCATTTTATCACTTCTTTTCATAACACTAATTAGAACATTGGAATGTGGAGCACTCCATTGAATACAATGGAGTGCTCCGAACTTCTATGGGCCGGCTAAGGCCCCCAAAGCAACATTCTAATGTTATTTTCACAAAGGCTTCTCGGAGCCCGGCGTAGCTGGGCTATACTGACAATTAAAGTCCTCCTGCTCCCTTGTTAAAGGCCTTCGCTTTCGGCTCGGGCCTTTAACGCTGGAGCGAGCCTTTAATAGCCGGTATAGCCCGCTTTGGCGGGCTATAAGGCTATATTTTGATCATTCAGTCGCTCAGGGAATACGATCTACTGCCAGCTTTCATTTTGTAGTTTTCCTTTCAGGATTGCTCAGGGGAACACGATCACCCAACTGTTATCAAATACTTAGCATAACAAGTAGCCAGACGTATTAACTTTGCTAATGTTTATTTAGGTTTTAGATCGGTTTTATTATTTTCAATAGAAAAGTGGTAGATACAATAACAACCCATCTACATCCACTGGCCGGTGGTGATTCATTGAACTGCAAAGCGTGTATGTAACATAGGTGGGGAGGATCAAAGGAGACAGTGATCGATAAGGAGACACGAAGAGTACTGAGTATAGAGAGGGGTAGCAATACCATTCAGAGCCTGCACTGGCAAAAGTGCTTTAGTAGGCATCAAATGGTGTTTAATTCCCCGGTTAGGCCAATGTAGCGAAGCAACTTATTTCTTACATTGTCCTCACAAATAACATTTCAAAGCTGTGACCTTTTGCATACATTTGCACGCACAACAATGTTGGATTGGTTTCTCTGAAACTGAACTTGTTTTACATCTAGCTTCACAGACCTTTATCACAACACCCTAAACATCATGTTCGAGGCATGTGGGCTGCTGAATTCATATCTTTTGCATAGATTGCCGCCTAGTGTTGGGTCCGGATGATTGCACATTGTTGTCCTGGAAGAGTCTTCGAAGTATCACGAGATAGGTGGCTCCTCCCCTGGACTACAGTGCGCATGGGCATCGACTCCATCCCCAGATTGTTTTTTTCCGCCATTGGGCTCGGATGCTTATTTGATCACTCAAGTTCGGAATCAATAGAAACCTTTCTTTTTGGGCCAAAGGCCTTTACTATATCGTCGGTATTGTCTTGCGATCGGTGCCCAGTTCTGTTCCCGCTCAGTTCCCGAGTCGGACATCCAGAGGAGTCGCGTGGCTCTTCTGCGCTGGAGGCCCGGTCGACGCCAGAGGCCTTATTCGACGAACCATCATGGAACAGAGCCCGTTCAAAAGGTGCCCCGTGTGCAACTCGAAGTATCCTCACATCGACGTCCACCCGGTGTGCAACAAGTGCCTGTCGCCGGATCACGATGAAGCCAACTGTATGGCTTGTTCTCGTTTGCACTCCAAGAAGACGATTCGACTTAGGCGCGCAGCACGCCAGGAGGCCCAGCAGACGGCACCTGACCCGGTGAACATTTTTGATACCGAGGAAGAGGAGGCAGACGAGCAAGAAAATCAAGAGCCGATGTCCAATCCAGCAGCGGAGATCGACTCCAGCTACGACGCTGATGTTGAAATGCTCGATACTGAAGAAATCGTCGACGAGGTAGGAGACCACGATGGGGCCTATGGGGCCATGGAAGATAGCTCAAGTGAGGAGCTATGCCCAACCGCCGAAACAATTCATACGGCTCAGGTCGAGGGATCGCCACATGGCCTTACCCAAGATCTTACACTGGGTTCTACAGCCTCGCCTCCAGGCCCGGCTTCGGACACTTCTAACGAGCCACAAATGGTGAAATCGAAACCGAAAGAGAAAGCTTCGGTGTCTACACAACCGAAAGCACTGGAGGCGCCATCGAAACAAAGTGCGTGTTGCTTTGGTCGGCTCGAAGTCTTCTGAACTATCGGCACCGACAAAGCTTAAAAAGGTTATCGACCCGGTGAGGTCGCTAAAGGGTGTCGAGCTGAAGACTGGGACCCCGAAAACACTGGTGAAGGTCGTCGACCCGAAGAAATCGGCGCCAAGGGCCGTCGACACAAACAAAGGACTCGGAGCTCCAAAAGTTGTCGATCCTGCGCGTCGGACGGACAAGGCCAAAAGCAATACAACTCTCGAGTCCGCGCATGGCGGTGGCTCGAAGGAACCTGTCGAGTCGACGCAGCCGTCCGCCTCCTTCTCGAAGCAGGTGTCGGAATCGTTGAAACGCATTTCGGAGAAAGCTTCGGCTGTCGGTCCCAAGGATACTTCCACGCCGAAGCCTGCCACCAAACATCAAAAGTCGCCGGCGCCCATTCAGTTTACGCTGCCACCAAAAGTGGTGCCGAAGGCCTTCGCACCTAAGACGGTCGTCGAGGCATCCATGAAGGTGTCCACGGGGCCAAAGCCTACACCTGCGGTTGTGGGCACAAAGCATCGACAACCCCTGCTTGAGGAGCAGTCTGAACAATTCATCGACGCCGACACGGGTAAACTTTCTATTTACAAACGAAAGATTGCCCCGGCACAGCCTATGGAGTCCTACACAATTCCAATAAAGAAGAAGAAGGATTCCACGGCTTCACCCGTTCTTGTCGAACTGATAGCTCCACGTGGACAGGAAACTGCTCCTATCTCGCCCACTTACTCAGATGTGGAGGCTGGGGAAGGTGACTATGATGAGTACAACTACCCTGCCGACACCGATCCTGAGGATCAACATGACACATGGGCAGATGCTTCTGACCCAAGAGATCCACAAACTGCCCCAGACACTCAGGTGTATAACGTGAAAACATTACCTACTGAGGACTCAGCAGCATTTAATGCGCTTATTGAAAGGGCAGCCAAAAATCATGATGTCCAGCTCCATGCTGACCCTATTGAGGTGGATTTTTTGTTTGACACCTTTTCCACCTCTGAGAGGACCGTAAAGACTCTGCCAATGCTTAAGGGTGTATTAAAACATGCTGGAGACATTTTTAAAGAGCCCACAAGGGCCAGGGTTATAAACTCCAGAATTGAGAAGAAGTACAAGCCGGCGCCTGGGGACCCTACCTACATCAAGGGCCAGTTGCCGTTGGACTCTCTAGCTGTTTCCAATGCCCGGAAGAGGGCAAACTCACAAACTACTGGTGATGCTCCTCCCCCTGACAAGGAATCTAAAGTGCTAGAAGCATCAGGGAAAAGGGTGGCGGCTCAAGCGGCCAATATCTGGCGCATTTCAGACACTCAGGCACTCTTAGCCAGATATGACAGGGCACATTACGATACACTTGAGACCCTGTTACAACACTTGCCAGGTGAATATAAAGAGGCAGCAGAGATGCTCATACAGGAAGGAAAACTCATCTCAAATGCTTCTATTAAGTGCGCACTGGACGCAGCAGACACCGCGGCCAGGGCCATTAATACCAGTGTGATGTTACGGCGACAGGCCTGGCTGAGAATCTCCGGGTTCAAGCCGGAGATACAAACCACCATCCTAAATCAGCCTGTAAACCCTGATCACTTATTTGGACCTGAGGTGGACACCACCCTAGAGAAAATCAAAAAGGACACTGAAGCTGCGAAGTCTATGGGGGCTCTCCAGTCGCAGCAGTTCAGGGGTGGTTCTTTTCGTCGCTCAGGCAATAGAGGTGTTTTCAGAGGCCAGATGTCCCAACAAACACAGTACAATAAGGGTGGCGCGCAAACCACGTACACCAAACAAAGTAGAGGTGGCTATCGCGGAAACAGCGGCAGAGGTCGTGGAAACAACAGCTCCCGATCCTCCGCCGCCAACAAACAGTGACGCCTTGTCACTGCCCCCGACCATACAACACCGGTCGGGTGGAGACTCAAACAGTTCCTGCCGGTCTGGAAATCCATCACCACAGACAGGTGGGTCATAAAGCTTATCCAGTACGGTTATTGTCTGGAGTTAACATCCACTCCACCCAACATACCCCCAAAACACCGTCCTATGTCCACAGAGCATTTGCACTTATTGCAGCAGGAGGTACTCGTCATGCTGCAAAAAGGGGCAATCGAGCTCGTGCCGGTGGAAGAAATAGGCACAGGAGTGTACTCCTTGTACTTCTTCATCCCGAAAAAGGACGGGTCCCTCAGACCCATACTGGACCTCAGACCCCTAAACCAGTATATTCTATCAGAACACTTTCACATGCTAACACTGCAGCAGGTTCTAACGTTGCTCAATCAGGGAGATTTCCTCACCACATTAGATCTAAAGGATGCATATTTTCACATTCCGTAACATCCGTCACACAGAAAATACCTCAGATTCACCATTCGGAATCCGCATTACCAATTCAAAGTCCTCCCTTTCGGAGTGACGACGGCACCCACGGTGTTCACAAAGTGCCTGGCGACAGTGGCTGCACACCTCAGGAGACAACACGTTCACGTCTACCCTTATCTGGATGACTGGCTTGTCCAATCAAAGTCGGCCCAGCAGTGCGCCGCCAACATGTCCCACACCATTCGCCTTCTTCACGATCTGGGATTGTCACTGAATTACCCAAAGTCACACCTTCAGCCCGCCCACGTACTGCAGTATCTGGGCGCAACAATAAACACTCTGGCAGCCACAGCACAGCCGAATTCAGTGAGGATCAACAGCATTCAATTGCTGATACAGAAATTCAGACCGCAACACTCGATCCGGCACGAGTGTTCATGCAGTTGATAGGCATGATGGCCTCCTGCATCTTCATAGTCCCGCACGCGAGAGTACATATGCGTCCGTTACAAGAGTGCTTAGCACATCAGTGGACTCAGGCTCACGGACAGTTCAGAGACCTAGTGTTGGTAACCTGTCGTGCATACAACTCTCTGCATTGGTGGAATCCACACAACCTTTGCAACGGACGACCGTTCCAGGAGCCTGTGCCACAGATCATCCTAACGACGGACGCATCTCTCCAGGGTTGGGGAGCTCATGTACTCCACTACACGGTGCAGGGACTATGGACAACGCAGCAAAAGAAGATGCACATCAACCTCCTAGAGCTGATGGCAATCTTCATGGCAATGAAGGCATTCAAGGTACATCTGTGCAACAAGGTCGTGTTGATCCGGACGGACAACATGACGGCCATGTACTCCATTCAGAAGCAGGGAGGTACACACTCTCCACAGTTGTCTCATCTGGCCCAGAGCATGTGGAAGTGGGCCATTCAAAGGAACATCTTCCTCATGGCAGAACACCTCCCAGGCAAGGGCAATCAGATGGCGGACCTGCTCAGCAGGCACAGCCACCAAATGCACGAGTGGGAGATCTATCCATCAGTACTCCACCCATACTTCCAGCAGTGGGGTCATCCAGAGATAGACCTGTTTGCCACAAAGGAAAACGCCAAATGCCAAAGCTTAGCCGCCAGGTTCCCGCACCCACAGTCGCAGGGCAATGCGATATGGATGAACTGGTCAGGCAAATTTGCGTACGCTTTTCCCTCAGCGCCTCTAATACCGGTGGTGGCACGCAAGCTGAAGCAACACTCGATGACGCTCATCCTGGTTGCTCCAACGTGGGCACGGCAACCATGGTACACCACGTTTCTAGAACTTTCCGTGGTACCGCATCAAAGGCTGCGCCTCACTCCCATGCTTTTGACGCAGAGCCATGGCGACATTCAGCACCCAGATCCGCTACAGCTCAACCTGGCGATCTGGCTCCTGAGGTCCTAGAATTTGGCTACCTCAACTTGCCTCCCGACTGCATGGATATCATACGGGAGGCAAGAAAGCCCACCACCAGAGCATGCTATGCGGCAAAATGGAAGCAGTTTGTCATTTATTGTGCAGACCACAACATCAACCCGCTTGACGCGTCTACGCACAACATCATTTGTTATCTGTTACATCTTTACAAATGCAATCTGGCATATGCTTCCATTCGGATACATTTATCCGCCATAGCCGCTTATCTCCAAAACAGGCAGCAGCTCTCACTTTTCAGAGTGCCTGCCATTAAAGCTTTTCTGGAAGGACTCAAACGAGTCATTCCTCCCCGGACCCCACCAGCTCCTGAATGGAACCTTAATGTGGTCCTCACCCGACTGATGGGTCCACCTTTTGAGCCTCTACATTCATGCGAGATTCAGTTCTTGACATGGAAAGTGGTTTTCCTGATAGCGATTACATCACTGCGACGAGTTAGTGAACTCCAGGCACTAACTATCCAAGAGACATTCATACAAATTCACTCCAACCGGGTGGTGCTGCGCACTAACCCTAAATTTCTTCCAAAGGTGGTTTCACAGTTCCATATCAATCAGACTATTGAACTGCCTGTGTTCTTCCAAAATCCTGAGTCGGTGGCGGAGAGAATGCTCCACACTCTTGACGTCAAAAGAGCTTTAATGTATTACATTGATAGGACCAAAGATTTTAGGAAGACAAAACAACTCTTTGTTGTCTTTTCTGCACAACACAAAGGCAACCCCATTTCCAAAGCAGGTATAGCCAGGTGGATCGTTAAGTGTATTCAAATTTGCTATCAAAAAGCAAAGCGCACTTTAACAATCCCCCCAAGGGCACACTCCACCCGCAAGTTGGGGGCCTCCATGGCTTTCCTTGGAAATATTCCTTTAGAAGACATTTGTGGAGCAGCCACTTGGTCTACCCCACACACATTTACAAACCACTACTGTGTAGATGTGCACTCCAAACAGCAGGCAGCTGTAGGGCAGGCTGTTCTAAAAACACTTTTTCAAACTGCTGCAGCTGGCACAGGCGGCCGCCGCTAATGGAGGGACTGCTATGTATTCTATGCAAAAGATATGAATTCAGCAGCCCACATGCCTCGAACCGAATATGCTACTTACCAGTATGCATCTGTTCTTGGCATGTAGGGCTGCTGACATTCATATCGCCCGCCCTCCTCCCCGGCGCCTGTAGCGGTTGCAGCACTTACACTTACTCTTAGCATGGTCATCACTCACGAAGTAACACTCCATCTTTGCCCCAACGGCTAAAAACAATCTGGGGATGTAGTCGATGCCAATGCGCACTGTAGTCCAGGGGAGGAGCCATCTATCTCGTGATACTTCGAAGACTCTTCCAGGACAACAATGTGCAATCATCTGGACCCAACACTAGGCGGCAATCTATGCAAAAGATATGAATGCCAGCAGCCCTACATGCCAAGAACAGATGCATACTGGTAAGTAGCATATTCGGCACAAGAGCTCGTTTCTTACGACAAATGTCATCACTATCTTCATCCACGAGGTGACAGGGCATTCTACATATATCCACAACATTACTAATCTATGCGTACATCGCAAGGCTGCTTTCTATTCTAAAAGATTCACGTTCCAATAGATTAGTAGAGGAGGTACTTCCGCTGTCACTAAGGGTTCTTGCATGCTGAGAAATTACCAAGCAGCAGTCTGAATCTCGTGAGGGGTGTCCAGTTTGTGACCAAGATGGGGTCCTTCACTCTATCCTATCAGGAAATGGTGTTGGATCAGCCCTTGGGAGGGATTCTTGGCTTTACACCTACGCACACTCCAGGTACACTTAAATTAGGGTCCGCATCGTAGGAGTACGTCAGATTACTGGCTTGTTTTATAGGCCTGCATATATACGTTGCTTTAATGCCATGGTAGAACTCTACCTATTTTTAACGCTTTTGGGGCTCATAATCACATTTATCTGCGTCTGTCTCCTTATCATTGCAGCACACGTATTTTATGCAAGAATAACGGTGGTTCAATAAATATTATTGAAAAATTCCCACTGTGTATTCTCTTTATATTTTCTCTGAGAACAAGACAGTACAAGTGACTGAGCAAAAGGTTCTGTACTGTATTTCTTGCAGCTAGGACCCCACTATCGTAAGGTGGTAGAAGAGGCCAGAGAGCAGGGTCGTCTGTCTAGAGATTGGAGACATGCGGAAATGGTGGTGTTCCACCAGCCTGGTAGACCTCCTGATCAACACGCGTCGTACCGCCCTATCTGTCTCCTGAACGTTGAGGCCAAGATTCTGGCTAAGGCGTTGGCCACATATTACCTCTTTCTTCCATCCCGATCAGGCCGGGTTTATGCCCAACGGGCAACCCGACATAATATTTGTCAGGCGCATGTTGCCGTTGCGACCATCCAGGGGTTGGGGGAAGGAGCATTGCACTTGCGGGCAGATGTGGACAGGGCATTCGATTCTCTTAGCTGGGTGTACCTCTTCGCACTCCTCCGCAGGTTGAGTGCATCCTGTCCTACCTGACCTTGCTATATACAGACTTCATTGCATCTGTGCACGTGGCAGGCATTGGCGTCCGCAGTGGGGGGGCAAGGAGGGGCGTTTGCCCCCCCCTGGAGTGACCCTACTTGCCCCCCCTGCGGACGCCCATGAAAACCGTGACTTCAAGACGGGGTTCTCACTCTCTTTCCTTTCTGTGAAATGGATCCAAAAGATAAAGACACTTTTGCTGGAAATGTCATATTTTTCTGACATTTTAATTCCAAAGTGCAGCATTGGTAATAAAAGGCTAAAAATATGAAAAATAGATAAATAACTAAATAAAGTGAGACAGAGTGGTAGCAAACTGGCCAAACTGATTTTATTCACACTGAAACACATTAGCGCCACTTTTACAGAGTTTGCCAGTGAAGCGCTATTTTTGTTTTCTTGTCTTTGTTTTCCCTGGACTTGGAACTTGTGCACCAATCCTGGAGGTACTGCAATCTGTGGATTAGAAAACAAAATGTGTGCTGCGGCTCTGCGTCCAGGGACGTGGTCTTTTTACCCTACTGCTTACGTTTTGTAAAGGTTATAAGCAATGGCAACTGAAATGGCTCCATTCAGGGCCCTGTAGTCGTGTCCTTAACTTTTCAGGCAAAAGCACTCACTGATTTCTGAATAGTGAGTGCAAAAGCATTAAGGTAACCATGCTCCTGCTTAAATTTCCCATGGTTTGCTAAATTTGCATTCCCTATAAGTGTTTGCTTTTTCCCGGATGTTGTTACTTTTTTTTTTTGTAGGCCGCATATTGCTCTTGTCTAGTGCGTAATTTAAATTGAGCCGCATCCAGGTGTTTATAGCGGGCAACAATTGGGTTGTAGTTGAAGACAGTGGGAGTTTTTCTCAGTGGGGCAGTACGGTTTTCAGTGGGGGAGAGGATGTGGCACTTTGGTCAGAGCTGCTGAATTTGGAACTGGGAACCAGGTTTAGCCTTAAAAACCAGCCCACCAGACCACTCTCCTGCGAGAGCACAATCACATGCTAGACCTTAGAGGGCAACACAACACCTTAGAAGTCCTGGTGTCTTCGCACCAGCAGGTGGACCCTAGCATGACAGTGTAGGTTAACCTTCAAGTCTTGTCCACCACTATCCATACTGAAGTTCACCTCCAGTCTTGCGGGCAGTCCTATGAAGCAGCACACACTAGAACAACAGTCACTGAGGTCACAGGACCCTTGAGAACGACCAGCTCTAGGGCACTGCAACCAGTGTGACCACACCGGGTGCTGACTTTAGGTGGAGGCATCATGTTTGCAAGTATATTATGGTTTTAAAAACGCTTGCTGCCTCCTTCCTGGACTCCAGCAATTTTCGGCAACAATAAAAATGTCATGATGACTCTGGTGATTAATGTTCTTCCTAGAGAGAGATCAGAATTTTGTCTAGTGGAAGTTTTGACTCATGGAAAGGTAGCTCAGAGGGTTAATGTACCGGCTGCAAAGAACTTGCGCCATGCAGATCACAAAGTGCACATAATGTAAATAGGTCAGTGGGCTACTGCTTTTGTCAGCGAGATCCTTTTGCTACTTGCAGTTTATAAGGTAAAATCCTAACTTAGAACAATGAGCTATTAACTGTCATCTAAGAGCTGCATACAAACTGGAAAGTATAAATGAGAGCGTTATGTTTCCCCCCACCCACCCCCAGTCTTTGATTATCCTTATGTCCCAAAAAGTGTTCTTTTGGACAGAAATCAATTCTGATTATTAAGGAGAACCCCAACCATGGTATTGCGTTTTAAATTCCGGGTATTGTGTTTCTCCAGACCAATCACTATAAAACTATATGGGCTACTAGTATGGTTGTCATGTGACTCCTACACCTTGTAGTCCTTAGTCTTATGTAACATTTTCTATACAGTGATTTACACACAGATTGATTGTCTCTGTGTAATGTGTGTGATGTAAAGTGCTCTGACACCCTACAATGGTATGAGTGGCGCTGTAAATCAAATTAAATGCATCTGAGAGAGAGTGGTTATGGAAACTTGGGGGGCACAGTTAAAAGGTGGTAGTGAGGGAATCCATGGCAGAGTTGGTTATTGGGGGGCACTAACAAACATTAATGCACAGGACACCACCAGTGCTATGGCTGGCCCTGCCCTTGAGGCCAGTCTGCCTCACCCATAGGTACCTCCATTGGCCTTGTTTCAGCAGTAGTAGCTGCAACTCACCAGGGATTTGCAATGCAGGATTTGCACACACACCAAACTAAGTTTGCAAATTTACAGTCACCCGGCTTCATTCACAAGCACTTTTAACATGTGAAGCCTGCTGTGGGGGCTACTAAATTATGCATTAAAAAAAGGCTGCACCGTAATGCAGTATATTTTCAGATATTTTATTATTTTGACGTGTGTACACATGCTAACAGTCTCTGGAAAGATTTTGCCTTATTAGTACCAGTGTAACATACAAACTCAGCAGTGAGAAAGGTGACCAGTCAATCTTTACAATAGGCCATCCACTCCGCAGCAACACATGCCACATTTTATATTCACTTTTGATATATTTGAGCTACAAACAATTTATTAGTTTAAATGGTCAGATCGTGCAGCAGATCTTGCATTATGAGACAAATATGGCTGAGGCATAATTTTAGAGAAAACATTTGCAAACTAGGATATTTTGCCATTCATGTTTGAACTGCTGTTGTGGAAAAAGGGTGAAGTGCTGATGACAGAAACTCCATGGCTCGGAGACAAATGGCTTGGGTTTCCACATTTTATCGTATTTGGTACATTCTGTGATTAGAAGCATATCCCACTTTGTGAATATATTTTAATGTCAATAACTCTTTATAACCTTAAATAATCATGTCTATCCATTGGTTGATTAAAGTGGGCAGTGAAATGCCAAACAAATCCTAAAAATTGGGATGTCTTCATGTGAGAAGTTGGCCTGATAGGTGATGTTTCCAATTCTGGAACCACCTGTTATCAGACCAAACAATCCCTTATGGTGTCTGGTTGTAAGTCAACCTTATTAGACAAGCTATCCTAGGGGTAGCATGGACTAAGCAGCCTAAAGGCTTAACTTAAGAGGTCGTGTTAAGCGTGCTGTTTTACCACATACAATCCTGTAATATCAAATGAAAGGACACCACACAAGTATATATTATAAAAATATATGTATTTATTACTAAAAACAATCCCCAGTATTCTTTATGAATAAAGGGGCACAAGCGTTAAATCAAAAGCACAGTATAACATACAAAGTTGCACAAATATGGATGAGGGCGAGGGGCCACTCAGACCATATACTAAACAAGTGGTATAAGAGATACCAATCGAACAGTGGTTAGGCCTAGGGCCTAGGGAATCGCTGGGAGCAGTCGGGACAAGCAATGCTGAAGTCGGGAGAGGCCCACGGGATTCGGGTGCAGTGCGGAAAGCGCACGCATGCACCAATGTTAACCAATGGTGCGTAAAAGTTGTAAAGTTAAAGTTTAAGGACACTTCCGCTGAACCTAGAGGAACAAAACTTAAGACACAGACCCTAGAGATGTGTACCAGTGTGGGAACACCGGCGGAGCAAAGTTACCTCACCCACAGGAAGCGGGTGCACAGGGTCGAAGTTGAGTCGGGTTTCGTCACGCAGGCTCTTGGTGCTTGAAGCTGAAAGGGCTGCAGGCGGGGTGAAAGAAAAGTGTCCGGTGGAGTCCAAGGGTGGACTCAAGTCGAAAAGTACCTGAAAGCAGAGGGGACAGAGTCTGGGTCACTCAGCAGTGACCAGGGTGGAACCAGGACGGAACCAGGCAATGTCGGGCGCAATCAGGTGGTCGTCGAGGAGCTTCTCTCCGCTGTCACGTGGGCTCTGGGGCATCTGCGACGTCCAGGAGCGGGTCACGATCTGTCCCACGAGGGCTCTCACCGTCGGCGCAGTCGGCTTCAAGTTTGGAGCAAACAACACTTGGCAAGAGCAATCCACGCAGAACCGGGAGATTGCTTCTCACTCGAACCAGGAGGGTCAGAGTCGGGGCTCCTTTTCAGGGGAGCTGGTGCAAGTCTGGAGCAACCAGAATCGCAAGTCGATTTTCAAGTTTCGTCGGCACAGGGGCCACTAGCCGGCTGGCAAGTGACCGGGCCAACACGTTGAGCCAAAAGTAGCAGAAGGGCCCCACGCAGCACTCGGTGAGTGTAGAGGGGTGAGCTTCGGTGCAAGAGTGGCTCAGTGTTGGGGCTTCTCAAACCCCGGTGTACAGCTTCGAGGGTCACTCGTGGGCTGCACGGTCAGCGTCTCGTGGTCTTTCCAAGATGGCGTGCCCCACGCTTCCGGTCGCCTCCACGGGTCTCAGCTCTGCAGGGACTGTGGATCGGGCTGTTGGAGGGCAGGCAAGCTTGATCTCGTCGATCTCAGTCGCTCGAGTTCCGGCGGGAACTGCGACAAAGCAGATGTCGATGGCTGGATGGTGCCTGTTTGCACAGGGTGGTCACTCCTTGACCACAAGGGAGATTCTTCGGGATTCTACGTCGAGTAGGATGTCGAAGGGTCCAGAATTTCGTTTCTTATGTTTCTACAGGATAATCTGAAGTGCATTGGCACTGCTCCCAGTCTTATACTAATTTTGGGGGCTGGATTACCTGCTAGGTCCCCTCCTATGGGTGGGACCCAGGAAGTGGGTGGATACACCCCCTTCCTTTGATCCAGGCCGCCCTGGCACGAGGGCTGGAGTGCCCCAGAACCGGTTTGGCCGGATTATGCAAGGGGCAGCCTTGTGCACCCCAAGCAGTGTCTGGTTTCTTTCAAACCTCCCTGCTACAATCCACTATCTCCTGTCTGGGGGGGTGTAACACCTCCCTGCGACAGGAAACCCTTTGTCCAGGCCCCTTTGGCTGAGTTTCGGTCAGCTTCAGGGGGTCAGACTCTTGTCTGTGGCAGAGGCATCCATTTTGTGGATCTAAGGTCCTTTTAGAAATTAACCGCATTTAAGTAAAGTAACATGTCTTACCCCTCTAGAGGGGTGGAATGCTATCCCCGTCGCCAGAACTGGTGAGGGGATAGTATTCCAAATCGTATGACACCTTACACGACATGTTTTGATAAAGCCAAACCAGAGTTGCTATATAACCGCGAGGATTATAATGCACTTAAGAGTATATGGTATGGCATTATCCTGAAACAGCTTAGGGAGTTGTTCCCGACAGCTGCAGACAGGCTCAGCTCATGCTAGAGCTCCATCTCACATTAAACCACGCACTCTGCCTCCAGGATTGATGAGGCCTTCCATAGGAGTTGCTCACAGGTTTATATGTGTCCAGATATAGGTTTGGATATAGGTATACTATATCTAAGTAAGGGGTGCTTACACCACCTTACCCCAGCTGAGTGATCAGCCAGTTGTGTCAATTTAAGAACCAGCCAGGGGTGGCAAAAGTTATGCTGCAGCCCCTGGTAAGCCTTGGTGGCCCCTATGCCCTGGGCACCTATAGTGCATTATACAGGGGCTGACAAGGAGTCCATTTCCAATTGTGGTATGTGCCTATAGCACATGTATCATTAATTTAGTGAGAGAACAGCAGGCTGGGGGTCTGATCAGCAGGCCCACAGCCTCAGTAGTCGAAAACCAGTGAAACAAAAAGCAAAAATTTGGGGTGACCATAGGATAGCAGACCCTACTCTCCTACACTTCACATTCTGGCCACACCTCTGGCTCCACCCACAGATCCAATCCTTGGGTTATTCCCGCCATTTGATTCTCCGCCCACTGTTCCCCTACTTTTTTTCCCCCACTTCGACCACTGTGTAAGGCTCAGCATCCCTGGACCTGTGATGTGCTGCCGCTGCGGGCGCCGCATGTGCCACACATTTACGGTGCCGGGCTTCCGCATAAGGGAGCTGGCCATTATTGTATCCCTAAACGTGGGCACGTTGTCAGTTTGACATTGACTACACGTAGAGGGACTCTAAGTTTCTTTTAAAAAATATAGCTAACATTTGGACCTATACATTTTATTTTGTATAAATTAATTGAATGTGTGTAAAATTTAGCACTGCCCAGGGAATTCTAGTAAAGGGAGCACCCATTGGCGAATCACTAGCGTTTGTGATTGCTGCATTATTTATTACTAACTTTGACGTTGTGCTTTAACTTTGGATAAAAGTTATCATGAATTCTAGCACCAAGAAGCCAATATTGGTAAATATGTGTGCTACAAATAATCCCTAACATACACTGTGCATACAGTATATTTAATCTGGTGCTTTAATCATAGGCTGTTTTAAAGTAATCTGATGAAAATCGAATCTGCTGAAGACAGCCTTGATTGGTGTTGGATCAAGGACCCGGAAGTCTACACACCTAGCAGACAGAGATAAAGCACCTTGTCAGAAAGTTTAGCGTTTTCCCTACAGGTGGTGTTTGTTGGCCTGTGGCAGGGTCAGTCACATGTCCTGGACTCCTGGCATTTAATTGAGTCTATCCCAGTTCTGCGCCCCAGTGTTTTTTATGCCCCACCTGGCACACATCATGTTGGAGGATGGGGATGACGTTAACATTTTGCCCCCCCCGGAAAAATTTCTGCGGATGCCACTGGTGGCAGGCTCTGTCTCCTCCACGTTTTCTATTGGACGAGGCAACAGACAGGGTTGTCCACTGTCTCCCTACTTGTTCACTTTAGCGATGGAGCTCCTTGCTGCCTGGTTGCGGATTGACGCCTAAGTGACCGTTCTTGAATGGGCACACAGACTGTTGGATCGTATTGCTCTTTACGCTGATGATGTGCTGTTTTTTCTTACCGATTTAGATAGGACGGGACCGAGGCTGGTTCGCATCCTGCAGATTTTTGGGGAGACCTCCGGCCTGTACATGAACCCTCGGAAGTCTACCCTCTGGGTTCTTGGCGGCAAGGGGGGCCTCGGTTCTTGGGTGTCTTCCGTTCAGGTAGTATATGGGGGGTGAAATATTTGGGAGTGTTCTTATTGGACTCACCTACCACATCATGGTATAGAAATTTGGCTCCTGTATGGGATCGCGTGCATGAGAATATTAAAACTTGGTCCCATATGCCCCAGTCTATATATGGCTGGTCGGCCATCTTTAAGATTGTCTCGCTCCAGCGCTTGCTTTATCAGTTACAAAATCATCCAAATCCCTCCCAGATGGTTCTGTCAGGTTAATGCGGCCCTGGGCCAGTTTCTCTGAGATGGTAGAGTGGCGAGGGTGGCCCTACGGACCTGTTTTCAGTCCACATATTGTGGGGGGCTGGCAACCTCTGATATTCTATCATACTACATGGACTCACACCTGCTTGTCCTCAACGAATGGGGATATGGCCGACTCGGTGTATGCTGTTGAAGGGAGGTGCATGGGGGGGACCATACCTTCGACACAATTCTCTATTCTGCACAGTTGCGCAGCTCCCTGCTATCTACCACAAGGATTATCTTTCAAATCTGGCAGTAGGTGCTACGGAGGATGGGTTGGTGGAATAGGTTGACCCGGGAGACCCCTCTTTGGCGCAATGGGCGCCTGCCACAGCTGGCTGCTCTGCCTGGATTTTGTGACTTGGACAGTATCGGTATCTCTATCCTGAGTAATGTCATGCGAGGGCCTGTCCTGAAATCCTTTCAAGATCTACAAAAAGACTTTCATATACCAAAACCCTAATTTTTTTAAATAACTGCAGTTCCGGCACGCCATTTCCCTTAGCTCAGAGGGCTTAGAGACACTGGCTGAGTTCAGCCCGGTGGAGGCGAAGGTGTTCATGTGAGATCTCCAAAATCTACCAGTCCCTAGTTACCCACAGCTCCCCACGCTGCAGCGTCTTAGGGAGGCCTGGGAGGGTGATGTGGGTCCGATGGAAGAGGAGGACTGAACAGATGCCCTGGCCTCCCCGCGGGGGGCGGCCATTGCTATGAGCCTTCGCCTTATCCAGTTGAGGTACCTTCATTGGGTATACTTTACCAAGGTTAGGCTCTGGAGCTCAGGTCTGGTGGCTTCCCCTGTGTGTCTCAGATGTGAACATGAGGAGGGTACTCTCTTAAATACAGTTTGGCACTGCTCTGGTGCGATTCTGGAGGGCGATTATGGCCAGCCTCTCTGAAGGGCTGGGCTGGAACCTTCCCTGCTCGCCGAAACTGGTTCTCCTGCATGTTATGGAAGGAATTGGGGGCAATATATACAAACTCCATCTTATTTTTTATTTTATTTTTTGTAATTTCTTTGTCCTCAGAAGCCTCTTTAATGGAAAGAAAAAACAGTAACGTTCTTCCACTTGCACATGTTTATGGGCATCCCGAAACCTGAGCTCATGTGCTTTTCAGCAGGTCAAGGAGGCTAGGGCAACAACGGAGATCGAGATTCTTTATGACACTCAGATACGACCTCCGTCTACCCCCTTTTCTTTGTGTCTGTCTCTTCCCTCTCACTTCCCCACCAGCAGACTAGACAACAAGAAACCAAGCCCAAGACCTGGTGAGGCTGAACAGGCATACTCATTGGACCACTGAATCATTCCTGATGATATTAAAAACATCACACCATTCAAAGAAAGGAAGCCAAAAGTTAACGTCCCTAGAGCTCTTTTTATCTAAGGTTGCAATGTATTTAATGGAACATACCCAGTTGTCCAGATTGGGGGGGAGGGCTGACACCCATAACTTACAAATCTTCCTCCGTGCCAGTAATACATCATAAAAGATAAACCTTGCCTGATTTTTAGTAAGTTTGACTTCAGGTTCCATCTATCCAAAGATAACAAGCAAAACACTTACCTTAACATTAAGCTTCAGCATTGTGACAGCACTCTACATACTTCACTCCAGGAAGTTTGCAATTCCGTGCATTCAACAAACATATGGACATCGTCCTCTTTCATATTACCACACTTCAGGCAGGGAACTTCACCTCCTCTCCCAAAATGTGACCGTTTCAGAGATGAACAATCCGCTCTGTGAATGGAAAAGAGATGGTTCTTTCCTCAGGTGTGCAGGCTTGACTATTTTAAAAAGCATAGACATAGATAATTACCAGTAATTCTCCAGCAATGATTCCGGCAAGTATTCTCCCCATAGCTCTGCAGTAAGCGTGAAATCTCCATCCTCTATTTCCACCAGTAACCAGTATATGGACGCTAACTCCTTCTTTTGGCTTGAATCTTGCTTCAGTTTTGATTCCAGGTCGTTTTGTTCACCTATCTTTAATAAGAGGTCCTGGAACCAACTCCGCATTTGAAGGTATTTCTTAGATAGGCAAAGGTTTGTTGGTTGGCTCCAGTCTTCCCACATAATAAGCTTGCCATCGTTTGTTATCTGATCCCATCGTGTGAGGCCCCCCTCTACCAATGGTTTAGCAAGAATGTCCTTTGTCCACTGTGGGGAGCCAGGTCTATCCCAGATAGGGGCCAAAAAACTGTATTAAGGATTTTTAAAGATTTTCCTGACCCTATACCCTGTCTCTGCAAGTCCGCTCCTAATCTTTAGCCTGACCTTTTAAAAACATTTTGGGTCGGCATATTCAAAGAGTAACCCCTCTTTGACTCCTGGCTCAAGATTTGAAATTACAAACCACAGGCCTCCTATCATAGAACGACTTGGTGAGTAAAATAGACCTCTCCCATTTTTTAAAATAAAAAAGTAGGTCTGGCAGGGCTAAGCCCCCTTTCTCAATTCTTCTCCTCAACTTTTTCCAAGTTATCCTTGGTCCTTTACTTGCCCATATATAAGTAGCTAGCTCACCTTGTAACTTCCCGATCCAATCCGTCTTAAAAGGCAAGGGAATAAAGTCAAACAGAAAAATGAGTTTAGGGAGGATTACCATTTTAATCGAGTTACTTCGTCCGAAAAGCGATAGCTGGATATGGGACCAGGATTTCAGGAGTTTTGTGATCTCTTTCCAAACGTTATCAAAATTCAGTTTCGCTATTTTATTGATTTTTTAATTTTTTTTATTTTTAATATTTATTTATAGCAGTTTTTCTGGTATACTTCACAAATGACAACAATTACAGCTCATGGACCACACTGAACAAGAAGCAGTACTATCCCCGATTAGAGGCTATTAAACCAGTGTGGGTTTCCAGTGAAGTATTAACCAAACCAACAATCAGCAAGAATATTGACATCATTAATAATTTTAACTTGTAATCAACCCCCCCCCCCCCCCCCCATCCCCACCACCACCACCAGGCCCAGCCACCCAGAGGTCTAGCTAACAACGATTCAATCAGGGGTATCCTCTAATCTCTCCACTCGTCTGTGGGATTCCATTCCCTCATGTCCATTTCCCGTCGCCACCGTCTGTTTAGAGCCAGGGGAGCTTCCTCCTATCTCCGGGACCATTAACCCCCATGCCGGCAATACCTCCGGGAGTTTGGCATCCCTTCTAGTATTACGTATGTGCCCCTCCTCCGCCAATGCCCATTCCTTCAAGTCTGTCTTCCATCTCGCTATTTGCGGCCCCTGTGGTGCCAGCCAGTGGATTGCTATTCGCCGTCTAGCCGTCACCAGCCCCAACACCAGAAACTTCCTACTGGTTTTGCATTTAGTGTTTTGGGGAATCAATCCCAGGATACAAGTACGCACCTCCATGGCAACCCTCCATCCCGTAATTCTATGCAGGTCCTTCATAATTGCTATCCAGAATACCTGGATTGTTGGACATGGCCAGACCATGTGTGGGAAATCTTCCCGTTCATAATGGCATCTAGGGCAACTCGGATCTCTCGAACTATCAATAGTGTGTAGGCGCTTGGGGGACAGGTATGTCATGTGAACCATATTGTATTGTATCTGTTTAAATCTATTGGAGACCGCCACCTTGTGTACTCCCTCATGAATTTTCTCCCACTCCCGTGGTGTAATCTCCTGTGGGCTCACCTCCTGCCATTTGCCTTCCACTATGAGAGGTGCACCTAGTCTGTCGTCCCTTAAAGCCCTATATAAGTGTGTGACTAACTTCCGCCCTCCCGCCATGGAAATCATCATGACCAGGGTACGTGTGGGTTTCGGGGCTTCTGGGAATGTAGGCCATAGCTGTTGTGCCGTTGCTGCTATTTTGGCATATTGCAAAAATTGCCCCGATCCCAGCTCAAGTGTCCACTGCTTCCTGGTATGTTATAAACCGCTGTTCCGGGTATAGGTCCGATAGCATAAGACAGCCTCCCGCCTTCCACTTGTCAGTAGACATAACGCGCTTAATGAGCGCGAAAGGCGGCATCAGCCAAAAGTCTGCTTCCGTGGCGAATGGTCGCACCTGGATAATTCATTTGCCCACCCTGGCCCAGATGGCAGCCAACAATCCGCCCAATGGGGCACATTGCTTTTGGTGTCCCTCGTGTGCCACAAGAGCGCGCCGAGCTGTCGGTCCCCATATGTGTCAGCCAGGAGCGAACGTTTCCATGAAGGGTCTGTGTCGAGCCAAGCCACTGCGTGTTGTAGTTGGGACGCAAAATGATAAAGTTCTAGATCAGGGATTTCCAAACCACCACTACCCCAGGTATGTTTCATGACTTCCAGGCTTACTCGACAACGTTTGCCATTCCAAAGTAATAACAGGAGCAGCGAATCAAGGTCCTTGAAGACCTGGGTCGGGAGCTCAAAGAAGGAGCCCTGCATTGTGTATAGACATTGGGGTAGCACCACCATTTTAATCAGGGCAATCTTCCCCATCAGTGAAAGCTTGAGCCTGTTCCAAAAATGAATACTGCCTCGGAGACCTCTGAGGACCCTCCCCATATTATTCTGAAAAAAACGTCCCTGACCCTACTTATCCAGATAACGCAACACATCAGGCACCCATGGGATCCCCTGCCCAGGAAGTCGGACTCCGCCCCTGTCAGCCTCTGACCCCACGGAGTATAATTGCGATTTGGCCTCATTGACACTGAGTCCAGAAACCTCGGCAAATCGGCCTAAAGCAGTCATCAATATCGGTAGCGAGTGGGTTGGTTCCCGCAGGTACACCAGCGCGTCATCCGCATACAGTGATACAACATGTTCCAGGGATCCAATCCGAATACCCTGCCCCTGGAGGACCCCACGAAGATGACATGTTAATGGCTCCATCGGCAGGTCGAACAGCAAGTGGGAAAGCGGACACCCCTGTCGTGTCCCCCTGGATATTGATATCGCATCTGAGACATAACGTCCCGTACGGACCCTTGCCACCGGCCGAGTATAAAGGAGTTTTACCCAGTTAACAAACCCTCACCGATCCCCATTTTCAACAACACCTGCCACAGATATTCCCACATGAGCGAATCGAACGCCTGTTCGTTGTCCAGGAATACCAGGGTATTCTGCTTGGCTCCGCTCTCTAGCTATTGCATGACATGGGCCAGGCGACGGATATTGCGAAGAGTGTTCCTTCCTGGAATAAAACCAGACTGGTCGTCATGGACCAGCCGTCTAAGATACGGAAGCAGTCGGTTAGCCAGTACCTGGCTAATGATCTTAAGGTAGACATTGAGCATTGAGATTGGCCTATAGGAGCCAGGGAGCAAGGGATCCTTCTCCGGTTTGGGAATCATTACAATCTGTGCTTCCCGCATTGAGGCAGGTAATATGCCCGTCTCACCAGCTTCCATCACAATATCCAGGAGCCGAGGAACCAGGATTCCCCCGAATTCTTTGTACAGCTCCGCCGCCAGACCATCCGCACCTGGGGATTTAGCTGTTTTCAAATGGGCGATTGCCGCTCTCACCTCCTCTTCCCTAAAGGGCACCCCAGGGACTCCTGGCTTTCTAGATCAAGGCATGTCCACCTCAACAAGGTGGGCTTCCAGAGCCTGTGGGTCAACATCGGGTCTGGGCTCGAAGTATATGTGTTGGACATGTGTGGCAAATACCGTGTTTATCTCATGCTGGGTGTATTCCAACCGACCCTGAATGGATTTGAGTGCCAGTATTGGGGTAGGCTGAGTCTCCTCTCTAATCAGGCGTGCCAATAAGCACCCAGCTTTGTCACCCTCAGAGTACCATCGACGCCTGCTTGTGGATCTATTGTATTTGCCCAGTAACTCCCAAAGCGCCCCTAGCTTTTGTCGTTGTTCAGTCCATTTGGTCGGTCCCTCTGGGTCTGTGGGAAGGGCTGCCTCTATAACTTTCAAGCGGTCCTCCTGATGTGATCGGTCCCATTCTAGCACTCTCCTCACCCCAACCTCTGTGGACATACATATTCCCTTCAGCACCACTTTCATTGCATCCCACCCAAACGCCCTCAAGCTAGCCGTGTTCCAGTTCTCCTCAAGATAGCCCTCTAACCCCGCTGTGACCTTTCCATATCATCCGGGCCCATCAATGCCTCGGTGTTAAGTCTTCATAATGGTATTTTGGAGCGCGGGCGGCCATAGTATAGTTCACCAGCAGGGGAGAATGATCAGACAGATAGCGAGCCAGGTACTGTCTCTCTAGACCCCGACCGGCCACCGCTTCCTGCATAAAACAGTAATCTAGCCTGCTGCACGTATTAGCCGCCGGAGTATAACCAGAGTAGACCCGGCTGTCCGGGTTGCGGTGTCGCCAAATATCCAACAAATGGTCATTACTGAACATTAGCCGCAGGGCCTCACGAGTCTTGGGTTTAGCGTCTACTTCTGGAGGGTGTCTGTCGCGTTCCCCATCGAAGGAACAATTGAAGTCCCCAGCTATGATCAGTTCCACATCAGGTGCCAAATCTAGTTTCCCCAGGACCGTACCCAAAAATTCCCCATCGTCGGTGTTTGAGGCATAAACATTCACTAAACACATGTGCCTCCCATCCAATGTCCCCTCTACTACCACATAGCGCCCCTCCGGGTCCAGACTACTTTTCAAAACTTTAAAGGGGACCCCAGGCGCCACCCATAGAAGTGTCCCTCTGGCAAACCCTGAATAGGAGGTCGCAAAAAACTGGCCCCTCCACCGCCTTTGGACATATTTCAAGTAATACCCCCAGAGATGTGTCTCTTGTAAAAAGGTCAGGCTTATCTTATACCGCCTAAGATATGTAGCTATCCTAATCCGTTTAATTCTATTATTGAGCCCCCTAACATTCCATGTTATAAGTTAATAGGTCGGCTGATCGCCCGCCATGAGTAATGATTATTGGGTATCCCCGACCCCTGACACAGACGGGGGATGAACTGTAGGGTGTAGTGTTGAGGGCTCCGCACTTCCCCCCAAGAGCTCTCATGACCTCCGGTGACCCGGTATATAAACCTCCCCAGCAAAGACCTACAATACAAAACAGTGTGAACATTCCCCCCCCCCCTCCCCAGGCAGTAGTACCGCTTTCTCACAGCCCAACCATGGTCTGAGGACGTAGGATTCCACCCCATAGGCGCCACCCTCCCCAAACCCCCCCGCTACAGTTTAATCAACTATACCAATCAGTCAAATACTCTACCCAGTCCTTGTTGTACAACCAAAGTGCCTGGTGCCGTGCGGCCCCACCCAACCATCAGCCTAGCCAGGCCAACACAGCACACTACAGTCGGAGTGTCTAGACTGCAGAGTGGCTGAACAGCGTCCCATCCCATCAGCTACGTTACCCCCCCCCCATGGTCTCTGTAAAGGAGGATCCCCCTCAGACGGTTCACAGCAACGCCAGGCCACCACCTCGACGTGGTCCTTACTCAGTGTCCTATGTAGTCCCGTCGACCAGCAGTCCAACACTTAGGAGACCTCTTACTCACAGTTAGGCGGCTCAGGAACCGCCCACAATCGGGTCTGCAGTGCCGTCCGGTTCCGAGTAAATTTCCTGGACAAGGCACAGTGGGAAGAACTGATTTTGGGTCGGTATGCCCCCCAACTCCTCTCTCAGGGTGCCATCCGGCCCCACCAGGATGCGACCTCCATCTGGCTCCCCCTGCGACTCGGAGCGCCGTTCTCCGGTGTGGCGGCACTGATTGTGTTGTAGACCGCTTCGTCTCCTCTGCTCCTGCCATCCATGCTGAATATCCTGCCCTGCCAGGCCCAAGAATCCATCCATTCCGTGGCCTCTTGTGGAGTATTGAAAAAGTAGACCTTGTCTGTGTATTGCACTCTGAGCCGGGCCGGAAACAGTAGGCTGTATTTAGATCTTACAATGTCCGCTTGACCCTCAGAAAATCATTCTGCAGGTCTTGCACTTTCTTGGTGTAGTCCGGGTAAATGTGGATCTCGTGATTTTCGAACCTGGGGGCACCATTCTTGCGGATGAACTGCAGGATCATGTGCCGGTCCCTAAAATTAAACAAGGGAGCGATCAGAGTCCTAGGCGGTGCCCCAGGTTTCGGGGTGGGTGGGTGAGGGGGTCCAAGGGAGTGGTGCGCCCGCTCCACCGCAAACATCTTGGATAGTCGAAGACCCAGGAAGGCGGAACCGAACCAGTCTTCTAGAAATAGGTCCGCCGCCGGTGCCTCCACCTTCTCCGGAAAGCCCAAAAAGCGGAGGTTGTTCCTCCTGGAGCATCCTTCAGCATCTTCTGCCCTGTCCTCAAGGCGAGAGGTATGCTCCTTTAGTGCAGACACCATCGCTTGCAAATGTTGGACCTCCGTCCTCTAGCAGGTCAGGTCCCCCTCCGTGGTAGTGACACGATCCGCCAACTTCCGCAGGTCCAGACGCAGGTGATTGATGTCCATGGCCATGCTATCCATCTTTGATTCCAGTGCCGCTTGTGAGTCTCTAATGGCCTCTAGGATGTCAGCCTTATCCTGGGCCGCTGATCCCTGTGGCGGTCCCTGCTCAGGATTCGGTCTGGAGCGCTCCAACGATGTCGGCCCCCGGTACCGTATACTGCATTATTTTGTTTGCCTGTGCTCCTCGAAAGGGTCTGTCCTTCCCCATCTCCTGTGTGGGCCCGCCAAGGTTTGTCTCTAGAGCTGTCCTCTCCGCTATCTCAGGCACAGAAATCTGTTTCCGAGCAGTCCGGGCCCGAAAGGCTTGTGTGTGGGCCACCTATTACTTCCAGCCCGCCGGTCGGTCGGGCGTTGCCCAGAGAAGTATTCCACCTATCCCCCAATGTCAGGCCCCAAGGCCACCCAGGGCCATCTCAAGAGCCGCCGCCCAGCAGGGATCCAGCCGTTGCGTCGTCCTATCTTGCATCTAGGGTGAGCCCTTCACCAGTCCCCAGGGCGGCTTCCTCCAGCACAGGCCAGCTCAGGAGCAGAGGACTCCGCCCCCCTCTTTATCACATCCACTCGCAGAGGCCTAATCCCCTGCAACCAGCGGCCTGTCCATGTGTCGCCTGTGGGGCCGTCAACTTCCCTCCACAGGCAGGCGCACTGCTGGAGCCGGCCCACGACCGAACCACCCAGATCTCACTTTCGCAGCAGCATGCCAGTGCCAGCTCCGTAAGTCGTCCCAGTGCACTCCACTTATTGACCGACCCCGCCAGGCCCCTCACTCTGGTTCTCGGGCCTCCACCGGCCCCGACGCACCAGTAACCTCAGCAAGGCTCGCCTCCTCCAATCTTGAGGCATAGGGCCCCGGTGTCTCCTTGAGGGGGTACCCCGTGGGTGTTCAGGGTATACAGTGGTCCGCGCTATGAGTCCCGGCGCTACGGTCCCCGATACCACCTGGAGGGGCTCCGCCAAAATGGGCCTACCTCGGCCCTCCGAAACCCCTAGGTCATGTAGGATCTGCCCCCAGGCTTCTCCCCAGGCAGCAACAAGCAGGCGTCAACTGGACTTCACCTCCTGGTCCGCGATCCCCATGGCTCTCCGCGATGCTGCAGGTACTTCGGGCCGCCAGAAGCCCCCCGACACAGGCCTATATGTCAGGGCCGACTCCGTGTGCGCTTCCATTTTGTTGAAGGTGCGGTCGCCGCCACACCAAGGACAAGAGACCGGTTTTCGGGTCTGCCAGTCTGCAGATTCTTGGTCCAGAGGCACGGGACCAAGGGGGGGTTCGGACCCCCTTTTGTGCAGGGATTGACGCGGTCCCGCCAGGATAGATGTAGGATTTCGTTTCTCGGGGCAGGAGCTGCACTAGTTCACATCTAGCCTGCCATGCGTCCTAGCCACGCCCCCCTTCACTATTTTATTGATGTCATGAGCTATCATGACTCCCAGATATCTGATTTCATCTTTTCTGGTTGCGCCCTCGATGTTCCAAGTCATGATTTCGGACGTATCACTGTTGATCTCATAACCTGAGACCTTCCCGAAATCTTTCGTTATAGCCATCGGATGGGGCAGAGTTACCTGTAAACTTGTGGTATATATCAAAATATCGTCCGCATAGAGCCCTAGTTTCAAAGGGTAAGATTTCGGGGTCCTCTCTAATCTTCCTTGCCAATGGCTCTCTATAGAGGTTAAAAAGCAAAGGCGACCGAGGACACCCCTGCCTAGTTCCCCTAGATATAATGACCGGTTTAGTCAAAGAGCCATTAACTAGCACCCTGGCCTCAGGAGCTCAATAGAAAACAGCAAGTACATTGCAGAAGTTTGTACCTAGGTTCAGGGAAGCTGCTTCCGCTTTCATATAGACCCAGTTCACGGGGTCAAAAGCCTTGGTAGCATCCAAGGCCACCAGAGATAGTGGGAGACTATAGGCAGTTGCCAGATCTATTGTGCCAACTAATGTAAAGGTCAGGTCTGTCAAAAATCTTCCCCAAATAAACCCTTTCTGATCATCGTTTATCAGCTCCGCCATCAAACCATTCACTCTATCTGCCAAGATATTTATATATATATTGTAGTCGCTGTTAAGCAAGGAAATTGGGCGATATGAGTCACAGTTCTTAGGGCATTTTCCTAGCTACAGGATTAAAGAGATTGTGGCTTCCTTCCAGGAGACTGGCAGGTCTAGACAGTTGACATACAGATCATTAAAAAGGTTCACTAAAATGGGGGACAAAGTACCTGCTAGAACTTTGTAAACCTCTTGGGGAATGCCATCAGGCCCCGGGGCTCTCCCATTCTTAAGCTAACTGATTGTCTTTTCAACTTAGGTGACGTCAATATCTCTGTTTAAAAAATCAGTTTTCTCCTGTGTCAGCGGATTTCTAGTGTTCTGACCTAACCATGTTTTTAGGTTGTCTTCGGATGGGTTGAGCTCCTCTCAATAGACTTTCCTGAAAAAGTTTTGAAATATTTGCTCAATCCCTCTATCACCAATTAGGGTCCCCGTTTGTTCGCATCTTACCTCCTCCATTCTATTTCTTAGTTACTCTTTTTTTGCCTTCCAGGCCAGCAATTTCTGCACCCTTCGCTACACGCTGGCCGCCATGTTCCCCCGCTCAAGCTCTGCTTTGGCGCGATTCTGGAGGGGGGTTATTGCCAGCCTCTCTGAAGGGTTGGGCTGGGACCATCCCTGCTCGCCGAAACTGGTGCTCCTATATGTTATAGACTGAATTGGGGGGGCAATATATATAAACGCTACTAAAAGAGATATTCCCAGAGCTTGGAAAGCATCGGTAGCCCACTCAGTATCTGCATGGAAGAACGGCCTGGACTTCTGTATGGGCTTGGAGACTCTCTTTGTGGCCAGGGGGTGTACACCCAAACACTTTAAAATTTGGAAGCGCTGGGCGAACTATCGTGGCTTGGAGTTAGAGCCTGGTCCGATGGCCAGGCTCCTTGGCCCGGCTTAACTTTTTATTTGATTGACGCAGAACGTTGCTTTTTGGGTGATGACAGATCATGTTTGTATAGACGATGCTTTTGCTTTGCTGCTCTGGAGTGGATGTTAGTGCAATGGGGGGTGGGTTAGAGGGGTTATAGTTATCGTGTTAGTATTTCATTTGTATTGCTCTTAATTTTTCCTGTTTTGCACCTGAAAATAGTCAAAGTCAAAATGATGTATGTTTCTACTGCAGAAGTTTCTGGGGTACAGAGCTCTGCTTTATATGTGTTATTTGACAAATAAAATGTGTTAAAAATAAATAAATAAAAAGGTTCTGTACTGTCTCCATGATCCCTGAGGGGACAGGGTTCTCATGTTTAGTGGTTGTCCAAAACCATTCGCTCCATGGTAAGGTTAGGGTGGCTTATAGTGGCACTGTGAGCTAGCTGGTCTAAAGGCCATCATATCCTGCGGGGTTGTCTGGGATCCATCTTGACCCCAAACCCTTAGTTATGTTGTCCAAACAATGCACAGGTCATACGGATTGGTAGAAACTACACAAGAAAGAGTTCAGTGTGAAGCAGGGTCACCTGACTAGGTTGAGCGGAGTATCCACAAATAGTGTAGGCAGGGCAGTTTGCGTTATTCCTCAGGGAGGTATTGAATACAAGGTTGACACATTCTGTCAAATGTAGGGAGGTGATGTGTAGCGATTGCGGTTAACTTTTCCATTCCTAGTATTTCCCATAGTTTTTGCAGCCAGTTTAAGTGCGTAGGTTAGACCTCTGTGCTCTACTTGGAAAGGAGAACTTGTTTAGCTCCCCCCAGTGCCAGTGCAGTCGCTTTACCTCTACACGATTTCAACAGGTATGAGAGTCGATTAGGGAGATCCAGAAGCACATAGCCAGAAATGCTAGGGGTATTAGTGAAAATAGAGTTCACACTTCCAGAAGCCCCTCCCAGAAAAATTCCAGTTCAGGGCATTGCCATAACAAATGCATGAGGGTGCCCCGTTGGGCACACTGACTCCAACAGTTTCCGTTCTTGTTCGGGTCCCATATGACGACCCTATCTGGGGTGAAATACAAAGTTGTGGGCAATCCTCAGGAACATTTCCTTGCTAGTGGTATTGAGGGCGGATGTCTAAGCGCAATGGGGGTGCCCGCACTCCCCTTCCCATCTGGTTGTGCGGTGGATTTCAAATGAGTCTGAAGAGTAAGAAGAAAGGCGTATACATCAGACAGAATGTTCTTATCTAATAAGCGTGTTGTCAAAGGGTGTAAGCACCCATCTGGCATGTGGACGGAGCCATGGCTGCATCACCCAATGAACGACGCCGTGTCGGGAGGTTATAAGCTGACTGAAGCGTTGGGTAGTCTGTAAGGCCACCTGCATCAAACAGGTCCTCTATTCCTTTGCAGTTAGCCTCCTGCCAGGCTGCAAACCCCGTCCCCTCCGCAGCTGGTGAGAAGTCTGGGTTGCCCCTCTGGGATAAGGGCGTAGATAGGCTGTGTTTCAACTGTACTTTGTCACAAACTCCAACTGTGCCTTGCACCACTGGTGAGACATAGACCCCTGCTGGTCTATGAGGCTTCGGTAGCCAGGGTACCTTCTAAATGTGAATACCCGCTACATCCTAGTCGTTAAAACTCCAGTGGACGATAGGTGCAGGCCCTGGCCATCATGGCCCGCTTGCTCTCCCAAATAGGATTGGATTGGAACAGCACTTGTATAGCTCTAACTACCCGGAGGCCTCGTAATAAGCTAAAGTTTTTTTAGAATGGACTTTCAAGGAAGCAAATGATCTTCATCCTCTTCTAAAGTTTTGCCTGGCTCTCTTAGGATGAATGAAATAATTTCACTTATTGGCTGTCTTTATGCTGCTGTGAGTTGTAAGTTCACAGAAGATGCAGCAATATCCATGCGCCAACTTGCTTATAACTCTACTAGATTTACTCAAGAGCCGATAATAAACTTTCACCAGATGAAGATTGAACTGCCAGTCATTTCTTCTTATGACAGCCCATTCTTGATCACATGACTTGTTTTGGCTATTTTATTAATCCTTGTTTTGCCGCCAGCAATTGGATTGTGGATTCACTCAGTATCACTTTAGCAAGTGTCTTTGGTAGTTCACTTCCTAGCCGCTTGAACTGGGCATGAAACAATATAATATTTTGCACTCTACTCCTCTCTAGTGTATGGTCAATAAAAAGCATCTGTATGAAGTTGCATTTATCATTGTGGATGTCGACATTGGACTTGAACACTTTGTGAACTTGACCAGTCTCCCTCAATGCTGAACACTCCAGATCCCATTTTTGCTTACATCTGGTCCTTTCCAAATGACTAGAATGGTTGATCTTTGTTACCTTTTTTAAATTCATTTAGTGTTTGTGTTTATATATCACAAACCTTGTTGCATAGGAAGCAGATAGCTTGGCTCGTTACCAATAACAAAAAATTGTAACTTTGGTTTTGCATTGTGAATCTTTTTCTGGATTCACATGCTGTGCATTATTCTGCCATTAAGTGGTTAGGTCCGTAATAGTCGTTTTGTTTTGGGCGCTGTCAACCACCATTTGGTGCCAGTTAAGTCCCCTGTGTGACATCAGACGGCACCCTGGAAGTCGTTGCGCATGGAAGCCCTCTTTAGATTCTTTTTTCCGCAAATGGTTCTGGAAGCAGGATGGGAAGCTCCGATATCCCCGAAAAAAAGAAGAAAAAGACGAAAAGTTCCAGTGAACTCCACTGATCGACACCGCAACAGGAGATAAGAACAGAACTCCGGGATCAACACGACAAAGGGCCTCTAAAGTCGACAAATGGCGAGGTAAGGGCTATTGAAAATACCCCCTTAAAGTTCTGCCCCGAGTGACACCACAAGTTCGCACAATGTGTGCAAGCTCTGCCTGCCCAAGGACCATAAGGACAAGGACTGTGAGGCCTGCGCAGCATTCCAGCTGAAAACACTTGGGATTCATTGAAAACAGAGAAAGGCCCACAACGCCACGATGTTTCAGACCTTAAAGTAAACTTCCCTTAAGGACCTGGGGGTTTCCAGTGACGACGAAGACCAGAGAGTGCCAACAGAATCAACATATGAGGAATCGGACTTCGAAATTCTGGAAGAAGACTCTGAAAGACAACTCGCCCACAGGAAGGCGAGCGACACAGGGACGGATACGTTAAGACACCATACACATCCATCGGAACCAAAGGGCCACGAGAGCAAGGCGCAACCTAAGACAGCCGGACGCCGAAGAAAATGGTGACCAAGGATCAGCAGCGATCTATGGAACCCCTCGGAACCTTGCCAAGGAACACCGAGGAGGGAAAATCGCATAAGATGCCAAAACAGAGGGTCGAACACGAGCGGAAGTGCAATACCGTAGAGCCAGAGGCAAGCACAACTAAGAAGAAAAAGTCCCGGCCTCCAACGCCGAGAGAACCCTTGAAGTCGAAAAGAATAGAAAACGACTTGAGGTCGAAATTTTAACACTCCTCCAGAAAAAGGAGTTTGACGCGTTACTGAAGGACTTCCGGATTCCAAAAGCACCGCACCCGACAAAGTCGATGCCAAAGAAGCGGAAGACGCCGAAGGGGAAGAAGAGGATATTCTCGAATCTCCTCTGACACCCGAACTCCGCGAGGAAGATCCCGAGGACTATATAGACGCTCCTGAACAAAATTCCGAGGACACATGGAACAACCTCAACACCGAAAGTCCCTAACAGGAAATATGCTGCTATCCGTTGAAAGCATAGCCACCAGATGATCTAACCTTCTACAACAGGCTAGTTAATAAAAGGGCAGTAGACACTTTCGGACTTCCCCTCAAAGACGAAAAGGGAGACGCATGTTTCCTTTTAAAAACACTAGCCCCTGCCAATAAGGGGACACAATATTTGCCAATGCTACCAAGCATCCTAGACCAGGGCAAGGAAGCTTTTAAGGAACCGGCGTGAAGCAAAGGGGTAACACCAAGGGTCAAGAAGAAATACAAAGCCTCCTCCAAGGACCCAAAATATATTCAGGTGAAAACTGTGCCTGGCTCCATCATCGTCACCAGGGCCAGGAGAAGTGCTAATGCACTCTAGCATTGTCCTCCACCAGAAAAAGAAAGCAAACGGATGGATATGGTGGTAAGAAAATGGAGGAGGCAGCAACGCAGTGGCGCAGCGTAAACACCAAATCCCTGCTGAACAGATGCGTACACCAGCAGTGGGACGACATAGAGGAGCTCATCAACAAGCTCCCTGAGGAGGACAAAAAGAGAGCAAAATCTATTGTCCAAGAAGGCAGAAACATTGTGAACACATGCCTCAAATATGCACTGGATGCAGCAAACACTGTCAGCAGACAAATGTGCACAGGCACCACCCTAAGAAGGCATGCCTGGCTTAGAATCTCTGGGTTCAAGCAAGAGGTTCAAACCTCCATCAACTGGCCTTTCACAGGCGAGGCTCTGTTTGGAAAGGAGCTGTACAGATCCCTCCAACAAATTAAAAATGATAATGAAACCACAACTATGCAGCAATGGGGTACCTTCAAAAGAGGTCGAGTCGACAAAAAAAAGACCACAAGAAGAGGTACATTTAGCCTAGGACCGCAAATGTCACAACAGCAACATGGCCAAGGAAATGGACAACAATCAAGCCAACAAATAGGATACCAAGGTTGGCAGCAACAGCCCAAGCAGCCCTTTCGAGGAAGAGGCAGGTGCAGAAGACAGCCCTCTAGAGGAAGAGGAAACAGGTCAAATTGTTTCCCACACGGAGAAGGACCTACACCAAACACCAGTGGAAGGAAAAATATCCCAATTCTAACAACAGTGGAAAAAATCACAAGAGACAATTGGATATTAAATCTAGTAAAATGTGGGTATTGCATAGAACTAACAAATGCCACCTGCAAACCTACCAAGAATAAGACCATTCCTAAAAACGGAACTCATACAGTTAAATTGAGAGATCAAGGACCTACTACAAAAACAAGCAATAGAATTGATACCAAAACAGATTTTCAAAGGAAACCACTCACTATATTTCCTAGTCTCCAAACAAGACCTATCACTAAGGCCAATCCTGGACCTAAGGTTCATAAAAAAGGTTCATTTTAATACAACATTTCAAAATGTCTACTCTCCAAGAGATAATCCCTCAAATTCAAAAAGGAGATTACATGGCAACAATAGACCTGAAAGACAACTACTTGCACATTCCTATGAACTAAAAGCACAGAAGGTATCAACGGTTCCTACACAAGTGAACACACTATCAGCTCAAGTTACTCCCTTTAGGAATAAAGTCATCACCACGTGTCTTCACCAAGTGCCTGGCCGCTGTTGCAGCACACCTGAGAAAGGGGGTAATGCACGTCTACCCCTACCTGGACGACTGGCTCATATGGGCAAACACAAATAAAAGATACCTAACCCACATTCAGACAGCTATCTGCACGCTGCGAGAACTAGGTTTCTCAATAAACCACAAGAAATCATCAACAAAACCAGAAAAAGAAGAAAACATTTCAAGGTGCAGTACTAGACTCAACGAACACGCTGGCATACCCAACGCCAAAAAGGATACAAGCAATGAAACCAGAAACCTCCCTCTACCAGAAGGGTCAATCTCTGACAGTGAGGAGAGTCATGAAACTCATGGGCATGATGGCATCATTCATCTCTCATCCCTTGACAACTAAAAACATAGAATGTGGTCACCTCAACGAACAATGGAAATTTAAAAAGAGGCAAGGAAAAAAACAACAAGAAAATATGCAGCAGAACAGAAGCGATACACCACCTGGTGCACAGATAACAATCAAATGAACTCAATTAACTCACAAGAAACAGTGATCATAAATCTAATTCATCGCCTAGACCGTCACATCAACTACTCAAGCATAAGGGTGCGCCTCACAGCCATCATAGCATATACCAGGGGAAAGACATGCAAAAGCTTCTTCACAAGGCCTGTCATAAAATGATTCCTAGAAGGATCTAAACGAATTGCTCCCCCTAGAATAGCTCCAGTGCCCATGTGGAGTCTAAATACAGTGCTCACACAACTGATGGCAAAATATTTTGAGCCCATGCATAAAGCAGAACTCAAACACATAGCTTTAACAAGCATTGAAAATGCAATAGGTCTCGCAATAGAAGAGTTTGACTTTTTGGTGTTGCAAATGTAAAACTTTTTTTTTTGGTTTATATTTTTTCAAATTATAAAAGTATTAATTTTGTTTTTTGTAAAGTGAATAGTTATAAATCTACCAGGAGGCAGGAGAGAGTGAGACAGAAATAGAGGAAGAGTGGAGAGGCCAAGACAGTGAAGGGGCAGGAGAGAGTGAGACAGAAATAGAGGGAGAGTGGAGAGGCCAAGACAGTGAAGGGGTAGGAGAGAGTGGTAGAATGGTAAAAGAGATCCTGACAGACAGACAGACACAAAAAACACAAATACTTGTGTACATGTGTCTATAATGTTTTAATTGCTCAGTACATAAAGCAAATGTTTGCACAGAAGTTTACCTTAATGACCCAAATACGTAACGGTGAAGAAATTGTCAAAAAAGGAAAGGAAAATATGGAGGAAAATACAACGACGTGGCCTGAGTGAGGACTGTCACTATTTGCACCAGCCCCTCTGTAATTGCAGTTCACCGAAAATGCCCATTATAATGCCCTATTTATTCTATCGATAGCTTGAGGAGGAAAACATCGTAAAATAGTGAGTCGGAGGATTTGCGGCTCCAGGTGGCCCAGTCGTCATTTTTTTCGAGAACACTATTGGTTTATGTTAAGCGTATGCGACAGAAGCACGAACATTGCAGAAACCCAGAAGGGACAGAATATACACAGTGCTGATAACTTTCAAGAACCTTTATTCTATATTGTATCCCTTACAGTGCGTCATTTGAGTAGCTGAATATTTTCCAAAACATGTAGTTCGGGGATTGAGAAGGTGGCAAGCAAAACGTGAAAAGAGCGATGGAGGGTGTAGGACAACGAACAGCAGCGGGAGGGAGGAGGGAAGAGGACAATGGACAGCGAGAGCAGGGCAGTGTTGGGGAACAACAGAGAGAGGGAGGAGGGGTGGGGGGCAACAACAGCATGAGGAAACAAGGAGAAACACGAGAGACGGCCTGCGGCCGTCAAAGTGAAAGTGGGGGAGGAGAAATGCGACACGGCGGGAGGGGGCGGAGCGGGGAGAGAGGCATGAGGGCGTGAAGCAGCAGGGGCCTTTGAAGTGAAGCTAAGCTAAGCTTCACTTCAAAGGTGTGGGAGGAGTGCTGCTGGTGATTGACTGGCGATTTGATGATGTGCACGCGCATTTTAGGTCAATGCGCTTGCGCATTGACCTAAAAGCGCACGGGCACAGCACCAAATCGCCAGTCAATCGCCAGTCTAGGCAAAGCTTATTTAAGCCCCTATATATCGAGCTCCCGGTGAATGCGCATGCGCATTGAGATAGGTCGCTCGACCTAAAAATGACTTTTCTCATTGCAATTACATCCTTACAGAGAGCAAGTGAGCTGCAAGCATTAACCATACAGGAACCATACATGCAAATCCACAAGGACAGAGTTATTCTGAAAACAAACCCACAGTTCCTGCCAAAGGTGGTATCAAAATACCGCTTAAATCAAAATATTCTCCTCCCGGTCTTCTTCAAAAATCCAAAAACTAAAGTAGAAAGAAGCCTCCATATCCTGGATGTAAGGAGAGCACTTTTGTATTTCCTACAGAGAACTGAACAAGCATGCAAATCCAAACAGCTTTTGTTGCCTATGCACATAATAACACGGGACTGCCTGTCACAAAGGCAACAATCTCTCGATCGGTAGTCCAAACCATCCAGCTATGTTATGCCATCGCTAACAAGTAATTAACAGCACAACCAACAACTCACTCCACTAGAAAGAAGGAAGCAACCCTGGTATTTGTGGCTAATGTGCCCATTGACACTATATGTGCAGCTGCCTCATGGCCATCACCACACATATTTATCAAACATTACGGTGTGTGTATACAAATGAATAAGGAAGCACAAATAGGACAGAAAGTACTTCAACACCTGTTCGCAAAGTCTACCTCTTACCACAGCCTCCCCAAGTTGGGAGAAAACGATACATAACCGAATGCACAACATGTGAATCCAGAAAAGGATTCACGCTGCAAAACTAAATGGTTACTTATCAGTAGGAGTAGTTTTGCAGCTTGAAGAATTTTCTGAATTCACATGGGACCCACCTGGCTTCCCCTACAAGGAACACAAACAGGTGGGAAAGCAAGTTACAGTAATTATCTACAAGACCATCTAAAGGACTGCAAACTAAGAACACAAACAGAAAAAAGAATCAGAAGATGGCTACCATGCACAACGACCTCTGAGGTCACACAGGGGGAAGCACCTGACACCAAATGGTGGTCGAAAGCGCCTAAAACAAAAAAATAAGACTAATCCAGACCCAACAAGTAGATGGCAGAATAATGCACAACATGTGAATCCAGAAAATTCTTCAAGCTGCAAAACTGCTCCTACTGTTAAGTAACCGTTTCGTTTTTGATAGTGAATTGGAATAGTAATCTATATAATAGACATGGAGGTGTCTAACAAAATGTAATGTGAAACGGGTGGATTTTTAGGGATGCAGACAACTCTTGTGGAAAAATAAGACACTGCATACACCTGTGAGAGGTGCGAGAGATGCCAAACATCTTGGCCCAGTTACCTTGATTTTCCCTGCATGCCATGGCCTGTAATTAAGGTTTGAAGTTGGATAGTTTAAAATAGGAAGCCAAAGCTGAATTTTGCTGTGTGAACCTGTCCTAGATCCACGAGCTGTACACTATTCCACCACCTAGTAGCTGGGCCTGGAAAAAAAAGCTTCTTTTTTTTTTACTTTGGATATCGGCAATTAAATACTCATAATTACTTAACTTATTAAGTAGAAATTGCCACATTGTATAGCCAACACCTTTGGATTCAGTGTTTCACCACCTGGTATGGGGGTGTGCATACTGTTATTGGAGGTCATTTTTAGGCTGTGCTGTTATCAGTTTTAATTTTTGTGGATTTCAGTGGTGTTTTGTGTGTTTTCCAAACCTTTTGAAATACGTATTTATTCATCTACGTAGCACCTAAAAAAGATAAAAACTGTGCTTTTCATGTGTTTCTACAAAGGTTGTTTGCAGTGATTGTTATTGAGCACACATTTAATTTAATGTACATCTTTCATTTAAAGTAGAAGTAATGTAGGGTATGACGTTTTCTTCCTTTGGCATAGTGTGTCCAATGGACTTGTTAGACTGTTTTAAGCATAGAAAGTCTGTGTAACGTATTGTTATTCACTCATATATCTCATAACCTCTCACACTCATTTGGTCACGGCCGTCTGGTTTACAGGGCTATTAATAAATGAAAAAAATTAGAGTGCTTTATTCAAATGTTTTAATGAACACATTCCTGGACACTGCTGGGCCATTCACCTACTCCTTACTGAATATTATAACATTGTAGGGGTGGTAAACCCTGTCAGCAGCATAGTACATTGTGAAAGCTTTAACATTTTGTATTACACCAGATTCATTTGCAGCCCTGCATTCTGAAACTTAATACTTTTTTTTTTTTTAAACAAATTTTATTGATGGATTGCACACAAAGCGCAGCCCTCTGCATCCCTGAGAAAACTGCAAGCAAGTAGACAATATCAGATGATTGGTAATCTAAACATCATTTGAAACAGAACATGTACCCGTTCCACACCCTCCCCGCCCCCCCTACTACCAACTCCCCCCACCCGGATCCCTCCCTAACCCTCTGCACGATATTGTCTCCTTCTTAAAAGTAGTTTCACATAGAGAGCAGTGTACACAATTCCTCAATTTTGACCCCCTCACCATTCCTGTGCAATCCTCTTGTTCTACTGGTGACTCTAACCATAGATCCCTGTAGTACGCCCATCTTTTCCATATTTTGTAGTGTTTCCTAGGGCAATTCCGGGCCTCAAAAATAGGGCGCTCCAACCCCATACAAAAATCTAGTCCCTTGTTCCACACCACTACTGGAGGAGCCCGTGGATCTTTCCAGGCCTGAGCCACATCCCTCTTGGCGACTGTGAGGCCCAACAACAACAGATGCCTTTTATATATATTACCCCCTACCCCTTCTAATAGATGCAAGAGGCCTAAATGTGGAGTACGTGGGAGTTCCCAACCCAACAACTCTGACCAACAGTCCCACACCCCTTTCCAGAACCTGACCAAAACACTACAGCTCCATACCGTGTGAATTAAGGTGCCCACCTCTTGGCCGCATCGCAAACAGTCTGGAGACTCAATCAGACCCGCCCACCACAGTCTTTCCCTAGTGTAATAAGCGCTGTGGAGATATTTGAATTGGATGAGTCTTAAGCGCATTACAATAGCTGCACCTCGGGGGGCTTCAAGGGCTTCCCGCCAATCTTCCTCTTCCAGCGCTCCGACATCCCTTTCCCAGGATTCCCGCAATTTGTGTAAAGAGGAGGAACATTGTGTAACTAGGGTCTGATATATGCGAGATATTTTCTTATCTTCCAGATCGCCCATGAATACCTTTGCTTCTAGCGGGCTGAATTCAGGTAAGGAGTCAATCCCCTCCAGATTAGGTGCAATGGCGTGGCGAAATTGTAAATATTTAAAGAATTGGGTCCGAGGCATGCCATATTCCTCTCTGAGATCCTGAAATGATATAAGGGCTGTGCCGGTCATAACATTTCCCAACGTTGAAATTCCTATGCAGTCCCAGCTTCGGAAGCCCTGCAAGGACGCCAGTGCGGGCAAATGGCCATTATGTCATAGGGGGTTCTCCTCAGTTAATGTACCCCACCATAGGACGTAGCGATGCACCAGGATGGCCACCCCCCTGGACCCCCTAGCAAACCCAGCATGATAGACCTGTTGGTATCCATAGCGCTGTAAACTAATTTATTTATTTATTTATGTGCAGGTTTGTATAGCGCTGTGAATAGACTCCCGTAGGAGTATCTCCGCGCTTATGACAGCCGGCCAGAGGTACTATGAAGGGTAGTAATGATGTTAAAAAGTATTTCAGACAAGTGCTCTTGAATCTGTGGTATCTAAATAAATAATACCGGATCTATTTTTGGATGAATGAATGAATAACAGATAGCTCAATAAAATAAGAGTCAAAATTCGAGGTACTAGGAGTTTCTGCAGGTTTATTACAGCATAAGGACAGGATCAGGACAACCTGCATAGGATGACCCAGCAGCTGCTGGGGCTTGGTCTGGGATGAGCGCGCTAACTTTTAATAACAATACATAGACTTATATACATAGCGCAAACACATAGCATTACATTGCAGTAGGCGTAGCAGTGGGTGGAGCAGAAGGCGTGTCGCGTAGCAGTCGCGAAAGATAACAGTAAAAAGAGGTGTAACTGGGAGTATACATAGACATGTGATGCAAACGTAACAGAATATGTCATGAATGGGCGGAAACATAGGAGGGGGCTACCTAAGGAGCCGGGACCTCTAACCTAATGGTGCGCGAAAACTGGCAATGACGTATTACTAGGAGAAGCTGGGGGCTACGAACTCTGTGCTAGGAGCAGAGACTAAAGTCTGGAGGGTCGGAGCGACATGTACCTAAACCCTATCTGGTATCTGATATTTAGGGAACATGTTGATATAAACTAGGAGTCATGAGGGGAAAAGCTAACTTGACTCTAAGACTGGACCATGCATTATTCTACATGTAGTGCGTGATGAAGAATACGAAATGACCATTAAATACAGTATTTCTCTAACGTGGAGCCGAATAGGCTAGACAATGACGGAAACTATTGATGCAGTTCAGTAGCTTAGGAATGCAAAGAAGGAGGACTGAACTGATAACTGGAACTATAACATACTTTTGGCAGACTCAGAGGCAGAGCCAGGCTGCACCGGGCACTGCGAGGCAGGAAGTAAGTGAAGGGTCGAGGATACAGGTGGGGGCTGTATCGCTCCTCAGCGAGGCTTTCAGGAGACAGGAGCTGAATCTGATGTCCGGGCCCTTTTGAGGCCTGGAAACGGGGACTTTATAATGGTATAACGTGCACACTGAGAAACGTGGCAACATAACTTTACATAGGCCTGATATTCGTAGTATTCACGAGGACTGGAAACTGACATACCAGAGGTGGACACAACTGTAATTGCGTCATTAATCAGACATGGGGAATAACATATGCATATTGGTCATGCACACATAACATATGATGGATGAGGCGTAGGGACACAGAACATGGCAAAATTTACTTTTCCACATTCCCTCCTTGTCACTACGTTTCCATCAGGAAACATCAATTTTCATGATACCATCTATCATTTCATACAGTACCATTTGCTCGTCTCGAATTGTCTTGGAACGGGATTTAGAACGGGGCTTGGGACTAGGAATACAAGAGGTAGCACACATGCTGCAAATCGCAGGGCCACATTGTATACAGAGGCAGCAGCTAAATATGATCGCTACTGCAATACCTAGAAAAGACAGGACTTTCCATCCCCATGCGGAAATTATATTCCAGAACCAACCGGACCATGTCCAGGTGCCTGGATCTTGGTGTAACAGATGGGCAATTTTATGGAGTCTGGTTATAGCTGAATAAACAGACGGCGCGTTATTTGGAATGAAAATGCAGCAACTGGATCCGATGACTCTACAGGCCCCGCCCCTATTGGCCAGTATGACGTCAAGGACGAGACGATTTTGCAAAACGACAAATCTCATAGCAGATTGTTCTTCGGTTAAGTTACCTAGAGCAGAGGCAGTCTCATTTACTACAGCTTCAAGGGTTCTTGTTAACCTACGGATCAGTTTACTATTCTGGACAGGTCCTACAAAGAAGAAGAAACCTTTATTGAAATCTGTATACTGTTCTAGAGTAGTTTCAGTATAATCGACAATTGGGGACTCCCTTCTATGTCTAATGTGTACTAGATGTGTGTTTCTGTGATAATCAGATGGGGCTAGGAAAACAGGGGGCAGTAGGAAGGCAATGTAACAGGTTCCCTCCCAATCGAGGGGCAGACGGACATATGCAGTTTGACCACAAATAAAATAAGAATGACGTGAAGCTTTGAAAACAGATTTCCCACTGTCACTATACTTGACAACAGTAGTACATTCACTATGACCTACATGTATGGAACCATAACTACGGACACATAATTCGCCTTTGACTGGTAGTACTGAAATAGCAGGTAAGTCTGGAGTAGTATCAGACTGAACATTCAGGACCATGAAATTCGACGAATAATTACCTAAATTATAAACTTCATTTTCTAGATCTAAACCTGTTCTGTGGGGGAAACCTTTCTTGTCTGGAAAACATGTACTGTTAAGAAAAAACATATCCGTTGAGGATGACGTTAACGTGGACCATGCTCCACACGAACCATTATGTGAGAATGGATAAGGAAAGAGTGGCAGAACTCCCTTCGGTGTCTGGAAAGGGGGGAGTCGACCACACACCCAACAATTAGTGGCATTGCTGGTCTGGTGTGAATAATGTAACATACGGATGAATGAGTTGTTGCGCATAGCGAGGCGGTAAGAGAGTTCATGAGGAGGCAGATCACTAAACGTGTGCTCTACTGTAGCATTAGCAGACATATTTACATGAGGAACTGGAAAATACAGATAGAATGCATAGCTGGTGCAGGAAATCATTATGCTGATGAATAATACGAAACTCAGAAAAACGATACATCTGATTGAACTTTGACTGACTCTCTCACTATGGGGGTCTATTTTATACATGTCAGAAACAATCTAACCGTTTCACCTAGGGGAGGACTTATACAATCAAACTGACTGACTTATTTTACTAGACCTGAGCTTTAACTTATACTCCTGCTGCGGAGTTTTCTCTAACAAGGGAGGGGTTGTAATAATGTCTTGTGCGGGACAGTCCTTAAGAGCAATATTCTGGCAGTCTTTCGAATCCTGGGAAATGTTTTTAGAAACGGATTTCAGTCCTTTAAAAAGTTTAACATGAGAAAGGTGGATCCATCCTTTTCTGCCTTCCAACTTGACGGCTGTACGGGTGGTGAGGAGGACCTGACGTGGCTCCTTCCAACGAGGTTCCAGCGGACTTGATCTGTCGAAATTCCGGACCATCACTAGGGAGCCTGGAACGATTTCATGTGGTGCCACCTCGGTATTGTCTGGAAATGCGGCGGCAACCTGTGAACGACATGAGTTGAGGGCAGACATCAAGGAAGCTAGGTAATCTGTCAGCATATTACATGAAACATCGGTAATACTTCGGGGTCTAGGAGTACCCCACATGTTAGGGGGGCGGCCGAATACGACCTCATACGGGGACAGACCTGATCTGGAATGTGCGACCATGCGCATATAAAACAAGGCGACTGGCAGAGCTACTAGCCAGTCCACACCTTTTTCTTTACAGACTTTGGCTATGCGGATTTTCAGAGTCTGATTATGTCTCTCGACCAGACCGGCTGCTTCAGGATGGCGTACACAATGGAACTTCCACTGGTACCCTAACAAAAGGGAAACGTGCTTCATTAACTCTGAGGAGAATGGCTGACCGTTATCAGAATATACGACTCTAGGGAGTCCATATCTAGGGAAAAACTCACGAACCAACTGCTTGGCAGTGGTCGCGGCTGTGTAATCTGGGACTGGATATGCTTCTGTCCATCTGGACAGAGCGCATACAACTACAAGGACATACTTGAAACCTCGACATCGCTCCATCTGAATATAATCCATCTGGAGGACCTCAAAAGGGTGGTCAGGGGGCTGGAAACCACCTTGTTCCACCGGGACACTTTTACCTGGATTAAACTGACAACATATCATACAGGTACGGACTTTCTGCTTGGCTGCAGCTCGTAAATGCTTGTTGAACCAAATATTCTGGATACTGTCTAACATAGCTTTTTCTCCTAAATGTGCTGGACTATGTGCGGTATTGATAATGACTTGAACCATAGAATCGGGGAGAAACCATGTGGCTCTACCCTTCGTTAACCATCCTTGATCTGTCTGGACCCCTCCTTGTTCAGACCATTTCTTGATTTCATCAGGGGTAGCATGTAACTGTATATCTATGACGTCTTGTGTAGGGTCCTTAACTGTCATGCATGTAATCGGATCTGGAATATGTGTCAGGTTAACTGGAATGTCTGGAGTCTGTGCTGTAAGCTTGGCTGTGCGGTCTGCTAGATCATTACCTTGGGAAATAATGTCTGTAACTTTCGTATGTGCTTTGCATTTCATGATAGCAATAGATGTCGGTAAATGTATGGCATCCAACAGGGCTTGAATAAGGAGACCATGCTGAATCTTGGTTCCATGAGAAGTCATGAAACCTCTCTCCTGCCAGAGCACTCCGAAGTCGTGTACAACTCCGAATGCGTAACGTGAATCTGTGTAAACATTAACTTTCAGGTTCTTGGCATGTATACAGGCTTGTGTCAGAGCGACTAGCTCTGCTGCTTGAGCGGACAGGGTATCAATACGGTGTGTTTCAATAACTTCAGTGTCAGTAGTCACTGCATACGCGGCGACTAGTTCTCCTGTACTAGTTCTCATACATGAACCATCCACATAAAGTGTCAGGTCAGGATCTGGTAACGGAATGTCTGTCAGGTCTTGTCTTGGCTTTGTCGTAATATTAACTACTTCCACACAGTCATGTGGGTCTGGATTTGAACTAACTGATGGTAACAGTGTAGCAGGATTCAGGACGTTGCAGCGTCTGATTTCTATGTGTGGCTGGAACAGTGTCAATTCATAACCTGTTAAACGTGCAATTGTCAAGTGCTGTGTTTGTGTTCGGTTCAAAAGAACTTCTACTGAATGTGGAACTTGTACTGTCAGGGAATGTCCTAAAACTATGGAGTCACTTTGTCTGATAGCTAGTGCTGTGGCTGCAACTGACTTGAGGCACGCAGGCAACGCCTGGGCGACTGGATCTAATGTGCTCGAAAAATAAGCACAGGGCTTGTATTGTCCTGCTTGATCTTGTGTGAGAACAGATAATGCTGTACCTTCGCGTTCAGTGACGAAAAGTGTAAAAGGCTTACTGTAGTTTGGTGTAGCTAGAACTGGAGCTTGACATAGGGCTTTCTTTAACTCATTGAAACTAAGTGTATGTTCAGATGTCCAAGGGAGGACAGTCGATACGGCTGCCTCCTGTGTCGTTAACTGTATCAGTGGCTTGGCTAGAAATGCATACTGGGGAATCCATTGTCTACAATAAGAAGTAAGGCCGATAAAAGCACGTACCTCCTTCTGGGTTCTGGGCTGGGGAAGACTCGCTATTAACTGGATACGGTCTGGTGTCAGCTGCCTACCCCTCTTGGACAGCAAGTGTCCTAAGTATACCACTTGCTGGACACAGAATTGAAGCTTCGAAGGTGACACCTTGTGCCCCATTTCGGCTAGAAAATACAGGACTGTAAGTGATGCTCGCTCGCAAGCACGTTCAGAACGGGCTGTGATCAGGAGGTCATCGACATACTGGAGCAGGGCAGTGTCAGTTGGCATGTGAATATTGTCTAGTTGTCTCTTGAGTGCTTGACTGTAAATACTAGGGCTTTCTGTGAAACCTTGAGGAGCGCGTGTGAACATATAGCTCCTTCCATTTAAACAAAATCCGAAAAGAAACTGGCTGTCTGGATGAATGGGAACACTGAAAAATGCATTCTTAAGGTCTATGACAGTGAAAAACGTAGCTTCTGAATCAATGGCTGTTAATAGGGAAGAGATATCTGGGACAACTGGGTACTGAGGAATAATACATTTATTAAGCTCTCGTAAATCAATCACTAATCGATATACTGGGGGTGCATTTGGATCAGTGCGTTTCATGACTGGAATGATCGGAGAATTGCATACATTGGAGTCAGTTTCTACAACTACTCCTTGAGCCATGAGCTCGTTAATAATTTTAGATAAGGCTGCTACAGCCTCAGGTGGCAATCTGTACTGTCTGATTCGGGGTAACACTACACCTGGTTTGAGAGTCACACGATGGGGTGTGATTTGCATGTAACCTACATCAGTTGGACCTTGCGCCCATAAATGCTGCGGAACTTGAGACAATCTTGAATCAAAATCTCGTAATACATAGTGACCCTTAAAGTCACGTAGGAACAGACGTATTCCCTCTGGGGAGCAGCAAATAACTGCACCTAACTCTTTCAGTGTCTTAATGCCTAATAGGTTTTCTGGACATGACTTAGTAAGTAACAGATCAGTAGTACGGGACAATGGACCTACTTCTAGAGTGACTGGCTTTGATATCTCATTAACTATTGGCTTTCCTGAAAATCCAAGGGAAACATTTCTTGAGCCTGAGAGCGGAGCCCCTGGAACTTCGGCATGACTAATTGTGGTCCTGCTTGCCCCTGTATCGATCAAAAACTTTCTGTCTTTCCCTAATACTTGACTGTGAACATAGGGACCTTCTTGATCTACAGGTATCTCGATGAGAGGCAAGCCTACCTCCCTCTCTAGGCTGTTTCATGAATATGGCTGGTACTCTGGATACTCTGTCTGTGCATACTGGTACATCTGCGATGTAACGTGCTGTGTTGCAGCTATAGGCTGCGGTGCTGTAACTGTCTGTTGTGCATCCTGTGACTGAGGAATCTGTGAAACTTGTTCTTGTCTAGGCGGACGTGGTCTTTCTTTAGTCTTACCAGTAGCTATGTTGTGTTTCAGAACTGCACACTCGTTTATAAAATGACCTGGCTGTTTACAATAATTGCAGTTCCCTCTAACGGGAGCTGCAGGATGACTGGCTTGATTCGGACCCCTCTTCTGACTGTCTTGAGGAACAGATTGTGCAACTAGCACTTTCATTTTCGTGTCTTTCATACGTTTTCTCTCGTGTTCTTGCTCTTCTCTAATTCTATTCTGGTGATACTGGAGCATCTGGAGCATCTGGGACGGAGTATTTGCTTGCCAGGTGCTTTCGACTTTCAAAACTCGATTTTTAATTTGTGGACTTGAATTCTCGACTAATTTAGTAACAAAAAGATGAGGGTATGACTCACTACTTGTCTTGAGACCACTGTTGATACTGAAACATTTTTCAAATCTAGAATAAAAATCACTAATATCTTCATCTTGTTTCTGTTTACAGGCTGAGATTGCATCCCAGTCTTCTTTTCTCGTTGTCAATAATCTGGGTAAAACTTGAATCAATAATTCTGGTAATTCTTTACATTTATCTCCAAGACCGGTACCTGGTACTCGTGCCTTGTCTTCAGCTTCTAGAGCTGCCCAATCGATCTTTTTCTCTCCCACCTCCCATTCTTTTTCCTTTAGCTTTTCATACACCCCTGCGGGTAACAGGACCTTTAACATTTTAATGATATCTGGGTAAGTGTATTCTCCCATACGGAGCATGTCTTTTAATTCTCTATGGAACCCTGCTGGATCTTTGTCATGACAAGGAATTAATTTCTTCATTTCAAGGAGTTCCATCTTTGAAATCGGAGTGTATACAAACACTCGTTGCATTACGCCACCCGCCCCTTGGACTGGGTGGACTTCTCGTAACGGATTCTGTCTGTCTATGTAGAATGGTTTACTTTCTGGGGGTGAGACATGAACAAAATGCGGGTTCAGAAACGTTCTATATTTGTGGCGCTGTTCTAGAATGACACTAATTAAATCGGTACCTAGACCTCTCCATCTATACTGGAGTAACTCGTTCAGGATATCGTGTAACGGACCTGGATCAGAATGTTGACCCTCATACAGAGTAATGAGGTGCTGGATCATATACATACCCACCAGTCGTTGCTCGGCTGGGGGCAATTTCAGAAACATTTGTGCCACTATTTCGTCTGGAAAAGTGGTAGAATCAGTAATCCATCGGACTGCTGATCGGGCTAGTTCTTGTTCATGCATGGTACTTAACTCACTATAACCGATTCGTGATTTCAGAATGTGATCGGTAGCTTGAAATACTTGTTCTAGAGAACCTTGTTCTGGTGCTGGATGATGAAAAATAGACTTGTGTTCTAGACGTAAATGGCGATCTGGAAATCTAGATTTTCCTACATACGCTATTCTGGCGGGATTCTCGTTCTCTTCCTCTTCAGGATCAGAGATACTTTCTTTCTCGCTTACTTGTGCTGCTTTACGCTGGTCGTGTAACCTTATTATTTCCTTACGAATTTTCTTGTACATACTCTCCATAGCACCGACGGTCTTGTGCTTACCCTCGGCTATATTATCACTCCACCTTGTCAGGATTCTCATTTCGGCGGAATCTTTAGACGGGTAATCTTGTTCTCTTATTAGACAATTGATCAGGAACTTTAATATCATGAGCTGAATCTCGGCTTTCCTTTGAGGCATAATCTCACTAATACTTTCTGGATCATCCCCTGTACGGATGAAACGATATATTCTGTCTAGATCTTCTTTCATATTCGGTAAGGTGACTAGATACTCGGTCACTCTCCTTACACGTAAGGAATATAAAACCATATTATATTCGCCTGGAACTGGATCATAGACACATTCGTTAAGGGTTTGCCTGATTTCTGTAACAGACTGATGTTTGGGCGTGCGCTGTAACGCTTGAGCATGTAATTCGAGTAATGTTGAACGCTTGTGTGGCGGCGGGGTTTGAGGAAGACCTCCTCCTGCGGCCCCTAGACTAGAATCGTCGACTGACATTCTTCGTCCTGGCAGGGTCGGTAATTGTAACGTGGGCTGGACTTGTATGGCGGGCTGACCCGGGGGGACTGTTAAGGGCACCCCGGTGTCTGGAGGAGCATGAATTACCTGATTTACAGGGACTGGCGGAGCGCGAACAGGATTTGCATATTCTGGGACTGTGTCGTCCAAATAGGACGAAATAAAAATATCAGCTGCGGTCGGTTTATGACGTAGCTTGGTCGGAACTAATGGTGGCGGGAAATTACTAGATGCCTCTGGGGTCGCTTTTGGCACACCTTCGGCAAGAAGAGGATACATACCCTTAATGAGGGCATGCCTCTGTCTGTCTGACTGTTCGGCTTTGACTTGTTCACCTATCTCGATTAATTCTCTTTCTTGGGCTCGTTCCTGGGATTCTCTACTTAACTCTGACTTTCTGACTTCCTTTTCCGTTCTTCTATGCGCTTCTTTACGCCATAACTCGATGGCATCTTTCTGTGACTGTCTGGCTTTCTTTTTCCATAATGACTCTTCTACTCGCATGATACATTCGGCATCCCATGTACCCGATACGGGCCATCTATACTTTTCTTCTAACTGTTTGGTATACTCTACCCATAAATCTAGATACATTATGGCGCTTATGCCATGTTTCTGATACATAAAATGACCTGGACTGTCCCTAGGCGGGACAGGAACTGCTTCTTCTAATAAACCCTTTCTAGTTTTTAACTGACGTAACTTGGAAAATATAGGCATGACTGAACTGTAATCTGGACACAATACAATACACAATAAAAACACGAAATCACATCGCACTCATACCACAACAGTAAAATACATGAAGAACATTATAAATAACAGTTCGAACAGAATATTACCTGGAATACTGAGAACAGAAATAGAACAGATTTTCTCGAGAACGGAACAGACTAGAGTTACTGGATGCACTGCTGTAACAGTACGGAACATACCGGTCCCATAAAGGAACGCATCAAGACCCGTATCCACCTAGGTGAACACTTCGTTTGTGAGTCTGGGCACCACCAACCCACTGACCAGGAGTCAATTTAGATTGGTCCTGTCTAGATACTACCCCAGCAATGGTACTCACCGGGCAGCACGGAACGGAAGGCCTCGGACGGGATTGGACTGCTACGACGACGAACTTCGGACTTCAGTTACGGGTGGGCCTCCGGATACCTCGGACCTTGGACTCTCGGCTTGGGCTCTGGTCGGGACTCGCCGCGTTCCTCCACCGTCTCGTTCGGATGCTGGACCGCCTCCTCCGTCTCCTCCGTGGGCCTGAGGGATACTTGGAGCAGAAATATCTGCCAGTGCACGGTATGGTTCCGTCACGACTGCAGAGGGTCAGGGGGTCGGCGTGGCTTCACCGACGCGTGGGGAAAGGGCAAGTCCCTATTCGGGCGCCATTATGTGGTATATAAATAAATAATACCGGATCTATTTTTGGATGAATGAATGAATAACAGATAGCTCAATAAAATAAGAGTCAAAATTCGAGGTAGTAGGAGTTTCTGCAGGTTTATTACAGCATAAGGACAGGATCAGGACAACCTGCATAGGATGACCCAGCAGCTGCTGGGGCTTGGTCTGGGATGAGCGCGCTAACTTTTAATAACAATACATAGACTTATATACATAGCGCAAACACATAGCATTACATTGCAGTAGGCGTAGCAGTGGGTGGAGCAGAAGGCGTGTCGCGTAGCAGTCGCGAAAGATAACAGTAAAAAGAGGTGTAACTGGGAGTATACATAGACATGTGATGCAAACGTAACAGAATATGTCATGAATGGGCGGAAACATAGGAGGGGGCTACCTAAGGAGCCGGGACCTCTAACCTAATGGTGCGCGAAAACTGGCAATGACGTATTACTAGGAGAAGCTGGGGGCTACGAACTCTGTGCTAGGAGCAGAGACTAAAGTCTGGAGGGTCGGAGCGACATGTACCTAAACCCTATCTGGTATCTGATATTTAGGGAACATGTTGATATAAACTAGGAGTCATGAGGGGAAAAGCTAACTTGACTCTAAGACTGGACCATGCATTATTCTACATGTAGTGCGTGATGAAGAATACGAAATGACCATTAAATACAGTATTTCTCTAACGTGGAGCCGAATAGGCTAGACAATGACGGAAACTATTGATGCAGTTCAGTAGCTTAGGAATGCAAAGAAGGAGGACTGAACTGATAACTGGAACTATAACATACTTTTGGCAGACTCAGAGGCAGAGCCAGGCTGCACCGGGCACTGCGAGGCAGGAAGTAAGTGAAGGGTCGAGGATACAGGTGGGGGCTGTATCGCTCCTCAGCGAGGCTTTCAGGAGACAGGAGCTGAATCTGATGTCCGGGCCCTTTTGAGGCCTGGAAACGGGGACTTTATAATGGAATAACGTGCACACTGAGAAACGTGGCAACATAACTTTACATAGGCCTGATATTCGTAGTATTCACGAGGACTGGAAACTGACATACCAGAGGTGGACACAACTGTAATTGCGTCATTAATCAGACATGGGGAATAACATATGCATATTGGTCATGCACACATAACATATGATGGATGAGGCGTAGGGACACAGAACATGGCAAAATTTACTTTTCCACAAATCCCGCGAAAGGGTGCTTAGCTAGAATGAACTAAATAAAAAAGATTTCAAGTTCCTTCTGAAACGAAGATGGTTGGAGCATTGTCTCAATGAGAGTGGGAGCGCGTTCCAGAAATTAGGACCCACCACGGACAAGGCCCTACCGCCTAGCCTAGTTTTGCTTATCTTAGGAACGCTCAATAACAGCTGTTCGCTGGACCTAAGGGTACGGGTGGGAACGTATGGAACAAATTTTCTAGCCAAGTATTCTGGTCCTGATTCATGGAGGCCCTTATGAATAATACAGCAGGTCTTAAACTTCACTCGTTGACGTATAGGCAACCAGTGAAGTTTGTGTAGTAAAGGTTTAGATGGAGATCTGGGAGGTGCATTAAGCACCAGCCTGGCTGCTGTATTCTGCACTACCTGCAGCCGATCTAAAACCTCTTCATTTGCACCTGCCAGGAGACCATTACAATAATCAAGACGGCTGATAACTAGAGCCTGAACTAAAGTTCTCCTATGGGAGTCAGGGAGGAAAGGAAACATCCTACGGAGGAGACCTATCACGTGGAAACAAGATCCCACGGTGGTGTTCACATGTTGTTTCATGGTCAACTCCGGTTCCAATCGAACTCCCAGGTTCTTGATTATGGATTTAGGTTCAGGAACTGGGCCCAAATCAAGTGGCCACCAATCGGGGGACCATTGGACCCTGGCTTCACCGAAAAGCATCACCTCGGTCTTTCCAACATTACATTGAAGAAAGTTGGAAGACATCCACCTCGCTACTGCCTTCATCCCATCGGAGAAAGATTGTATAGTCTCCGGCGTTAGTTGTTTAAAGGGGAAAAGCAGCTGCGTATCATCAGCGTAGGACACTGGGCAAAAGCCAAAGGCTCTGGTTATTTATGCCAAGGGAGCCACATAGGTGTTGAACAGGGTCGGGCTCAAACAGGATCCATGCGGGACCCCCTTGGTGATTTTAACCTCTTCCGACCTAAACTCACCCATGGTGACACATTGGGTGCAGTTGGAGAGGAAGCTTTTAATCCAGTCCAGTGCCTTACCGCCGATTCCACTCACAGACAGTCGTTCGATCAAGATGTTGTGTGAGATGGTATCGAACGCTGCCGATAAATCCAGCAGTACCAGGACAACGGAATAACCACTGTCCTGGTACATCCGCAGATCGTCCGTTATCGACAGCAGGGCCGTTTCGGTGCTATATTTTGGCCTGAAACCTGACTGTGATTGATCAAGGCTGCCTGATTGTTCAAGGTAGTTAGATAGATGTTTGTTGGTGTGCTTTTCTATGATTTTCCCTAGGAATGGCAACAGGGAAATCGGCCTAAGATTGGACATGTTGGTCCAAGGGGAGGATGTATTCTTCCTGATAGGTCTGACTAGGGCTTTTTTCCAATGCTGTGGGACATTTCCAGTTGTAAGTGAGAGATTCACCAGTCTCTGAATATCAGGACCCAGTGTTCTCCCTAAAGAACCCATAAGTCTGGCTGGAAGCGAGTCAGCCGGGCTCCCACTTTTAATGTCAATGAGCAGTTTCTGAACCTCTATTAAAGATATTTCAGGAAAATCATTGAAGGAGTAGGAATTAGTGGGCGCAGTTTGCACCAAAGTATGATTATCCTGGCTACTCATGGCAGGGATAAGTGTCTCTATTTTTTTATAAATGGCATCGATTTTTTCAGTGAAAAAACTGGAGATGCTGTCACAAAGGTGTTGTGAGGCCATGTCTGCACTTTCGCATGCTATAGGTTTTAGAAAAGTGTTGACAATCTGGTACAATACTTTAGAGTCGTTACCAGCTGCCTCTAACTGTGCGGTAACATGATTCTTACGTGCAGATCGTATGGCTTTGTGATAGATGTTAAGGGCCTTTTTATAGTTGGTTTTGTCTACCTCCAAATAAGATTTTCTCCATGTCTTTTCTGTCTTTCTAGCCATGCGTTTAACACTACGCAGTTCTTCCGAATACCAGACCTCTTGGTTCCTAGCAAGGCTCATTTTAAAGGTTTTTAGTGGGGCAATTTGTTGTACTGCAGTATTAACTGCTAGATCCCAATTTGAGAGAGCGGTGTTTATGTCATCTATAAGCAGAATGGGAGGGGGGAGATATTTCTGTTCAAAAGTAACGTCGGTAATTTTATGCCATTGCCTTCGTTTGGATGGTATTTGAACATGGGGAATGGAGCGTGGGCCCTTCACTGGCATAGAGAACTCAAGCACGAAGTGGTCTGTCCAATGGTATTGTTTAGGTGCACAGCATTCAATACCAGGGAAATTGGATATTATCATATCTAAGGTGTGCCCTGCTTGATGTGTGGGTCCACTGTTACATTGCTTTAGTCCTATTAGGGATATGTCGGTCAGGAAGGATTGTGTTTTGTGTTTTGTGAAGTGTTTTGTTGCCTAGCAGATGCGTTTCCTGCAGTAGCAGGACATCCGCTCTTTCCCTTTTCCCCAACCGCAAGACTGCCCCCCTTTTCACCTTGTCGAGCACTCCCCAGCTAAGAATCCGTATGGACGCCCTGGGAGTCATCGACCCGGTACCTTCAACCGCCATCCAGGGGCATGCAGGTCAAGGGCCCACAGGACGGGCATAGTGGATGTGTACACACCAACTGTTGAGACCTCATATTCATCGTGCAGTTCAAACCAAACACACCCCCCCTCAACTCCCACCCAACCCCCCTCCCCCCCACCCCCCATACTCCCACCCCCATACCTCAAAAACGCTGAAGTAATTGTCGCGGCATGGGCAACCCCGATCCCAAATGCAGGACCTGAGGCCTTCCACACCAATGGATCCCCAAGAAACAACCCATTCACCTAACTCCCCCCCTCCCCCCCCACCCCACCCCCCCCCCAAAACAAGCCTTAAGCCCGGGGAAATGGTCCGCCCCTCAGCTAACCCCCCCGTCACCATCACAATCACTGTAGTTTAAGTGTCACAACCGCCCCTCTCGGCCCTACGGCCACTCAGGGGTACCTATACACAAATGTTCTACCTCTCGTAGTCTGAAAGTTCAAGGATCTGTTGTCGGAAGCTCCGTGGCAGTCGTTCCCTCTGCTCCGCGAGCCCCGGGTGATCTGTGCCTGTGCGCCGCTCAAGGAGTCCGAGTCATGGCCTAGCGGCATATGCGCCCTCAGCTTCACTGTTTCATCAGTCCACTGGAACACTTCCTCTGGGGTGTCAAAAAAGTGGGTGCGGGATTGAAACACAACCTGCAGGCGGGCCGGATAAAGTAAGGCATAAGGAAGCTTAAGTTCACGGAGGCGCGCCTTGGCCGCTGTGAATGACTGCCTCTGTTGTTGAACAAGCCTGCTGTAGTCCGGAAATATCAGGATTCTCGGATTCTCATACGTGAGAGAGTCCTTCGCCCGTGCCTCCCGTAGAATGGCATCGCGGTCATGATAGTTCGATAACTTGGCTATCACCGGCCTGGGACGGACCCCCACTGGCGGCTTCTGCACCAGAGCCCGATGGGCCCGCTCAATCACGAAGCATCTTGATAAGGATTTAGGAGGGAGCCAACTCTCCAGCCTTTGGGTCAAGAAGCGTTCCATGTTGCCCTTCTCGCAGCCCTCCAGGAGCCCTACAAATCTAAGGTTGTTCCGCTTGGCCCGTCCTTCCGCATCCTCCGCTCTAAGTGCCAGCCCCTTCTGGACCCTCTCCATGTCAGTCACTTTGCGCTTAAGGATCGCCACATCATCTTCCACCCCGAGATCCTGGTTATGGCCTCTGTGATACGAGCCACGGCATTCCGCAATAGTGTAACATCTGCGCCCACGGCTCCTATTTTCGCGTCCAGCATATCCCTTGATTGGGTTATCGCCGCCATCAATGCCGCGTTGTCTGGCCCCTGTCTTTGTTGGCCCCCGGCGGCCCCAGCTCCACCACTTGCCCCGTGAACTTATCAATGGGCCCCTGTCTCGCAGTCCCTCCGCCACTCCCGCCTCTGGTCATTGTAATCCGCAGCCGGGGACACCCTCCACTAGGATCTGCCGCCTGTGAACCCAGATGTCGCCTCCAATATCGTTGGTGGGTACTGTGTGCCCGAGCCCCCTACACCTCTCCTGGGCGGTCACCTTATCACTCCCCAAAGTTCCTTGAAACAGTGCGACCCAGGTGCTTACCGGCCACGCTCTGCAATAATGTCTCCCACCAGGCCACGCACTCCTGGGCAGCTGACCACGGCCCACGTGTCTTGTTCGGATCTAGCACACTCCGACCGCCCACACCAAGGCCGGCCTGCCCCACAATCTCCTACCAGTGTAGTCCGGCGCAAGGTCTCGGACAGCGCGTGGCTCCAATCCTCAGCTGCGCCACCGGCCACTTGGCCTCACTGCGTAGTAGCCCCTGCACCGCTGGCCAAGAGGAAAGGTCGCCGCCACCTGGTGTGCCTTAGGGACCCTTCAGTATTCACCGGTGGCTGCACCCAGGTGGCCCTAGGTCCCAGGTATGCGAGAGTCCCACGCCAGGGCCAGCCTTCTCCAGAGCCGCCTACCACCACTGTCAAGCCCCACTGTGGGCCGTGCATCCCTGGGGGCACCCTCCGAAGGCCGATCCTCCCCCGATCACCTATCGATGTAGGCCGCTGCCTGGGCGTGTTATTTCGGATGTCGCCAAACTCCTGCTCCCGGCTGCGCCCTGGTCACTAGGCCTCGCTGCGGGGAGACTCCGGCCCCACTCGCCCAGAAAGCGAGCCCGGCCCCCCAGCAGTAGCCCTCCGTCTGCCGGGTTATTGTAGTGGGGGGCCTCCGATGTTCCCAGGAACGGTCCGGCCCTCCAACACCCTCCGGTCGCACTCCGCTGATCGCTGCCGCCTCCCGCGCGCCCTGGCCGGGGAGCGCGAAACTTGAGGCCCCGGCTGCACTCTCCCGGACCAGGCCGCAGTTTCTCTGTGCTCCTCTCGGCGACCGAGACCCCCAGCACTCTGCGGATGGCACCGGAGCACAGCTACTCGGCCCCGGGCACTGCTCCTTTCTCTAGGGCAGCGGGATCGACAGGATATTAGGCGGATAAGTGGCGGGCTGGACGGAGCTCTTCTAGGCTACGTCCTCCATGATGGCCCGCTAAGCCACCTCCCCGAAACTTAATACTTTAAGCATTCTTGTCACTACTTTTCTGTGCTGTTTGCCATATTACATTATCCGCTTACCCACGGCGGCAATTCCGCGGTGCGGCGGTTTAGCACAGTGGGCAGGGCTGCGACGGCCAACGGACGTGCGCAGCACTATGGAGGTAGTGCATGCGACGGCTGTTGGCCGTCAGAAGCAGCGAAGGGGTTAAGGTGGTGCTGCTGTTGTGAGGAAAATCATAGTTTTCAAATGCCTCCAGGTAAAATGTCTCACTTTAAGTCAGTCCTAGCCTTTTAACAGGCATCATATTGTGTTCTTGGACTTTAATTTTGTAATAACCAAATTGTTATTGTCTCTATTGTTTATAAATAGGTGTGTACACCAGAATTGCAACTGACAGTAAACACCCTCTGCACCCCCATCCCGTCCCATCATTGCCATATTCCTATCACCCAACTGCACCGCCATCCGTCTGCAGACCGAAAAACTCCCACCACTTGCCCCTAGTTCTACCATGCTGGACACCCTCTGGCCCAGTAAATAGGTTCCTCTTGTTGTGAAGACCAGTCTTTTACCTTTCTACACTCTGCTAGTGTAGGAGTATTGAGGGCTCTCTATCGGTGTGCAGTGTCTCGCATGGCCAGAACTGTAGCCAGCTCCACCAACCTGCACTCCCCCAGGTCGTCCAGTAAGCCTAGCAGTGCCACTTTAGGTGTCCGTTTGATGTGTCTATCCAGCACTCTGTTATGGGATTTTGCTTTCCATCCCCATTATGTCGGAATGACCGGGTGGCGCCATATCATATGAAAAATTTCTGTGTTGAGGTATGTACACTGACATTATTTGGGCTCGGGAAGCTTGCCACAAGTGTCGCAATGAAAGCTAAGTCATGAGCTGGTAGCGCAACCAGATAAGCCGGAACCTAGTGGATATTGCATTTTGTCATGGGGTCTTACGCGATTCCCTCCATCTTCTAGATGACCAGCAATCCGTCCCATTTTGGCGAAGTGTTATGCACCTGTCTGGCATGTTGTTTGAATGATTTGTACTGTTTGGGTATTCAGCCATAGCCGAGAGCACCGGTCATCAACTGCCCCTCCAGTTGGCTAAACTCCGGCAGCTCTGATCGGTAAAGTGTCAGTCTATGTCTGACTTGTACATATTTGTGAACTTGGCTATGTGAGAGTTTGAACTGCATCTTTAAGTCCTTAAAAGTTTTCTTCTAGGAAACTGCCCACACATTCCCCATGGTAGTGATCCCAATCTTGTCCTGTTGGCCAAATCCCTGCAATTATGAAGTATGTTCAACCAATAACCGGTCTGCTGGGTCAACCACTTATCCCATCCCTTAAACTTGAGTGCCACCCGCCAACAGAGGGACCCCCCCTCCCATACATTCCTGGAATTGGACTTGAACAGGAGACCCATATAAAAAGTGGATCACTTTGTCCAGGCCCAATAGAGCCAGGTCTGTTTGGTAGACAGGGTCACTTCCCCCACCAGTCCCCAGTCATTAATCACCAGGAGTTGTAAGGCCCAATGGTACAACTGCACTTCCACCACCGCTGTAGGAAGCTGTCTTTTTATGTAGTGTACCAAAAGGAGTTACACTATGTAGAAAGTACAGGGCTGAAATTAATAATGCCAAACGCGCTCTTCATGGTTGTGTGGATGAGCAGTTTGGGCTTATCAGAGGGTAGTGTTAAGCATTTGTTGTACACACATTTAATAACGGAGATTCACAAGACACTTGAGAAGAAACTCGAGACCAAATTAGAAAAATATCATGTTTATAGAAATTTAGACACTAAGAACTTTGTTATTTTGTAAGTACTTTAGAAAAGGAGAGCTATTAGATTAGAGGCATGAGCCTCAAGTGCAGTAATGTTATCCTCTAGGAGAGACATGCACTGCATAGGGTCACTTGCAAACAGAACTGTTCTTCTGGAATTAAGGTGAGTAGGGGCAAAGGTCCAAAAAAGCACCAAGAGTTCACTTTTACCTGTCCTGGGGTGTCTGGATGCAGATGTGCTTTCAACTGTGGTAGCCTTGAATGCTACACACTGTAATCAATTGGAAAAATACCTGTAAGAAAGAGGCTACAAAGGGGGACCAGTCCAGCAGAATCCAAAGGGTGGGGGGGGCTCCACTCTTTATTACTGGGGTGCTTTTTAATGGCTGTGCGTAATTCTCCAGAAGCCTTCGAACAGTTGGCATCAAACGACCTTGTCTTAAAAGGAGTCTTACTTTTGGCTGAGCACTTTAGGTTTGAAATAATCGAAAATAAAATGTTGTTAACGGCTGTTACTGCCTGATGGCTATTGGTGTTACTGTCTAAACAGGATTCTATCTCTAGGAATACCTCCTTAACAACCTTTGGGCGGAATAAAGTTGGGTCTATTTTCTCCCACTTGAGGGTAAAGCCATTTTTCTTACTGATTATCCGTTTAGGGGTGTCTAGGGAACCTAGCTTATTTCGTAGCAGCCCAGCAAAGCTAAAATGGAGGAAAGCATGATCACTAAATGCTGTTAGCTTCACTCCTGAGGACTTTATACAGCTTATATAGTTGGCCTGGATGATTGTAAAGTCAATTGTTGAAGTAACATCTGTACGTTGGAAAGTCTGGAAGAATTGGCCTGTCATTGTGTCACAAGGATTAGTTATTACTAGGTCCCATGTTAGCAGTAAACTATTTAAAAGAGACCCATAGTTGTGATGTCTAAAATGAACAAGCAACAAATCATCGGAATCGGTTGCCCCACAAATAGGCTGATTAGTCATATAACTACAGTGTACATTAAAGTCCCCAGCCCATAGTAAAAAGACTTGTCGTGATTTGTCTATCAAGAGGGCTTCCATTTTTTGCCCCAGCTCCTCAATTACCTGTGTCGGTTTCTTAAAATAATTATTATACAAATTAATCAGTACCAGATCAGTTTTTCCAAACCATTCAGCAATAATGACATGTAAGTGGGGGGAGTTGTCAATACATTTCACATTACCTAGGGAGATTGTGTTTGCAATAAATGTAATTAGTACCCCCCTTATGCCTACCCGCTGACGATGGAATTGCTGGGATAATGAAGGATCGGAACCCGTTGACATATACAGTAGACTCCGACCAGGTTTCCTGGAAGCATATAATGTCCATATTCCTAAAAATTTTGTACCAACTGTGAATTTCTTTTTTTGTTTTCATATCCCGCTATGTTCCAGGATTAGAACTTTAAGTCAATGCTGCGCTCTTGTAGACGGTGCCCCTCCAGTGCTGGGGGTAGGGATGCAATAGGTTTGATTAATAATGGCGTAACGACAATATCTAAGGCTGGATCGGCCGGCAGGACCCTCTCCACAGGTGCCGGCACTCTGACCCTTTGTTTAGGGTTCAGTCAATCACAAGATTCCATATCATCCAACACTGAATACCTTATTTGATATACCAAGGGAATCAGTGACCCCCAGCATAAGCTTGTAGCGGGAAGTCGTCGGTGGGATCTCCCTGGGGATTAGCGTGAGAACTAAAAACTGATAAAGGCCTATAGAAGAAACCCAAAGGGACAGCATAAATCTGAGACTGTTTAGTTGTAGCATATGGTAAGCTACCAAGTAGGTCTCTTACTAACCTTACATTATCAAAATTTAGAGTAACGCAGTCATTATTGACAGACTTTTTGTCCTTCCCTATCCACTGTGTTCTTCTGGCCATTATCAGGTGGTTTTGAGCCAAGTGGCCGACGTTTGAGTTTTGCTTCATCCAGTGTCGGGCTTTAACCATTAACTGAAGTGGAGATTCATTTAAATCTTGCCGTAGTAAGGGTACATTCACAAGGATTAAAACATAGGGGCAAACTGCAGGGGGAAGGATCATGTACTCTTGCCTTGTTCTGCTTGGAGTCTGTGTAAAAGAATAGTTTGTCTTACAAAAGTCTTTAGATACATTTTCAGTGTCAGTTTGGCTCCTGACCATTTTATCTTGTGCGAACTCCTGTAGGGCAGAGGACTTAGTCTACCCCCGAAGAAACACCACCTGTAGGGAGACTCCCTACAGCCGGCTGATTGACTCCGCCTAGATGACCTGCTATAATGGGGTTGGAAGGTCAATTAATTAACAATTGGCTATTAATAGCTTTTTTACACTTAGTAGACAGGCTTTGGTTTTCACGGTTAATATCATTTGGAACTGTGCAGGCTGACCTAGTGGTGGTAGATTCGGCTGAGAGCTACAGGAGGCTGGGCCAGCACCAGTATCTACAACAGTCTGTTTCTCCAAATTAGTCTTAGTTAGGCTTTGTAAAGTGCAGTCTATGGAATCCAGGCGGGCGTAAATTGGTAATAAAAGTTGTTTAAATTGATCAAATAGAATATCCAGGTCTAGGAGGGGTAGAGCGCTTGAAATTTGCTGGTCGTTCGCTCTCGTTGCATTCACTGGGATGGTAAATTTTCTGGTCTTTTTGGCTGGTCCCTTGGAGGGCGCCAAGCATGAGGTCTTTTGCGTTTCCCACCAACAGAGGGGGGAGCCTGTTAGGTTCACTCTATCCACAGTGTGCAACTTTAATGCCACCATTGGTTCTGCGGGGGTCGGAACATCTATTTTTGTTTCAGGATCTGTTATGGGGAGAGTAGCTTAGTGTGCAGTTGGCTTGACCCTTGGCCCAGCGAGAGTCTCCTTTCTGTTAGAGCAATTAATTTATCTAAGGCCAATGTAGCTTTAGCCAAGAAAGTGTCTAATGAAGTAACAGTTGCCTCCTCTGTTAATGTTGAACGTAATTTATTCTTACCCATTGTCGTCCCGGATATCTCCATGCAGTTTAGAGGACGTTAGAGAATTTGCCCGGCCTCCTCCGGGTTCTGACCGGCGCAGACGGTCCCGCCCTTGGCCTGGGCACGCCTGCGCTCCGGGAGCCTGAACAGGCTTATATGCGCCGCCAGGCGCTGTCGCTGATGACGACGTGAGCGGCTCCTGCCGCTAGGCATTGTGCATAGTGGAGTCCAGTTAGGGTGCTTTGCGCCGCTTTGCCTCACCAAACAAACAAGGGCCTTCGGTCGTGTAACAAAAAAATACTGTAGTGTAAGTAGTGGGAAACTATGTACCCAAGAGGCCCAACAAAGCACATGTCCCTTTGATCCACCCTCTGGCTAGGAGTAGTAGCATACTTCCCTGGGAGAGGCCCCAACTACAGTAACCATTAGCATCCACAGTCACAGCTCAGGGGGGCTCATGCGACCAGAACGTGCCTAAGCTGCCCCCAGTAGGTTTGATTGAATGATTTATTGTTAACCGTTCGATTATTTAAAACCATTACAGTAAAAAGCTAAAATTAGAACCCAACCTCCCATGCCCACCCACCTGTTCCGCCCCCCCCCTCCCCGGACCTCCTGTGAGATTTAAAAATCCTGTTTCCGACAGTCAATCTTCTGTTGCAGGCTCCTTTCTGCTTTCAACCCGGGAGCTTAATTTTGATGCTGCAATGTTCCAGTGAAAGCACTTGGAGTGGCGGGCAAGCTCTTCTTTTCCCATGAATGTTACAGAAACACCTTGGTGGCGCATTAATCTGACTCTGAATTTCAAGAGCTTGAGGAAAATCAATTATACACTAGCGTCTAGAGCTTGTCCGATCTGGTAAATGAATTTTGCACTCTTGCAAGGTGGTGTGTTTTTATTTCCAAGAAGCACCAGTCTGATGTCTCCTTTCAGGTTCTGATGCCAAGGGCTCTTAAAATGGGAGGAAGCAGCCTCTGTCATTTGCTGGTAAATTTGGGGCAGCAACATAATAAATGGAGGCAAGATTCCAGTTGGTAGTTGCCTAGGCGGCATGGGACGGTTCCGTCTGCTCTTGCTCATGCTGGATTGAAGTCCGCAGTTCTAAGGGTCGTTAGCCTCATGAAAAGGATTTTCTTGCGTGCCTGGGCCCCTTTTGCTTCCCTTGGGTATGGTTGGGTATTCCCCAAGGTGTAAGATTCGTCCAATGCCTTCGTGTAGGTGTTATGTCGGAGTGCGGTTACATCCTTTTCGTATGAAATGGAGCGGACCTGCCATCTCATGATGTTCGACCGGGCCTTATGAAGGATATCTATTAGGGACAGACTGTTGGGATCTATGTTTAGGGTCTCTATTGCTTTGCCCAGCTTGGTGTGACAGGGGGAGTCCTCTTCTCTGAAAATTGTTACAAGATGATGTTTGAGAGAGTTATGCAGTGCTTTAAGGTTTCTAAAATAATACTTTATTAGATCCCCCTGGAGGGCCAGTTCGGGTCTGCCGAGCCCTAATTCCAACCGTAATCTTGTGTTTCTTGTGTTCCTGGGTACTTGCAGCACGATCTTGTGAGCTTTGACTTGCGCTGCTGTTATAAGTTTGTCTAAAGCTCCTGGAAAAGCCAAGTGACTGTAGTTAAAGGCCGGAATTAGTTTTGCCCTAAGGACCTTCAGCATGGAGTCTGCTGTGGGGCTAGTCAAGCGTTGACTTAGGCGTCTCACTGATAGGATTACACTGTTGAATTTAGCAGTTAGATGTTTTGTATGAGCTGCCGATGTTGCCCTCTTGTGTAGCCAAACCCAAAGATAATTATAGGCTGTAGTGGTCCCAATTTGGTGTTCTCCCAAATTCCAGATTGCTTGTTTTTGTGCAGGAATCTGCCAAATACCATTATTTTTGTTGTGCCTTGGTTAACTGTCAGGTGATCTTGCTTGCTTGTTGTACTTCCCCCATCTCTTTTAGTGCTCTTTGGAGGCCCACCCTTGTGTGGTCCATCACTACGGTGTCATCTGTGCACTGCAAAATTGCCATTCTCGCCGTGCCCACTCTCGATGGAACTAGACTTGCCTCTTTCAGACCTCCCCCATGTCTGCTGTGTAAAGGTTAAATGGGAGGGGGGGGGGGGCAGGACACAGCCCTGCTTCAGACCGTTGTTGGTTTCAACTTTTGCTTATAGAGCTGTGGGGCTTAACTTAACTTGTACCCTGGTCCCATCATGAAGGGATATGATGGCTTTCAATGGCTTAGATGGTACCCCCCAGGCTGACAGTTTACCCCAGAGTTTGCCCCTATCGACTTTATCAAATGCTGTGCTGTAATCAATAAAACAGCAGAACAACGGTAGGTGCCTAACTTTCACAGCACGTTTTGAGAGGTAGGCCAGGGCCATGATGTTACCCATTGTTGCACTGTTTTTCCTGTAGCCGTTCAGGTAGAATGGTAGTTTTTAGGGCGAGCTGACGTTAGCATTCATGCGAAGCATGAATGCTGTCAGCTCGCCAACTAATGCTATCCGTATTTGGGAGAGTGGACACCAAAGTGTCACGAGCTTTCCCAGTGTCGGATTTGACCGCGGGAGCGCGCGTCTCACCCGCGCATGCGCAGAGTAACTCTGCTTTTTTTTTTTTTTTTTCTTTCCCAGCCCCGAACCGAATCAGGTATCAGAGCGCTTCACATATAGGCAGCCCCCAACCCCCACCCCCCACCCCCACCCCTCTGCATGCGCACACACAGGCGAGCGCATGCACACGCAGGCACACGGCAGACACTCGCTCACACACACCCCCCTCCCCCACAGTCACACACACGCACTCCAGACACATACACACGCGCGTGACCCCCATCCCCACCACTTACCGGGCTCTTTTCGGCGTGTTCAGTGTCTCATCGCTCCACTTCTTCCTCGGCGGCTGTGGCGGCGGGCGGGACTTCCTGCTGGATTGCAGGCCCCGCCCCCGTCTCAGGCAAAAGTGCCTGACTTCCGTTTTTTTTTTTTTGCAGACGGGTATCTCTTTGCTGGAACGGCCTCGGATTTCCTCGGCAAAGACACGGCGTTCACGCGTTCTACCGGACTGCCCCATGATCACCATTACATCAGAACGGACATATCGGAACATTACTGGCTTAATGGTAGGAAAGAAATGCTATCCTTTCCAAACTCATTTACGTTCACTGCTTCAAAGAAAACCATTCAAACGCGTGTTCTGCTTTATTCTAAATCAGTTGGTGCCCAGGCCATTTGCAATCTGTATGCTTACTAATTTTCTTTGGTTTGTTCTGACATTAAGTGAGCGGCAGTGCCTTATACATTTCTTCAAAAACAGAACGTCCAAAATGGACGTGTGCACCGCGAGCGATCTGTGGGAAAGCAATGCCGGGCTCCATAGCAGTGAGTGCTGCATTTACTACTGCATATTTGCAATAGCTGAAGGTCTGGTTCCTCCTCGCAGGGAGGGGCTCTCAGCCCATCAGTCACTCCCTCCACCCTACAATATGTCCTGCTTTTCGTGCCAAGAAAAGCGATTTCGTGAAAAGCGGCAGGCCAGCGTGTAGGTGCAAACGTGATGTGTGCTGCAGACTGAGCAGCGCTGATAAAGGGACGCTTCAGTGGCCATTTGTAAATCAAATGTCTGCAGTTAATACTAAAGCTGGTTCGGGTGGTGTGGTTATTTGTTATGTGTGGGAGAGCAACCTTTATCTAAACTGTTATTTAGAAATGGTACGTTTTGTAGGTATTTGCTGTTTCTTTGCAGACTCACCATCACACCCCCTCACACACCCTCTCACCTCCTCTCACCTCACACACCCTTTCACCCTCACACACCCTCACTCACCCTCACACCCTCACTCACCCTCACACCCTCACTCACCTTCACCCCTCACACACCCTCACCCTCACACACCCTCACCCATCCTCACTCACCCTCACACACCCTCACTCACCCTCACACATCCTCACACCCTCTCACCCTCACACATCCTAAGACACCCTCACCCCCCTCACTCACCCTCACACCTCCTCACCATCACACACCCTCACACCCTCACTCACACCCTCACGCACCCTCACTCAACCTCACACCCTCACCCTCACACCCCCTCTCACACCCTCACACACCCTTACCCTCACACCCTCACCCTCACACCCCCTCACCCGCACACACCCTCACCATCACACACCCTCACTCACCCTCACCCTCACACCCCCTCACCTGCACACACCCTCACCCTCACACACCCTCACTCACCCTCACACCCTCACCCTCCCTCTATCTATTGCCCTCCCTCCCTCTATCTGTCGCCCTCCCTCGCTCTATCGCCCTCACTCTATCTATCTATCTATCTATCTATCTATCTATCTATCTATCGCATCACCACAGCATCACTCGTTGCCACCACAACATCACTCAGCACCTCCAAAGCATCAATCTGTGCAACCGTTCAACAACAACTGGTTCAAATATGTTCTCTTAATGTTTCAAGCTTTATTACAAATGTCACAAAAAGATGTTAATATTTCACTTCTGTTTTTGGATTTTCGTCACAATTAAATACACTGAACATAATCTTCACAAAAGTTATTTTCAAAAGTTTAACCTATTGCCATTATAAATTACAATAGCTTTTATTTAAGTATTCATTATTAAAAAATGTTTAAAGCCATTGTTATTTGTAATATCAATACATCTAAGTCACGTAAATACAACACATATTGCATTACAAATGCTATAGGAGTCACATTTGCGAAAGTTAAAACTATTGGCATTGTAAATGACAAATCTAGTAATTTCACTATTTTCAAAACAAACACAAATAAAAAATTGGTCATTTACAATACCAATAGCTCAAACTTTCATAATGCGAGACCTAATGCATTGCAAATGCTTGTTTGTTCTTGTTAGCCCAGTCCTCTAGATCTCTCAATAATAGTTTGGCAAAAGCTTTGGCTTCTACATCCAGCAGGGCCACTAGCCTGTAGTTGGCTTGGTTGGAGTGGTCGCCTTTCTTGTGAATAGGGGAGAAAATTAATCCTTTCCATGAATATGGAATTATTGCCGTTGAATAAGAAAAGTTGTATACGGGAGTGACGACAGTGGCAAAGAATGTTTGGACTGTTTTAAAAGCCAGGGCTGGAATGCCGTTGGGGCTTGGCACCCCGTTGTTCCTCATTTTCCTAATCTCCATCGTTATTTCAGCTTCCGTAAATCCATTGCCCTCAAGCATCATTTGTCCTGCTTCATCAATGTGCTCGGGGAGAGTGGCTATGTGGGTGCCTGTTTCCCGGATGTTCTTTGGAGAGGCATGCTCAGTAGCTGGTCTACCTCTAGTATATAATCCCCTTACGTACGCTTCCCACTCGTTGCTTGCAATGTTGTTCTCCTTGCTCCTAGGTTGAAAGCTCAGGCGGTTGATATACCTCCCATAATTTAGCGTTCTTTTCCTTTAACAGGGCAAATACTGTGAGCCATTTTTGTTCCATCTCTTTCCTCTTCTGCTCGCCGACTTTCTTCTTGAAGGCAGCTCTCAGTGCAACTATGGAGGCCCCCTATCAGCTGTTTTCTCGTTGATTAAGATATAGTCTATAGTGGATATGTTCTGAAACTATGGTTTGGGACACCAGGAGGGTGATTGTAGTTTCATCAGGAAGTGGGTTGACTAGAGTTTAACATTTTTAAGAAGACAGAGCAATGGGCCTGCCTTGCGCCCTTTCTTTTGTTTTTCCGGGGCACTTTCCGAACTTCTCAAGTTAAAATCTCCTGCGATGAGTACATCGTAGTGGTCATATTTTAGTAATATATCTTCCAGCGTGTTAGTAAAAGACTCCATACTGGCAGCAGTCAGTGCCGGGTTGATGTAGCAGGTTATGAGCAGCAGATAAAACGGCGGGTGGCCCTCCCTTAACCCGACGATTGTCACTGCTTGCAGGTCTGGGGAGTTTACTCTTATTTCTGTGGGCCTGAGTTTTCTCGCATGGCTTATGAAGATAGAAAGACCCCCAGATATATTTTATGATACATTATTCCGAAGGTTCATGGAAGCCCACTATAAGTGTTGATGTCATTGACCAAGTTACTTGACAGCAAATGATGTCCCCTTTTGCAAAGTAGTCCTGTACTTCCTTGGTCCCTTCTTTTTTGTTTATCCCTGTGATGTTCCATGATATGAGGGTTAGTTCTTTGGGGAGGTCCGAGTATTGTCCTTGGTATTGATCTTCCCGCACCAATGTTGCCCTACCTTCTCTAACGAGGACTTGGTTTTGGCTAGGGGTGCTGTTGCCAGTTCTCTCATGTTGTGGCCTGTTTCATTTGACCCAGTAGCACTCTTCACAGGTTGTCTCTTTGGAAAATAGAAACATTTATTGGTGTTTTAGGGCTTTCGTTGATGTATTCTCCTCGTTTCCAGTTGTGGGTGGTGCCTTTCCGTATTGATGTAGCCCCCAGCCTCTGTTTGAGGTATGAGGACGAAGGGATAATTAGGTTGAGCGGGTTCTGTTACTTCTATGCCCCAGCTTGCGAATTGTTGGGCTTCACCAAGCACTGCAGTTGGAGAGAATACTTGCAAAAGCCCAGGAGGGTTGAATCGCCATGGCTGTCCCCTTGTGACCTTTTAAACTTTACCCACTCTGTTTTCCGAAGTGATCTGAGACAGGGATTTGACATGGCCAAAAAATCGGAGGATATTATTTTTGTTTGTTAAGCCCCCTATTTGCACTTGCTGCTTGATCTCAAACTATGGGGGGTTGATCAAGGTTCGCCAATGTGGTTCATCTTCCGCCCGGTTGTTGTTTCCCAGCGTGCTATCTATTTGCTTTTGCTCCATTGGTGGGGATGGAGTGTGCTCCATAGGACCTTTGTGACCCTCCAGTTCCAATAGGTAATAGAGCCTTATTTGTGTGGCGGCTTCCTCCTTACCCATGCTGACCCTGTTTGTTGTCACCTGGGTGTCTGTTGATGCTAACCCTGCTGGGTGTGGTAGGCCTGGTCCGCCTGGTTTTCTTTAACTCTGCCCTGTTGTATTACAGCGTCCCTGTCTCTTTCTTCGGCCTTTTCTATGTCTGCTGGTGAGCGCTGGCTCTTGACCTTCTGTTTGGGATTAAAAATCAGGTAGAGTGGCAGTGAGTTGCTTTTCTCCTCAGGTCTATGGCTGTTCAACATTGCCAGCAGGATGGATCTTCTTTTCATTTTTGATCTCTTCAGCTGTTTTTTCAGCTTTTTCTTCGCCATCCTTGTTAGGGGTGCTTCAGTTCTGGCTTTAGTTTCTGCCTCCAAGGTCACTTTCTGCTCTTCAGCTTCCTTTGTGACAGATCTTGCCAGAGCTTCCTCTGTATCACTCTTTGTCGGGGGTGCAGAGTCTCTTGGCTGTTCTTCTCATTCTCTATGGCTTTTATCTTTTATTTCAATTTCCCTCGCTCAGCCGTGTTCCCCATTGGAGGCCACTTTGAGATTGCCCTTTTCCAGCGATTCAATTGTTCCTGATATTTTTAATGATTCGTCTCTGCTCTTGGTTAGTGCCACTATATCCGGCAGTTCGTCCCACTTTTCTATTATATTGGCACATGAGCTAGTCCGAGCTATTATTGCCTGATTATATTTGATTGTTACCTCCAATTCGTCCAGTTTGCTGCCCTGATTCTCTAGGCATTGGGCTATTGATTGTAGAAGGTCAACTTGGACCTCCATTTTAGTTGCATGCCATAGCAGAGCCTTGGCTATTGACTTCTGTGCTTCTCTGATGGTTGTCAAAAGGGAGGTGTCTTCTTGCTCATCTTGCTCATCTCGATCCTTCTGGCCTAACGATAGGGACATCGCTACTCATTCTTTGCCCAGATTTTCTGCCACGTCCCCTCTCCTGATAAGGAGGGGGGCAAGGTCCAAAGTCCTTTCAATGTCTACTTCAATTTTTGTAAGAAGGAGTTTGTGAAATCTCCTATCTCTGGTGAATCAAGATGTTGGCGTCCAGTAGATGAGGCCATTGAGCTTGATCGTGAGATGTCTCTCGGACTGGTTTGTGTCGGATCTTTGCCCTCGATGACTTCCAGCATGTCTTCCTCCTGGGGCCAATGGATCAGGGCTTTGATTGGTGAAAGGCTGGGCATCGAGTCAATGGGCTTCTTTCAAATCCCTCCAACTGTTGTGAGCCACCCGGGGTCAGAATCGCCAATCCTTTCTTTATATATTATGCTCTTTTCTTCTGCGTCTCGCACTTTGCGCACGCCAGAAGGGGGCGAGTTTTGACCTCCCTGTGCCCATGCTTCCCGCACCTGGACCTGTTCCCCTTCATTAGGCAGGAGGTGGCTTCCTCCCCCAGATGAGGTTTTTTTTTTATGTCGAGCTGCTTGATAGTGCCTGGCTGGGTTGCGATGCTTGGGGGTTGCTCACAGTGACCTCTTCCGGCTCTTCTGTCCTCCCCGGCAGGCATACCAGTGGGTGGCGAGCTGCCCGGCTTCTGAAAATAAGGGGTGATGAGCCCTTGTTGAGGGGGTTGTAAAAGGGGGCTCACAGTGTGCGACTCTTGTCTAAAGTTCTGAGCCGTTCTCCTTGTGACCCTAGTTGTTTGACACTTGTGGGCATCTTTATCAAATTCAGCGTCCATTCTCTTTGGTTTAATCAGTTTTCCCTTAAGCATTATCCTCCCAGGGCTAGGAGAAGGTATTTTGAAGGTATTTAGGGACTTGTAGAAATAACTCCCTTAGTTTTTTGACTGTTTCCTGTGTGCACTCTTCTACGTGCGCTGCCTAGGCCACTTTCCTCACCGCTGCTGCATTGCTCTCACCCTCTCTCGCAAGGTCTCTCACAAGACCTGGACGCTGGACCAAGGGTAGCTGTGGAAGTCTGTGAGCTGATTATCCGTAATTTATCCAGGTCCACGTTTCAATTATGATTGGGTTTGACGAAGTTTGAAGACGTTTTTGTTTATTGTTTGTTTGTTGTTTTGATTGTATTTGTTATTTGTGCCCTGTAGAATTTCAAGCTCCTGTCAAGTTTCTGATTACTCTTCCCTTGTCCGCTGTGGGTGAGACAATTGTCAATATTGCTGATGCTGGTTCTGTAGTTGTTCTAAGCCACAAGGTGCCTTATGCCTTTATGCTGGTTGCTTCTGTCCGTAGTCCTGCTCCATGGGGGGCTTTTTGTCTCCCCCTCCTCCTCTGGTCCTCTCCAACTTGCCCCCACCCTTCCCCTGCTGGTGCCACTTACTCAAACGCTGCTGCTATTTGTTGGTTGTCCGAGTGGATCCAGTTAGAGGGAAAAAGGGGCCTTCTGGGGATTATCTGTGAGCTGCGGACCCTCCTGTGAGAACTGCTGACGGAGGGCCGCAAGTTAAGTGTGACGGAAACGTGGCCACGGGGGTGGCAGGGCTTCTGACATCCTGTTTATAGTTCCTTCCTCAGTGAGCCACCCTGTCTCCTAGTGGGCCTCCAGTGATGTAGGCAGGCCCGGTTCTAGCAGGTGGGCCGGGTGGGCCAGGCCCACCCAAACAGGAACCTGGCCCACCCAGCAGGAGCCTTGGCCCTCGCAGTGAGGGCTTCAAGGCAAGTGCACAACGGCATTGGGCTCAAAGGGCTGTCTGTGTGTGTGTGTGCGTCCGGGCTGAGACAGTTCCCGGGCGAACACACACACAGACAGTTTTAAAGATTATCGCAGCCGCACCCGAGTACTTCACAGGTCCTTAAAAGACCATTTACATGTTAACGAGGCTTTGTTTATTTTTTTCAACCCTTCATCTCCACTGGCTTAAGGCGACAACGGTCACCTTTGCCTCTTGTTCTGCTGCGTGGATATTTCTCTTTTGGTGCAGTGCAGGAGAAAAGAAGTTTGTTGATTCCTATTCACGTTTCCTGACCCCTGCAGCCACTTATCACATCAGGCTGTGACACAAAGTTTGACTAATTGAGTAGTAGGTAAGAGGATGTGTTACTATTTGTTTTTCTTTTTTAAATCTGCACAGGCCCAGCAGGACACATACTTCTTGAGTGCTTCATTTGAACAGTTTTTATCATTATCATGGCTGAGGCAGGATAACAATAAGAAAATACAAAATGCCCAAATAAATCGGGCCATTAATGATCCTGCTGGAGAGTAATCATTTGTCTGTTAGTAGTTTTTAAATGCAGATGAACTGTATTTTTTGTGGATAGCTTAGTGGGTTACTGCCTTTGTCACTGAGATCCTTGTGTTACTTGCAGTTCAGAAGTTACAATCCTAACATAGGACAGTGACCAATGAACTGTCACCAAAGAGCTGCATACAAACATGAATGGTATAGTTTTAACTTCGCTTTTTTAGGTCTCGGCTAGAAGCGCGTTCTCGCCAGAGAACTATAGTGATCGTTTCAGCTTCTAGCCGAGACCTAACGAGTGGAGACAAGAGGTGGCCACGCGCACCATTAAGAAGCATGGCCGAGTCGGATTCTGACGTGCGCCTTGGGATTGGGTCGCGCACATCGGAATCCGACTCTGCCATGTGCCTTGGAAACCGAAACCTAAGAGCCGCGCGACGTGAGCTGGCTACTGTAGAAGCTCACACACGCGGCTCTTAGGTTTTGTTTTAACTTGTTGTATTTATTCAACTCGGCGTTTGGTGCAAATCTGAAGGTCCCTGCGCCACCTCCAAACCCGGCCTGCTGGCCTCGGAAGGCTCCGGTCCCCATGACTTCATTCAGCAGACCACAACATGACGCCCACATGGAGGTGGCCCCCGCCCGAGCAGAAACGAAAACAAGGTCCAGTGGCAGCAGGTAACCGGGAGCGGGGGGAGCAATCAGTAAACATGTTCAAAAACGCAGCGACACAAACCTGCTCTCCCTGTAGTTGCCACGATATATACAACAAACACAAACATAGCTGCCAAGGTTTCACATTGCTGTGTGTGACATTTTCATAATTTCGATGTAATTATGGGTGACATTTTAATGACTATGAGTGACACATTCCTGCGAGCAAAATAAAGCCACAATCCAAGGTGATCAAGTCTGGGCTAAGTCTAACTTTTATCCATATAGGAAATCTGGTAGCCTGTAAGCGGTGTGTACATGGGACCTCTCAGCTATTTGGGTGTGAACAACATAATATAAGGGCGGACATCAGCGTCAGTGAAAGACAGATATTATGTTGTCGGGGGGGGGGGGGGCAGAAGCTTGAGAACCGTGTTGAAGATATGCTCTTGATTAACTTTCCTGTTGTGCCCGCCACAACAAATTCAAAATCATTCAAGGTGTGTAGAGTAGTACTATAAGGTACATTATTGGGCGATGTCTAGGGTTTAAACAAACATAGGGTTAGTGATACTGTACATATTACAGTCTGGTCAAGGCTTAGTGTAAAGATTTTCTTATACAGCTGCGTTTCTCATGGTTCCCCTAAGTCAGCATGGGTCCCCCACCACTGGTAAACCCACAGCCAGCAAAGGCAGACACTGCCCTTTCTGTCTGGGAACTGTGATGTTTCTGTTTTCACGAGATGTTTTTCTTACTCCTGTATGCCATAAGAGTATTTCTTTTTATAGGATTTTACGTTTCTGTTGATTTTTTTCTTAACACATTACTCTTGTATGGCTCATACTATAGAGATTGCCTTTATTTATCTGAGTTAGTTCAGATTGGGGATAAGTGTTTATAGGGGGCCACGATAAAGCCCTCCAGAGGTCAAGGCTGAAGGAAGTGCGCGTTTCTTAATGTGTCTGGCAGTGCATCATAAAGCTGAAAGTGTGCGTTGGGTGTCTGTGCGGTGGGGATATGAGGAACAACATGGCGGATAGAGTAAAAGGAGGGTGCTGAAGAGGAGAGATGCGGGATGTGCATCTGAGTGTTTCAGAAAGGTATGAGGAGTAAAAAGTGTAAAAGTATAACCGAGAGACTGCAGAAGAGTGGTGTGAAGAGGAAAATGGGAGTGATTGAGACGCCCCGAAAATCTCTACTCCTTCCAGACCATAGTAATGTTAAATTCAGTCTGCTTAAATGTTTACATCAGTTTTTGTGTGTATATATTACACATATACACCCCATCTCCGTGATTGCAGGTTGTGGGTGGCCCCACCAGTCCCCCTAACATTCAGTTCTCGACACGCCTCTGCTCTTTCATTGTGTACGTCTGTTCGTGCACAGATATAAGGGCCGATGCCTTAAAACCCGCCGCTGAGTAGCTCATGCTCTTGGGCTAGTGAGGAGCCCTGTGACCCAGGCACGCTAGGGGGCATCTCGTCTGTATATGTACCATTGTTTCGGAGTCGCTGTATCTGAAGATACTCACTCCTCTGCTTTTCATTTGGCGAAGTCCGAATTTAGAACTTTTTACTAACCATACGTGATTTGTTATGGATGGGATTGCTTGAGAAGCTTTCCTGAAGTTTCGTTAGACTTATCATTCTGTGAGAATGTGGCCTGCCAATCTGGAAAAGCATCATATATGTTGCAGACAAAATTAAAACCTCGGCAAAGATCTGTTTGCTGTGTTAATGAGAGGTTTCCTCCCTGAAATCAACTCTTTGGCAACGTTTTGCTTCAGAAGTCCTTCCCGGAGCAGTGTAGGATCGAAATATGGTGCTTTGAAGTCTGATCAGACTGCCAGCCATTAGCAATGCTATGTAACCCCAGCGATGGGTTCAGTGCAGGGTCGCTCGATGAAGGGAGCCCGAGGCTGTTGAATTATGTAATGCAATAGTGGGCTTGGCAATTGGCTGACCTTCTTACAGTAAATGTCAATGCGTGTCAGCTTTCAGGTTTTCTAATTTCAGCAGTTGGTCGCCCCGGCAGTCCATAATCTTCAGAATGCTTTAGGACCCTCACTTGCACACGCACACATGTACTCCTATACATATGTGTGCATTTATTTGTATGTATTTGTGCACATCTTTACGTGTATATGTTGTGCTCGTCTATTTGTGAACATTTGCTTTGGCACTGCATATGTTTGTCACTGAAAACACCAAAGGATAAAGTGACGTTATAGTTGGCTACGATCATTTCATACATTTAACAAGCATTTGCAATGCAATAGGTCTCGCATTGTTAAAGTTTGAGCTATTGGCATTGCTAAAAATAATGCAACACCAATAGCTCAAACTTAAATAATGCGAGACCTATTGCATTGCAAATGCTTGTTTTGTTTTGTGATATAGTTAGAACTTCCTTTGTCTCTCATTATTCTAATGTTGCTAAAATGAGTATTTTTGGGCAGATATATATTTTTATCAGTAAAGCTGACCCCCATGGAATACTCTTTAAATCCTATGTTGTGTTTCCACAGACCAAACCCTCTTAAAATATACTGTCCACCAGTATGGATGAAATGTGATTCATACACCTTGTACTCCTCATTGACTAATGTGACATTCCCTGTAGACTGATTTATATACTTGTTTAATTCATTGTCTCTGTATAATGTGTGCATGGTGTAATGTACTGACAAACACTACACTGATATGAGTAGCGCTATACAAAACGGAAATGCATCTGAGAGAAGGGCTACGTAAAGATGAGGGGCACTGTTGGAGGGTGGCAGTGAGAGAATCCTAGGAAGAGGTCATGAGGGGGTGGGCGAGCTAGGAGAGATGAGGGGCACTGGTGGAAGGTGGTAGTAGGGGAGTCTGAGGAGGAGGTCATGAGGGGGAGGGGCTACAGAGATGAGGGGCACTGGTGGAGGGTGGTAGTGAGGGAATCCGAGGAGGAGGTCAATAGGGGGGGCCATGGAGGGATGAGGGGCACTGTTGGAAGGTGGTAGTAAAGGTTTTTACAGAGCAAGAGGTTATTGGTGCGGCACCAAAAAAGACTTCGCATCACCGCTGAAGCTGGCCCCGTCATGGCCTTTCTGTTTTTAAAGTGTGTGCTAATTATATTTAATGCTATATTCAATGTTTTAACTTTGAATGTGATTTTACTAATGTTTTTACCCGGAAAAATGAAAGTGGAGCCTGATGGTGCCTTATATGGGGTTGGGGCCCAAGATCAGCTGTGAGATAAGGTGCACTGGAGAGGAGTAGTGGATAATCAAGCCAGTAAGGGAGTGTGTGCATTTCAGAGTCCGGGGTCAGGTGGAGGTAGTAATGAAGAGGGATTCTCCCTGAAGGCACGCACAGAGGGAACCCGAGAAGTGTCACTTGCCTGATACTCCCATCTCAGAAACCTCCTATTCCCATTAAAGGAACATAACATGGAAAAAAATACTTTTTGAGAGTGATAATATTTAGAAAGAGTTTTGGAAAAGAGTGTGTTTTACTGGGCCTTGTAAGACTAAGAAGAGATAAAGGAGGGCCCTGAAGCAGGCCTGGCTAGACATATATGTGACAAATCGAGCCCGCAGTGGCTCACCCAAATGCACCCTTGGCCCACCCAAATAAAAATTCCTGGAGCCGGGCCTGGATGCAGGTCTGGTAGTGCAGCTGCGTTTCAGGTTGCGTGGAGGGGCCGAGGGGGAGTGCAGGAGGGTAGTTAAGCAAGTTAGAGAAGCCTCACTGCCGCCACTACCACCACCACCACCACCACCGCTGCTGCTGTACTCAAGCCGACACACTCTTGCTGCGGCCCAAGGGCAGCTTTCCGGCTCCCGTCTTCTGTCTTCATAGTGTTCCACAGTGCACCACAGTACTCAGCGGTCCTCACACCCTCATCATCCCAGCAGCCTCACACCAGCTCCTCTTTAGCCCGGCGCTCTGGCGGCTCTCACAATCCAGTAGGCTCAGGCTATATGTATCTGACCCTGGGGCCAGGACACAGCAATGTCAGAAAAAGGTGCGCAACTCGCTGGGAGGAAACCGCAATCCAAACTACCCACCCGGTAAGTCATCACTCCGGTCAAAAGCAACTCGCAATCCCCCGCAAAAGCTGGGTAGAACACAGACCCTCACAGACACTGGCAGGCGTCAGGAACACATCCGCGGAACATTGAAGGCACATAGCCGACCGGCACTGGCGAGGCTCCTAATAGGGCCACTCTCCAACCAGAGAGCACCAGACGAGCCTCAAAGCACCACGCACCACTGAAGTCGAGGCCGGACAGATGAGAGCTGGACCGCGCACCACAGGCCAAGAACCAGGCCGCTCAGCGCTCTCGCGGCTCCGTGCAGGTCACGCCTGTGATCTTCAGCGCACTTTTATCGTGGAAGGCCCCACCCCGCACCGACCACCAGAGCGAGAGAACCGGGACACACCTGACACCGCCAGGCAGGTCCCCAGACGCCTCGTACCACAGTGACGAGATCAGCGGCGGAAAGGTAGGAACATACTCCGCGGAGTAGGAAACCCGGCCGCACAGTGCACCAGCGGCCCAGGGCAGCTCTCGCCCCTGCGTTTCTCAACCTACGGCATCTCAATCTCAAGAGCAAATTAGCGCGCTTAAATCACATTCGCTAAAATGTAATTATCCTCCCATAGAGTGCGGAAAGGGTAGAGCGCAGTCCTCGGGCTCAGATGAAATCCTCCTCACTCCTTCCAACCCGCTGTACCGCAGTGCCTGCGTGCATCAACTGTATCGTTCTATTTCCTTACGTCTTATCTCACTTCTTTTTCAGTTTTCTTGGAAAGGCTCTCCTTTCAGTGGGGTTTAGCCTTTTCTTAGCACACCTCACCTTTCATCCGTCCTCCGCCGTTACCTGCGCTGGCTGTTTCTGCCCTGCTTCTGAGTGTGCACTGGGCTTCCTCGGAGACCGAAGCCCTTTCCCCCATCTTGCTGCTGCAGCTAGTAGTACCCATCTCAGTCTTCATTACAGAGTCAATTACAATATTAGTCCCTCATTAATTATGCGATGTCCCCCACCCAGATTACTGCTGCCATTGGTAATGGTAATTCCGTCTGCGGAAAAACTTAGGTGTTCCGAGTGGCACCCTTAGGGTAGTCTTAGAACTGGAGAATATTCTACAGAAATTGGTGATTCCATGCCCATTTTCCATGGTAAGTCCCCATTTTCAGTGATTTTCTAACAGAAACTTCACCAACTTTTATCTGGCAAAATGTGTGTTGGGGGGCTTACTGGGAACCACCCTTTGTCTTCTATGAGAAAGATGTCTGGTGTAAAAATACCACAAAGGCGTCCGAGGATATGAGAATGTAAAATTATAAACTTCCTAAAGGCATCTACGTGTTACTCAAATTCTGTGCTTTATACTTTTACAAGGAATATTTTCTATATATGAATCTGACACTTGAGATTAATAGTCGTTTTCTCCAGGCTTTGATTAGAGACTGGCTCCACAGCTGTCTTTTAAGGCATGGTTGGCTGTTAAACACAGTAACACAATACCCTAATAGCTAATTGGAATTAATATTAATAAGATGCCGGAAGAATATTTCATAAGCGTTTATCATGCGCTATTTTTTCACGCAGAAATTTCATCCCAGACGTAGCCCACGTGACGTACACCTACGACTGGATTAATGCCAACTGAATAGCTAATAAATACCAGCAAGACTTGTCATAAAATAATAAAATCACCAAAAGAGTATTGTGCCAAAACGATACACTCGGCTTCATTTACAAGTTAAACAAGAAATGATAGTGGCAAGCCTGTTTTATGGAAGGGGGATGTGACATGTGGTCCTTGGGGGAAGGAGAGACATTTCAAGCCATTAGGAAATAAGATTTGCGTCTCACCATGCGGAATCTATTCTGCGCCTTCTGCCCTCCCCCTTTGACCTTCTCCCTCACCTCACGTGTAGTTCCTCTAAGTGACTTCATACCGTTCGCATATCCACTGTGCCTTACAGATGTCGAGGGCTAAATTTTGGCTTGACAGGCTCCTTTATTCAAGGTTTAGCCAGGATTCTCCATTGGGTAAACCAGTAAAAAAGAGTGAGTTACGCACATTTAGAGGTTTCATGTGTTACATTTTTGGAGGTATTCTAGGTAATGTTCGTTTTCTCGCAACTTCTCTTTGGCACTAAAAGTTTTTGGTTCACAATAAGAGTCAGTGATTACCCTCTAGCCTCTAGAATTTATATCAAGTTGTAAGATGAGTTATGATAGAGATTTTACATTTTGCAATTCAAAAGAAAGGCTAAAGATAATAGCCAGGTGGAATACATCAAGAATTCCTCAGAAATACAGATCTTGGAACCTAGAACATAGCATTCGACGATGGCTTACTCTGTCACGAGAACCTTTTACCTCTAAATGACCTAACAGCAAATTGGTATCACTGTATGAAAAAAAGGAAAAATGTGTAACTTATGTGATTCGGGCATTCAGAACCTAGATCATGTTTTGTTTGTCCAGCAGTGGTTCTGTGTTGTCGTTGGCTGCGCCCAATGTTTCTACAAAACTGTATCAGAAATGTAACATCATCCCTTGAATTTCTCTTTTGTCTGAAGAATGAAGCAGCTTGTGTAAAATGTAACTTTCGTAAAGAGTTTATACATATATTTTAACCTGTATTTTATCCTTTTACTAGGTTTTTCCTTTTAGATACAAAGCCCCGGTGTCTTTAAGGTCAAAAAAGTCTTAGTACTCATTTCTTGTTAGATTGTATTTTGCACATGTTATGGCTGCTATCCAACAGTTTTTTGCACTTTTAGGATTTATGGTATTCCCATTTTCTTGCTGCTACCTTAAACCTGCACATGTTATGGCTGCTATTCAACTGCTTCTTGCACATTGGGGATTTATTGTACTCCCACTCTCTTGCTGATAGTTAAAACCTGATTTTCTAAATAAGCCGTTTATTTTCCATAGCTGTATACTATTTCGAAATTTGCCCATATAGTTGCTTTCATTTTAAAGTATTGTTGCACAATATTAGAATATATGATTGTTTAGAATGGACCTAGACTTTTGCCATGTTTTTTGGTAGAGGTTATATCTAGGGTATTATAGCTGCTTATTTGTTTATCCTGATAACCTTATTTTGCATCTCGCCCATTGGGGACATTGATAATATTCATTTATGTTATGTAAGGAAAATCTATAACTGACTTTGAAGGGTTTTTGATATCTTTCAATGGGCGGGGAGATTAATTGAGCTTATATTTTATTATATTAATTATTTAATAACTAGGTATATTTTATGTTGACCTCATTGAAGTTCCAAATCTTTAAATAAATATTGAATTGAATACTGGAAAAGACCATCAACAATAAACTCTTGACACCTGGAGCAGAGCAAGCTACTTAATGACTCCCATATGGCTTCCGCAGCAATCAGAGCACCAAAACTGCCCTGATCGCAGCCACCGATGACATCCAAACCCTCCTCAACTGAGTAGAAATAGCAGCTTTGATCCTCCTAGACTTCTCGGCAGCCTTCAACACCGTATCCCACCACTCACTGATTGAAAGACTCCACCACATTGGCATCCAAAGGGACTCCCTCAGATAGATCACCTCATTCATCACCGAAAAAACCCAGAGGATCCACCTCCCACCTTTTATCTCTGAACCCAAGGAGGTCACTTGCAGTGTCCCCCCGGGCGCATTTCTCGGCCCCACACTCTTCAGAGCATATATGACCCTGCTGGCCAACATTGTTAGATCCCACAGTCTCAACATAATTTCCTACGCAGAGGACTCCCAACTCATCCTCTCACTCACTGACAACCCCACCACCACAATAACTAACTTCCTCAGATGCATGACAGATTGCCGACTGGATGAAAAACAGCCTGCAGCTGAACATAGATAAGATGGAAGTACTATTCTTTGGCAACAGTAGCAACTCATGGAACGACTCCCTGTGACCATCAGACCTACGACCCGCACCCACTCCCACTGACTAGGCCAGAAACCTCGGAATCATCATTGACAACAAGCTCGCCATGAAATCACAGATCAACGCTGTCTCCACCCCCTGCTTCCACACTTTGTGCATGCTACGTAAGATCGTCAAGTGGCTACCCCTACCCACAGGACACACCGCAACTCAGGCCCTCGTCACCAGCCGACTAGACTACAACAACGACCTCTATGTAGGAATCGCCACACACCTCCTACAAAGACTTTAGACCATATAGAACGTCGCAGCCAGACTCATCCTCTGCCTTTCCCAATGAACCCACATAACACCCCACCTTAAGCAACTCCAATAACTCCCTAAAACAGAAGAGATCCCAAGACAAGCTGCTGACCCACACACACTGCTCTACACATTCAAGGACCTACATACATTAACTCCTTCTCCCACATCACAACAAAGACCAGGAACAGCCTCCCCTTGCGCCTCTGGACCATCACCTCACTTCTAGAATTCTGAATGGCGCTCAAGACCTAGCTGTTCAAATAAGCCTCCGGGACCTGCTACCGCCTGGATACCCTATCAGTTGATTAGCCACGCTTTATAGATCGTGATTGATTGATCTGTTTCTGGCACCATGAGTATACAAACTATTACACCATCTCCATTTTTTCTTTCTTCACCAGGCGACATCGAAACATTTTTTTGTAAATTATTAAAAGGTCTATGGTCCAAATTTGTCACCAGAGAGGAAAATCTCAATGTTAATCCACTGATTTTTGAAGTGACTCTCAATAAATTAGGCTATCATTTTCTTCCCAAAGTCTCTATTATACTTGATATTACTATTTTGGGAAGCGGAAACTGGGAGAGAACTAATGTATTTGTATGTATTTTACATTTAAAAAGGACGCAGCTACCCAATAGGGACTCCCGGCGCTGGACATGTGGCGGCTTCAACAGCTGAACAGAAATAAAGACAGAACCACAGAGGAAAGAATAAAAAAAACAAGTAGGTCAAACAGAGTCACCAAGCAACAGCGTCTTTAAATTCTTACGGGAGGCCAACAAGGTTTGACAGTTTCTGAGGTCAAGCGGAAGGGCATTCCAGAGCCTGGGGCCAAGACAAGAGAAGGAGCGACCCTTCATACGGGCCAACCAAAGCCTAGGAACTGAAAAGAATGAGAGACTCGAAGAGCGCCATTGTCGAGCCGGAACATAGAGTGTAAGTAGGCTTTGAATGTAAGGAGCAAGGCCCCGTTTGACGCTAAACATGTAACAGAGGGACTTACACTCAATACGCTTACTGACTCTAAGGTAGTGAAGTTGATGGAGTAGAGGAGAAGCAAAAGCAAATCTTGGCAGACAAGAAAACGGGCAGGAGCATTCTGGATGACCTGAAGCTGATGTAGAAAGGCCTTATCAATACCCAGATAAAGAACGTTACCGTAGTCCAACCTGGGTGTCACCAGGGCCTGCAAAACAGTTTTCTGCGCTGCCAATGGGATCAACTAAAGGATTGTTTGATCCATCTGAGAACAGCAAAGCAAGATGAAACAACCCTGGAGACCTGAGGTTTAAGATGGAGCTTTTGATCAATAATAAAACCCACATTCTTGTCTTTGGACCAAGGAGAAGGGATAGGGCCCAAGTCATCCGGCCAGTGTTGGATACCCCACAGCTCAGGGTTATAACCCAAAACCAGCACCTCAGTTTTAGACCCATTAAGCCTCAAAGCATTATTGGTCAACCAGGCAGATACATTCCTCAAGCCACACTGCAATAAGGAAGGATCTTGACGCTGAGCAGCAGAAAGGGAGAAAACGATCTGAGTATCATCAGCATAGGAGAAGATAGTCCGAACCAACTTTTCTGCAATGTCATCCAAGGGGCGAACATTAAATTAAAAAGTAGAGGGCTCAGAATAGAGCCCTGAGGGACACCAGAGGTTAGCTGTAACGTTTGCGATCTCACATTGTTAGAAAAGACCAGTAAAAAAAGACCTCGACCATTTCAGAGCCAAGCCCATAATCCCACAGGCTTCAAGGCGTTCTAACAGAATGTAATGAGACACCGTATCAAGTGCAGCGCTCAAATCTAATCTGTTGAAAGCCTTTATTACTGCCCTACGCAAATTAACTTCCTCTTGCAACTTTGGTGAAAATATTGAAAAAAGAATCAGGGATCAATTTATGTTAGAAGGCATGTGTGACAATATTAAGGAAGAGCTACAGGTGAAGAGTGATCCTAAACTGAATGAGGTATTAGTTATTGTGAAAAAGTGGAGCATTTCATGCTTTGTATTCAAGAATTGTGAAAAGATAAAGATGCTATTCAAGTGCTTTCAGTCAGCCATAAACAAAAAAAGCAATCTCCCACTTTACAAAAAAAATGACATTATTATGCTTTAGATGTGGGAATGCCTTCTTTAAAGATTGTCCGGCTGCCAAAGTTGTGTTTAAGTTATGTGGGTAAAAAAAAGACATTGCGTCAAATGCTGAAAATCATCTATCGCTAAAGAATAACATGAGGTGGGAGTCCTTGATAACAGAGGTTGTACTACAAATTAATTACATAAATTGTGTGACAAAATCTGATTGCCCACATTCCTCTGACATTGTGAGCTTGAACTTGATAAGCGTATTTATGATTATGGATTCTGGAGCCAGACTTTCAATTATCACTTATCTCTGATCCAGATTATGCTGATCACTTTAAAGTCCCCCATGGGTTTGCAAAAGCTGCTTGATCGCTTTTGCATTTTTTGCAAAGATCGGGGATTGTCGGTAAATACCTTTAAAACAAAGTTGATGGTGTTGTCGGCCAAAAAAAAACATAGGAGGGTTGACCTCTTGTTGAACGGCACTCCCCTTGAGGTGGTGGAAGAATTTGATTATCTTGGAGTAAGACTAAGTAACAACTTGAGTTGGACTTCCCATATCGCTAAAATGCTTTTAAACCTGAAAAGGGTATCGGGAGTAATAACTAAGAATCAGCGGCTTTCTACCAGTAGACCCATAGCTCCCACCTTGGCAGTTATGAGGGGAAAGCGGTAGCAGCGGCAGTATATGGTTCTGAACTGTGGGGCGCGGAGAATACTAAAGTATTGGCTGTGGCTGAAAACAAGTTTATAAGAGACATAGTCTCGTTGCCTTTATCGACCCCTCTGAAACCACTATTTTTAGATTTGAGTAAAAGATCGATTTCTGATTTGGTCAAATTCGCCCTTTGTTATATTGGGTTCGGCTTAGAAGGACCCCAGAACTTTCTAACTATGCATTGGTACTGGATGAGCTAATCAGTTTGAATGTAGCTAACAAAATAAAATGGCTCAACAATTTAAAGAAGTTGGTGATAACTATAGGTTTGGGGGAGTGTTGGATTTCCCAAACTCCACCGCCAAAACTAATTGTTAAAAAACTTTATTGGGATTGGATTGTGGCAAAGGAACTTAGGAACCCAAATTGGGGTCCCTTAACTAATATCTTCTTTGATCACAAGCCACTCAGAAAGCTAGAGCCATTCCTGGACTTCATCCAGGTCCCCCGCGACAGAACGCTGTTTCTGAAATTAAGATATGGCATTTTACCCCTGAATTCATTCAAGGAAGGGTGGAAGGGACGGAGTGGAAGTGATCCAAAATGTCCAGGTTGCTCTTGCCCGAAAGAATCGCTTGGCCATTTTCTGTTTGCATGTCCTGCTTATAAACATTCAAGAGCAAAATGGCTGAAACCTGTTTGTAGGGAGTTGGGGGTTAGGGACCACAGATCAGCCATGCGTGTCATTCTAACCAATGCTTCTTCAATGTATATTGTTTGTGGGGTGGCCAAATATGTGGCGAATGCATGGTACATCAGGTCGAAATTTTTACCCAATGTCTGATCATTTTATTTAAGTAAGAACCGCTTATTATGTCTTTTAATGTCTATGGATTTGTAATATTTGTAATGTAATTCGTATGTTGAATACTTGTACTTTTATGAAATTTCTTTTTTCGAATAAAGTATTACAACAACAACAAAAAAGCAATCTCCCACTTTACAAAAAAAGGACATTATTATGCTTTAGATGTGGGAATGCCTTCTTTAAAGATTGTCCGGCTGCCAAAGTTGTGTTTAAGTTATGTGGGTAAAAAAAAGACATTGCGTCAAATGCTGAAAATCATCTATCGCTAAAGAATTACATGAGGTGGGAGTCCTTGATAACAGAGGTTGTACTACAAATTAATTACATAAATTGTGTGACAAAATCTGATTGCCCACATTCCTCTGACATTGTGAGCTTGAACTTGATAAGCGTATTTATGATTATGGATTCTGGAGCCAGACTTCACTTATCACTTATCTCTGATCCAGATTATGCTGATCACTTTAAAGGGAAGGTGGAACTTCATAAACTCAATTTTGGTAATGGGGTAAACCCATTGACTTAGTTGGCTACTTTGATGCTAAAAAAGAATTCCAACTCTTAATGTGATTTTGGGAAGGTTTATGTACCTGAGATGGCTGGCCAAACCGTCATGTGCAGTGAAGGGAGTGCACTACCACTCCCTCACCACAGTATCATCCCCAGGACCCACCCCCAAGACTCACAGAGTCCTGGGGGCGGGTCCAGTGAGATTAAAATAAACGAGTTTAAAACCTGTTTTTTCATTTGGGGCGGGGGTGGGGGCAGCACTCCTCTGCTCTAATGGAGGGGTTGCCGCTGGCCACATCCTATATGTAAAGATGATTATCAGTCATTTATTTAGATGACCCCGTTTTATAGTCGATTTTTGCCTAATTTTCCTGCCCACACCTATTCTAGTCGCAAAATATTTAAGAAAGGTGTCCAATTTTTGAGAGATGAAGAATGTCAGCAGGAGTTGTTTGTCAAAACTGGTCCCAAGTCTGATCAGTTTTTGTAGAGCTTTATGCCTGGTTTGGCTTGCTGCATTGTCACAGATGAAAGCGATAAGTGCCTAGGGGATGTTTTGGGGTAAAAACAGAAAGAAGTGACTATTGCGTTTGCATCCCATTCTTTGGGGGGTGCTGAAACGCAATATTCCATAATTGCCAAGAAGGGTCTTGCTGTGTATTGTACTATTAGTAAATTTGTTTAAATGTTTTATTGGTTTTCCAAATAAGCATAGAGCATGCAAAATTGGAGATCATTCCGTAGTTACTGTTATACACCCTGTCAAGTGGGCTTGCATAGATAAAAGATCAACAACCGAAAACAATAGCCCAAGAACATAAAACAAAAACCCTCGACCCAACCCCATCCCCCTTCTTTTGAATCCAAATACTTGTACATTGGGTGTACTTTAGTTTGTACCCTGGCCTGGAATACCCATCTCTATGCAGTTTGTCATTAGGGGTATTGTATTGTCTGATGATGCAGTCTGTGGTGGGTCTGCAAGGCGCAGGGTCGCAGATATTTCGGGCATGTGAGCTCTTTGAACTCCGAGGTGAGCAGTTTCAAGAAGGGCTTCCAAAGCTCTTGGAAGGATGCCTCAGGATTAGAAAGTGAGAGAGCGATTTTCTCCATCCCCAGAGTACTCCATAGTCTGTGTAGCCACCCCAGGTAGGTTGGCGGGGTGGGTGTCCCCCAATGGGATAGCATATTTTGTAGGGCGACCCCCAGTGCTAGTGCCCGATTAGTCAATTTAAACAATAGTTGTGGGGCATCAACTTTGTTGTTCAAATGCACCACAAACCTCTTCAAGAGGTTTTTGGCAGAAGACGTCAGAAGTGTGTCTCTGGAAGTATCTTCAAATGAATGATGGGGTTCCAAGATTTGAAATGTTGCTGTTTTATACATTCCGGGCATTGACAACAAGTAAGCTGACTGTTTGTCTAGGCTTATTACCAAAACTGAAGTGGTGATGGATGATCACGAAGGTCCCTGGTGGGTGGAGTATGTGGTCAGTATACATGGTATCCGAGGGTTGTATATCAGAACCGGAATGGTTGTGGCCACTTCTGTACGAGTCTGTCTTCTAAAAAGTGAGGTAGTTAGTTTTAGCAGGTGTGCGAGATTGTAAGTAATTTACAGATTCTGATCTTGAGAAGTTCTGCAATGTTTGGGGAAAGTTGTCAGTTAGCAATAATCTGCTTTTGAGAGGAGATAAGTTTGTTCCGCCATGTGATGTAAGAGATCTGTTGATTGATGCGGCTCATGAGGGCTACATGGGTATATGTAAGTCCAAGGAAAGGTTGAGGAGAGCTTACTGGTGGCCCGGGATGGACTTGTGCATTGAAATGAAAGTGAGAGTGTTGCCAATATATATTTAGCGACAAGGCTCAGAAAGTTAGAACGTCACCTATGGTGTGTTGTGAATCTGTGTGAAGTGTTGGAAGAAGTTGCTTTTGAAATGGAGGGACCACTGAATCTTGGTGGGACGTCCAAATATCTTTTGGTCCTCATGGATATGCTGTTGAGATGGCTGGAAATAGGTATGGTCTACGAAGTCACCACTGTGGCGGCTGTTAAATTCTTATCGGAGGTAAGTGTTGGTTCAGCCTGTAGGTATCGAATGTTGATGTGGAATGTTTATTTTCAAACTTGACTGTAGAGGAGCTGGATGAAGTGAGAGCTGTGCTGGTGGCTGGAGTTTTTCACTTCAGTAAATCTGAACTTAAGATACTACTTATGACTGCAGTGTCTACTTCCACTGGGATACTCATTTGCCTCTCCACCAAAGCCCCGTCCCACTTCAGTGGAGCCGGGAGTGATTTATGCCAGTTTGTGCAAAGGCCTCTTCAAAGTGCTCTAGGATCTGTAGGATTCGGAGGCCAGTATCGCAAGGGTTGGGCAGGTAAAGGTGGCGATAGTCTGCATTTAGGGAAATTCTGTCTTCCTACCCTTCCTTCCATCTCTAGCCCTGCACCTGGGCGTCGCATCTAACGGCCCTGGTCAGCAGTTCAAATGCAGGAGAGAAACGGAAAAAGACATATGAGACTGCCATGGCTGGTCCCCGGATGGATTGGGAAAGTCTCATAAAAGGTCCTGTTAACCATGTCCTGAGCTGTGGGCTCATTGTAGAGAAGCTGGATATATTTGCGGAAGCGAGGGCCATATATCTGCTGGAGCACCAGATTGAGGTGTGACCAGTCGATCGTACCATACGCTTTTTCGAAGTCCACCAAGTAGTGTGCTGATTTCAGTTAGTCCCTGCAAGTGGACCAGTGCCATGTTATCTCATCTAATGCAATGCAGTGCACCCCAGGAGGGCAATGTGAAGCCACATTGATCGAGTGTGCAAGATTCCCCAGAGTGCCTTGTAGACGATTCTTCAGCGCCCACGTATTTTAAGTTCCGTATTTATCAGCGAGATGAGCTGGTACGCTCTCAGTCATCTGCAGGCTGTGCACTCTTAGGCAAGACCATTATTGTGGACACGTCTAGCTTCTGAGGGAGCGTCCCTTTATGGGTCACTTCCTCATATAGTTTCAGAACGTGTGGAATAAGGATGGTTGAAAATCTCGGGTGGTATTCGAGAGGAAACCCGTCGGGCCCTGGGGTTCTCCCCGTCTTTGGCATGTATGCCTTCCCTATATCCTCTGCCTTAAGGGAAGAGTCGAATTCCCCCCCTTGAGCCATTATAAGAGCATGAAGCGGTATTTCCAACAGGATTTCCCTGTCCAGTCAGAGTTGTAGCATCCAGTGCTTAATTTGTGCCAGTGGTTTCTGGTGCTTAACACCAGCACATTATTTCTCAGGGCTGGGTCTGGCAACTCAAACGGTGGTCTCTCATTTTAGAGCTGCATAGTGATAAAAAAAAATGTATGTTTCTATATCTGCACATTTAGAATGTTATTAGAACGATTCTAGCTTGTCGCGGTTCTCTTGTGTGTAGACTTTTTAAAACTTGATGTCGCGCTGCGGCTACCCACCTTATCATGAGGCACACACATTGCCAGAAACTGCCTGGGTCCGTGCCTCAGCTTAACAGCCTGGTGACAGGTCCATCAATCATAAAGTGCAGTGCTAGTGCGTTACCGATGACCACTCACCGCTTGCAAAATAAAATAAACCAGTCCCTCCTTGGCGTTCAATCAGCAAGTCCGGTGTCTCGACTCTCTCGAGTCAGACAAATGTATACTGTGTCCCCACTCTTCCCCGCCCCAGCATACTGCCTAACCGCAGCTCAGTTTATAGAAGCAAGCAGCGTGTTGGACTCGTGCAGCAGGTTTTCTGCTTCCGATCTATTAAAAGGCAGTTGCAGTAAGTTATGATTTTGTAACAAATTGCTAGTAGTGTGAAGTAATGGAACGTCAAATGTACCCTACATAACCATGACTATTTTCTGTGAGATCAAACGGTGGCACCGTGTGTCTGTCACTGTATAACATTTGTTAAAATGTGTTTTGAGTGTGAAAAGTTACAGCTTCTAACTGTTTTGATTGTCATCGACTTCCCAAGGAAAAAGCAAAGCATGGTCATGCCGAGGCAACATGCACAATGTGTGATTTACTGGCACGCGATATCGACTCACTTCACACTGTTTCCCAGTGAAGAGCCAATATCAAACGCACACAGACCAGGCCTGGGTAATGGGTGTTGCCAGTTAGGGTGATTTCCCACATAAATAGGTGACATTTTTAAATGTTTTCTCATTTGTTCGGAAAAAGCACCACTGGTGGGTCACTGATTGGTCTGGATTTGCTCTAGTCACCGACAGTGTGCGTAAACCTTTTTTTAATTTGATGCCGCGCTGCAGCAGCTGGCCTTATGAGGCACGCACTCCGCCAGAAACTGCCTGGCCCACAAGCTTATGTACCACTACCTCGCTACCAGCTGAAATTTAATTAGAAGCACCTTTTAACACTACTTAGAAAGCTATTTTGTTTACTTATATGATCTGCCATGCTGTGAAGGACCCACATGACAGCCATATGCCAGCACAGAAAGCAAGAGTAACCTACTCGCACTTTTTTTTTTTGCAGGCTACATGTTATGGTGCAGAATAAAGTGAAGTCGACATGGCATACATCCCTGTGTGCCATGCCTACAACCCACTGCCCTGGCCTAGGTAAGCCACTCCTCTAGCTGGGTGCACTATACCAGTGGTGAGGATACAGGTGCATGTGCCCTGTACCCCTACAGTGTCTAAGTCAATTCTTCGACATTGTAAGTGCAGCAATGCCATTAAGAGTATATGATTCTGGGAGTTTGTCATTAAGAACTCCACAGCACCATAATGGCTTTACTGAAAACTAGGACGTTTGGTATCAAAAGTCTCAGAACATTAAACTCACACTGATGCCAGTGTGAAATTTCAAGAAAAATGCAATTAGAGGGCATCTTAGAGATGCTTCCTGAAGAACGACCTAAGTCTAGTGCCCTGGCTGAGTGGCTGCTCGCCAGCTGCCACCACAAGACATGTTTCTGCCGCTTTCGGGGTCCTGAAACAATGCACACCCTGGAACGAGGTGCCAAGCCTCCTCCCCCGGGATGGGTAGGGTGTACCAAGGAGAAGCTTCAAAGGCTTGCCTCCTTTGTGAGCTATCCCAGCTATTTGCTGACCACAGCAGCTGATGCCCACCTTTGCCAACCCCACCCCTCCGATGGGGAGGCGAGGTGGAGCACAACTCTGTCCCCACCATCTTGCAGATGGAGAGGACCCAGCCAACCAGAGTGAGACATAGCCCCCCCTCCCCACAATGGAAGGTGGCATAATAGGGGGTGTATTTCAAACAAAGACCTTGATTATGAGGACGCACTGTTCACCTATCCTATAAGGTATACAATTAAATCAGTAACATTTACTATAATTCTTGCTTTACAATTATAAATACTTATTCCCTGACCTATAACGTACAGTTCTCTTCTTGAATCAAAACTTTTCTTGAATCAAAATCTTTTCGAAAATGCAAAAAACACAAAATCATACACATATATTGATTTACACACTTCTTTGATAAGAACTGTGTTTTTTTTTAAAACCTTATAACGCTCGGAATTTTTCTGCTTAAACTGATAATAGTACATAGATTGATTTTGTGATTTTTGGAAATTTGATAAGAATTTGAAGCATGTAAAACCTGTACATTTCTACAGCATTCCCTGGACGAAGGTGCCACACACCTAAATGCATTGGGAGTGGCGATTTTTTTGAAACATTCGTTCTGAAGCTTTAAGAATTGAATTCAACCGAGGAAATAAATCTACAGTGCATTGAACTGTGAAGACGAGTGCAGCATATTGTTTTCATTTCTGGGAGTCATATGTTGAGAATGACACTGTGACTTTTTGTTTTTTGCATTTTCGAAAAGATTTTGATGTAAGAAAAGTTTTGATTCAAGAAGAGAACTGTATGTTAAGGGTCAGGGTATAAGTATTTATAATTGTAAAGCAAGAATTATAGTAAATGTTACTGATTGAATTGTATACCTTATAGGATAGGTGAACAGTGCGTCCTCCTAATCAAGCAGTCTTTGTTTGAAATGTCTTCATTTGAATGTGTCCTGGGAGAGGCTAACCAGGTTATTGAGGGGACTGCACCTCAGTACACTATTTGAACACATTAATCAATTCATTGATATTAGTAATACTTAAACTGGAGTGCAGGTTACTTACATATAGATGTCTGATAATAGGGGGTGTACCCACCCCAAGAAAGGGACCCATTGGTCCCGGCCGTACCTACCTGTAACACCCCAAAATTTAGTATTTAGGGGCAACCCTGAACATTGCCTCCTCAGACAAGAAGAGAGAAGGACCAAAAAGCTGTGCTGAAGTAAGAAAAGGAGGTTGCCCACTGAATTGGCCTTAGCCCTACCGACCTGTCCCCACCTCAAACCTGCTCCAGCAAAATCCCAGCTTGTTCTGCAGCCAGCAACCCCCAAGAACACGGAGGACCTGCCCTGCCTCCCCAAACCAAGACTTTGTCTCCAGTGAGCACTGGATTTGCTCACCCACAAACTCTGGCTCCACACAAATCTGTGAGTCTGCAATACTCTGCACCCGATGCCCACAGCTCAAGTTCGAGTGGCCCAACAACGCAAGGAGGTCTCCCCGGCGATCCTGACCTGAGATCTAATGATCACTGCCCTGCCTCGAATCTCCAAATGATGTCTGCAGCCCCTTTCTGGAGGATCCCCCTCACCGTGACCAGAGTTGGTAAGAAAACCCCGACGCCTAAAGACACCCCTGCACCTGACATCCTACGGCCTTAGGTGGCCAGACCGATGGTGTCCCACCATCCCCAGGAATCCCAACGTACCTTTCCAACCGGTGGTCACCTCCAGAAGATCTTCATCCCAGAGCCTGCAGTGTTCGTTGCAACCGGAGAATACCCATTGAAAACCGGTTACCCTACGCTAAAACCGCGCCCTGCACCGAGCCGTCCCTGTGCCACTGCGGGTGCACCTGTGTGCTAAATCAGATCCCCCTTTGCCCTGAGCCTAACACCAGGAGCTTTGCTCCACAACCTTGCGGCCTTCTTGTGAGCAGCAACCAACCGAAGGCCTCTATCCCCTATTGGATAACATTGGGCCTCAGCACTCTGTGTGGAGTTGGTTTGTATGAAAACTTGAAAAACTGCAAATGTACCAAAAGTGAATTACTTATCGTTTGTCTAGGAAATGTCTCCGGGTGATATATTGGCATATCACGCTGATTAGCAAAAGTAACTTAAAAAGTAATCCAAGTAGTAATGTAAACTAATCTACAAAGTAACTGAAAAGTAATTCTGATTAGTAACTTATCTGTAAACCAACTATATTTGAACCTGCATTCAATTGGAATTTATTATATAAGTACTGCAAAGTAGTATTTCACTAACCTGCACCAGGCCTGGCTTGGTTCTAGAAATAAAATAACTAAATATTTTTATACAACCAAATTGGTACAAGTTCCGTCTTAGAGTGGGTGATATCATTTCTTGCCTGAATTTGTACAATAAGTGCTTCACACTACCCTCTGATAAAGCCTTACTGCTCGCCCACACCACCACAAATAGAGTCTAAGATATTATCTACTTTTACCTCTGCCTACCTTTGGGGTTCCACTGTACCTTACTTTGGTATAGTATATACAGAGCCAGCTTCCTACACCAGCTCAGCAGAATGGCTACAAAAGGTGGCTTACACATGTCTCCACAGGGTCGGCTCTAGGGCAAAGTGGCCTGTGCCACAGCACTGGGCGTTGACATGGGGGAGGTGCAGCTTTCTCAAGTATATGATAGAATTAGAAGCACCTGCTACAGCGTTCCTTGCCTCTAGCAATTTACCAGTAAAAAATAAAATATCACGATAATTCTGGTGATTAATGGAGCTGATGGAGACAGATTGAGTTTTGTCTAATAGAAGTTTACTTATGACTGATAAGGTAGTGCAGAGGGTTTATGCTGAAAGCAGATGCACCATGCAGATCACAACGGGCATGTAAAGTAAATGGTACAGTGAGGTACTGTTTTTGTCAGAGAGATCCTTTTATTACTTGCAGTTTATAAGGTCAAATACAAATATAGATCATTGAGCTATTTCCTGTCATCAAAGAGCTGCATGCAGAAATGCGAGAGGACGTGTTATGAAGACATGGGTGGATCCATTAGAGTGAGTAGGTGGAGCCAATAGAGTAAGTGGATGAAGCCAGTGGAGGAAGAGGTTGGAGCCAAGGGAAGTAGGTGTGGCCTCCTAAGAAAAAATTTGAGCACCTACACTTAATATTTTACAAATTAAGCACTGATAGCATCCAATAGTATTTAGAAAGCACCTCCCCTCTCTCTTTAGTGGCTTTGACATAGTTCCCCTGTTGTTGCCTGATCCCACTAATAACCCTGAACCCCTTGTCCCTGGTGGCAAGGCAGTAAGGTAATTTTCCATTTGTGTCCCCACGTTCGTAGACCTGTCTGGGCGAGACCGTCCAGCACTGGCAGGCCTCATCCATTGCCAGTTGCCAGAGCACTGTTCTATCAAGCTCATGTTGTCTATGTAGTGTCACAAGGCTGCTTATACTGCTCTGTCTTTCCAGTATCAAAATCTGGGTCTCCAACTCCCTGATCTGGCTATTTTCAGCCTGCTTTAGATGTGACCTGGCTAGCCCCATGATCATGGCCTTGGCAGCTGCCCACAGTGTGCCCTCTGATGCCACTGAGCCCTTCTTCATCTCAGAGTGCACTTGGCGCACATTGCAGAGGTACTAGGCATACTGGTCGTCCGCCAGATGGGCCTTTTATTTGGCGCTGGAGACCCAAAGTGGAAGGCTACTGGGGAGTGGCCTGAAATCACTCCCGGGAGAACAGTCACAGCAGAGATTTGGATCATGTCAGTCGCCTGTAAAAGTAGAAGATCAATGTGTGATGATGATATGGTGGATGCTGAGGGATCGATATACTCCCTGGTATCCTCTTACAAGGTCCCCCATGTATCACAGAGGCCCAAATAGTCCATCCAGGCATTCAACTGTGTCAACTGCAGATAATGGTGTTGCGTGGGAGGCCCTGAGGAGTAAGTTCAGGGGGAAGGACCACACTGAAATCCCCTCCTACGATCGTAATATCTGGAGGGAAACCCTTTACTACTGTGATGAGGTCACACAGCATGCGGGGGGCGCTTGGTGGGGTGTGTATGCGCTCAGGAAATTAAGCGGCTTCACCTCAAGTAGGCCCTCTATGCCTGTATACCAACCATGCGGGTCTTGCTCTATGTTTGATACCAAGTTTCAAGTTTATTTATTTTGTTTGATTAATTAAAATCTTACAAAAATTACTAAAAGCATCATCAAATATAACATTTTTAAATGAGATACAAAGATATAAGATTGTTATCATATCTTATACTTACTAAGATAAAATAGGCAATATATTTTAAAATACAATCCATTAGCAATTCAGATTATATTCCTCCAATTGTTTTCCAACTGTAAACAAAACATTTACAAATGCAGAATTCATAAATATATCTTCAGGGTTTAGACATGCTATCAGAGCTTGCCTACATGTCCTTACTCCACGATCATTAAATAGTCTCTTAATAATATTTTTCCTTTCATTTTCTATTTCAGGACAAAGACACAATAAATGTATAATGTTCTCTTGTCCGTATTTACATAACCTGCATTGGGTATTCTCTTCTGATTTTTTCCACGGAGGTAAATGACATAATCCCGGGAGTAGGCCAAATCGTGCTTTGATAAAGATGTTTGTTTTTCTGCGACCACAATGTTTCAAGATATTCTTGGACCTTTTTTACCTGAATCCATTTATGATTGGCCATGCATGTTTTCTTTTTACAAATATATCTTTATCTTTTGTCAGGGACAGATGGTTGGTAATTTTATTGATTGTTTTTTTAAGCTTTCCTGGGTAATTGTGTTTACCCAAATCGGTATCACGCCAAATTCCTAGGACCAAACCTGTAGTTTCCTATTATCTTTTACTTCTTGCCAGAATAGCCGAGACATTTGGTTTCCTTGATCATTTTTTATTCGGTTCCACACTTTAAGCGCTTGCCCTTTCCTTGCGTATAGCTGGTTATTTAACCCGAATTCCAGCCTCGCTTGTGCTTGCGAGGCGTTGTTTGGCAGGCAAAATAGAATTTTATAGGTTTTAGCAACCGCGTTAATGATCTCTGCATCTTTCCCATTTAGTACCTCACTTCCATATGCCAGAGTAGGTAATAATTTTACCAAAATAACCTGTGAGAGGATGATAAGACAAGTTACTTATAGCTTTCTGTAAGATCTTAAAAGCTGCACGCAAAGTATTTGCTTTTCTAGTGATATCCTTTTTTTGCGGTAGAAAATGTTCACTATCATTAAATATAACACCAAGATACTTGTAGGATACACCTTGTTCTAATTGAGTTTCTTCCAACAACCATTTGTATTTATATTTAAGTTGTGTGTTTTTTGTAACAACCATTACTTTGGTCTTTGTTTCATTTATTACCATATAATTTTCTTTTGCATAAGTTGATATAAAATCAATTAACCGTTGCAACTCAAATTTAGTTCGACTTAAAAGTATAACATCGTCTGCATACAACAGATTGGATATTTCCTTGTCTGCTAGCCTAGGCGGGTGTGCATTTACTTCATTCAGTACGGTAGAGAGATCTGCTAAGAATAAATTTAAAAGCAGAGGGGCCAGGACGCACCCTTGTGTTAATCCTCCAGTCATGGTTATTTCTTTTGTTCGCATCCGGCCATCACCAATCCTCACCCTGACCCAGGTATCAGTATACAAAAATTGGATCATTTTTAATAATGAGTCAGGTCTTGTGGTCCTTTCGTTTTTTCCACAACAGTTGTCTATTCACACAATCAAAAGCTGATTTAAAATCAAGAAAACAAAAATACAAAGGCTGTTTTGCTAAAATTGCCTTATCCATTAATATTGATAGTATTAAGATGTTTGTGGAAGTTACTAGACCTTTGATGAATCCTGTTTGATTCGGGGCCAGTATCTGCTTTTCATTTACCCAATCTGTTAAACTTCATAATAAAATTCCAGCGAACAGTTTTGCATCAGTATCTTGCAGGGTAATCAAAGAATAGTTCTCCGGCAATGGCCAAATTCCTTTCCTAAAAACAGGAGATATTAATGACCCTCTCCAAGATTTCGGAATCATCCCAGACTGTATAACTTCATTAAAAACCTCTGTTAGAGACTAACGAGAGGGTCAAGTCGTTGGATTTGAAGACTTCCAGTCTTATTACGGATGTCACAGATGCTCAGACTGAGATCGGTAACCTGCGTTCCTCTCACGACATGATGGCTCGTCGCCTCGAGGATTATGAAAATAGGGCCCGTCGTAACAATGTACGCCTTATCGGTGTCCCTGAGAGTCCCGAGACGCCTGCAACTGACCTTCTTGTGGAAGATCTGGTCACGAATTATCTCGCTCCCGCCGGACTTAGCAAATTCTTTGCTGTTGAACGGGCCCATCGAGTCCCAGGTGGGAAGGCGAAGCCGGGTGCCCCCCCCCCCCCACCCCCCCCGAGGCCTATCATTGCCAGACTATTCCACTTCAGGGATAGAGACGCTATCCTTCAAGCCTCGCGGGACAAGGGCCCTGTGAAATTCGCAAATGCCTCCGTGACCTTTTATCCCGACTTTACACCACTCGTTCAGAGGCAGAGGCTGGGATTTCAGGGAGTAAAGAGACGGTTGCTGGACTTGGGCCTTAAGTACGCCATGTTGTTTCCGAACAGACTTCGGATCGAATATGGGGAACGTACGTTTTTCTTTGATCGTCCGGACAATGTTAGTGACTGGCTTGACTCTTTGCCCAAGAGAGACGATCGACCTGGACACCCCGGTGGCGCCGACTGTGGCGCGCCAGAGTGAAGTGACACAGCGGATCCTGGCGTCTGAACTTTTCTACTATTTCAGCTGAGTCTGGACATTGGTTCTCTTGTTTTTTTAGTCTAGATTAGCCCGAGGGTGGCGGGGGGTGAATGGGGACTCTTCCTCCTCCTGGGTTCTTTGTGTAGATTAGTTTAATGATGGGGCGACAGGCACACTGCAAGTGGGGTGGCTTATGAGTCGTACGCAGGGGTGCAGGGTCGGGGGTCTTGTAACGGGCTCAAATTGGGGGGTGGCGGGGGGGTGTGTGTGTGTGTTTCTTTTATTCACGAGGCATCGTATTGTTTTTTCCTTTGCTCTGGTCAGTGGGTCTTGTGTGGGTGCTGCTCTGCCTACTTCTTGGGGATGGGGGGTGGCGAGTTGAGACTGCTGTCCTGGAATGTCAATGGGTTGGGAGACAGAATAAAGCGAGGGGTTGTGTTACTGTTCCTTAGACGCCATTATCCCGACATTGTCCTTTTGCAGGAAGCGCATTTAATAGGTAACGCATGTCAGGCCATGCATAGACGTGGATACCGGCTGGTGGCTCACTCTGGGTTTACTTCTGGTTCCAGGGGGGCGGGCATTCTTATCCGGTCTTCTCTACCTTTTGAAATTGATGAAGTGACTATTGACGACAGGGGCCGCTACGCGGCGCTCACTGGTAGATGGGAGGGGAAGACACTGTCCATACTTTCTGTGTATATTCCTCCGGGCCTACAGGCCTCGACTTACGCTGATCTCAGCAGGTTTATATTGGGGCTTCCTGAAGGCCTCCTGATTCTAGGTGGGGATTTTAATTCTGTTGTTTCTGGCACTTCTGATTGTTGTCCTCCTAGGGATTTGCCTAGATCCCAAATGTGGCTGAGTGACTTGCTCGAAACCTTCGGGCTGGTAGACAGTTGGAGGTTGATGCACCCCACGCAATTACAGTACACTTTCCATTCCGGGGCCCATGGCAGTCTCTCCAGATTGGATTACTTCTTAATGCCATCGGTCCAATCCTCTTCCATTAGGGAGGTTCGTCAGCTTCCTAGGGGTATTTCTGACCATTCCCCCCTGTTGCTTAGTTTTGAGGTCAGGGCGGGCAGTGAGGGTAGAGTTGCCCCCATTAATCCCTGGTACTTCCGCAATCCCAAAACCCGCTCTGAACTTGTGAAAGCTATTGACCATTATTTCGATGAAAATGTGGGGTCTGTTTCCTCCGCTGTTTCATTGTGGGAAGCCTTTAAGGCGGTTGTTCGAGGGCAATCCCTGTCGCTGATTGCCGCCACCAAGAGGGCTAACAATGTGGAACTTGTACGCTTGGAAACCGAAATAACTGCACTTGAGGATGATCTTGAATCAGGAGTCTCTCGCGCAAAGCTTCACTCTCTCGGTTTGAAACAAGCCGATTATAGAGCTCTTGTTACGGATGCGGCGAAAGTGATGTATAGAGAGCAACAGGGTAGGTTGTATGATGTGGGAGACCAGGCTGGTAAGCTGCTTGCGTGGTTGGACAAGAAAGAGAGAGTGAATCGTGTTGTTCCGGTGATTGTTGGTCCTGCTGGTGAGTGTGTTACGGACCCAGTTGGGATTGTTCAGTGTTTTGTAGACCACTTTAAGATTGTGTACGCCTCGGTCTGTGGTAGAGATGAGGAAGACTCTCGCTTGCTGTTTCGGGATATCGCATTACCCTGCCTTTCTGACGCCGACAGAGACCTTATGGATGCTCTTCTCACGGTAGATGAAGTTGCGGTGGCTATACGTTCCCTCCGTTCTGGCAAGGCAATGGGCCCCAATGATTTACCCATTGAACTGTACAAGCTGCGACCCAACAAAATGGCGCCCTACTTAAGGGAGATGTTCCTTGAGGCTTTGGAGTCGGGTTCCCTTCCCGCTGATCAACGACTTGCTACCATTGTAGTTATCCATAAGGAGGGTAAGCCGCGGGATTGTTGTACTTCGTACAGACCTATTTCTTCACTTAATGCCAAACCTAAAATCTTAACTAAATTGTTGGCTAATCGTTTGATTAAGGTGATCGGAGACTTGATCCATCCAGATCAGTCCGGTTTCATTCCACATCGTAACACCGCCCTTAATCTTCCCAGACTCCATGGAGTTCTCGCGAGAGCTGGGACGCTCACCGAGCCGGCCATTTTGGCTTCCCTTGATGCTACCATGGCCTTCGATACCATCGAGTGGCCCTACCTTTGGGCGGCCCTCTCGAAGTTTGGATTTGGACCGATGTTCATCGCCTGGGTGAAACTTCTTTACGAGAGGCCTTTGGCTCAGGTGGTAGTTAACGGGAAAGTGTCTTGTGTTTTTACACTTGGGGGTGGTACCCGGCAGGGCTGCCCGCTGTCTCCGCTGCTTTTAGCCATTGCTTTAGAACCTTTGGCGGAGTGGCTCCGTTGGGAGCCTTCAATGCGGGGCATCCGGTGGACTCCCGATTTTGAGGATCGAATCTCACTATATGCGGATGACATCCTTCTCTATCTCACCTCCCCTCGGAAGTCCTTAAATGTATTTTTTGATGTTCTGACCTCTTTCGGAAAGAACTCGGGTCTCATTATTAATTGGGCTAAATCCTGTGTCTATGTTTTGGCGGGAGATCTCCCTCCATTGCCTCGCAGATTTCCAATTCAAGTAACTGAGACCGGCTTTAAGTACTTAGGGATTTACGTCTCCTTGGACCCCTCTGTGCGCTACGAGCGTAATTTGTTGCCCCCCCTTCAGCGGCTCAAGCTTGATGTTGCACGCTGGCGTAGGTTGCCATTGTCACCACTCGGTAGAGCGGCGCTTTTCAAAATGTCGCTGCCTCGATTTTTATATGCACTTCAAAATTCATTTGACCCAGTTTCTTCGGGTTATTTTCGTGAAGTGGAGTGCCTACAGAGACGACTGGTCTGGGATGGACGCGCGCGCATTGCTCTTTCCAAACTCACGCTTCCGTGGTATGACGGTGGTATTGCCCTCCCGGATATCAGGCGCTATTATTGGGCTTCTCAGTTGAGTGCGATCAACCACGTGACTTATGCTCCCGGCCCTGCCCCGGCTTTTTCTATGGATACATTTCTTCTGCCAGGAGGGACTTTTAGCAGGGCGTTGTATTCCAGGGGACTCTATGGAACACTGACCGGTCCCACCAAAATTGCCGTACGGGTGTGGCAGGATGCGAATGCGGCATTGGGTTGGTGTGGTAAAATCACCCGCGCCCCCTTTGTATGATTCTGAATGTTTGGGACATCTGTGGAGAACGAAAGGCTTTGATAAATGGGATATGATTGGTATAGGCAAGGTAGGTGACCTATGGACGAAGGGTACCGTCAAGTCCGTCGATGTGTTGAAAGCGGAGTATGAGCTTGGTGACACGGAATTCTTTAGGTATGTTCAGGTCCGTCATGCTCTACTGTCAGTTTTTACTGTTAGTGATGATATTCCTGAATCCTCCCCTCTTGAGGACCGCATCCTAGATGGCCATGTGCCCGACAGCACGATTTCTCTGATCTATAAGAAACTGATCAATAATAGAGCTGATTTGCTTGTGCGCCTTAGGGCTTTTTGGAGTGCTGACGGACTAGAACTGGATGACGAGGACTGGCAATCCGCTTTGTCCTCGCCTAAAGAGGTTGCTATTCCTGCTCGCCTTAGGTTTGTCCAGCTTAAGATCCTCCATCGTGTGTATGTTACTGGTCCGAGTCTGGTTCGTATGGGTTATTCTTTAGAGGGGTTGTGCAAGCGTGGCTGCGGTATGTCTGGCACCTTCCTCCACATTCTATGGGAATGTCCGGAGGTGGTTGAGTTTTGGTCCCGAATACATGTGGTGATGGAGAGAGTTACTGGTGTGCCGCTGCTGCCCGAAGCCAGGCGTTGTCTGCTGAATGTCTGGGAATCTAATGATTACAACACTGCGCAGATCAACTGGGCGACCCTTGGCAATATAGTTGCGAAGAGAGATATCGCTCAGCTCTGGGGATCCCACAGGCCACCCACTGTATCAAAATGGAAGGAGAACATGGATTGGTGCATGTTTCGGTAGAAGACTGTGTACCTATCCCGGGGCAGGCCCAAGAAGTGGGGTAGGGTCTGGTCTCAATTGAATGCATATCGTGGAAATATATGTACTCCCCCGCAAGGTATATATCCCGATGCCTCCTTGTCCCCCTAACTGGCATTCCGACTTCTATTGTAGATAGTATTACTGTTTGTTTCCTCGCCTACCCCTCCCTCCCAACAAATATTGAATGTACTGTCTGTATTGTACACTAGAGCTCTGCCTACGTGGACTCATGATCATGATTTACTGTCTTTTTGCCTTGTGAGTTTTGTTAATTTGTTTATTTGACTGTTTTAATAAAAATTTTAATATAAAAAAAAACCTCTGTTAGATATACAGACCAAAAATCTGGTTCTTCTTTATAGAGAGCAAACGGGATCCCATTGGGGCCAGGTGCCCCATCTTTTTGTTTTATAATTGATTTTGCGACTTGTGATTTCGTAATATTGGTTTAGATATCCCGTTCTAGGTCTGTTTTAGCCACCTTTATCTGCTTGCAGTAAGTCAAGAGGGGGAATAGCCCTCTGTCCAAACCAACAGAGCAAGCAGCAAAAACCCGGCCACCAACAACACTCTGATCCGGCCCAGGCAGTAACGGAAAATGCCGGGACCCTAAACGCGTGTCTAACCGGTACGGATCACACTGCGACAGGGTCAGCATCCAGCCCAGCGATCCTGGCCCTTCCCGAATCGGAAATGTTGCCGGCCTCTGAACCCCATCTCAGTAAGAGAGAACGGAAACGCCAGCGCAAACAGAGAAATAAAGCAAGGGCAAAAATAACAGTAACCCAGCCGGAATACTACCCCCTCTTCGCAACGGTAGCCAATAAACGGGCTCTAGGGGAGGCAAATGCACCCTCACCACTAGCAAACCCCAGTGTGAGCAAACCAAAAGGGGAGCCAACAGCAAACGACACAACTCATTGCGGGGAGTTAGCAAGAGGCAAGCCAGTCAGCAGTGAGAACAGCAACAGGCGAGCCTAGCCCTGTCACTGTAAAGCTAACTATGGAAACCGAGGAATTAAGTGCATTGGAGCCCACAGAGACCAAAGTGAAACCAAAACCAGGGCTAGCCCTCTCATCATCTCAGGTGGGTACTTCAATAACAGGAATGAACCTAACAAAAACTATCCTTAATCAAAAAACAACCTTCTCCTCAAATCGTCAGGCCTCGGGGAAGGCAGATCAAGGCCCTACGCAACCTGAGCAGGAACCGGCTAAAGTTCTGGTACTTAACAAATCTAACAAGAGGGCTTCAAACACAAAATCCGTTGAGGCAAAAAACGAATTGTCATACTTCCATATTATATTGGCACCAGAATATACATCGAAGGGCCGCCATGATATCCTCAACAAATCGAACATTATAAAATTAGTAGATGGCATCTCGGGGTTTGTAGGCCTGGTATCGGATGACATAGAATATATCGAATTCCTCCCACCAAGGGGTACCCAACCGTCGAAGGCAACTCTGGTGACCCTCAAGTCGGCCAGATGGGCAGGCGTTTTTCTGGAACATAAGGCTACATTGAGTGAATGGGGCATCCGAGTGTACCCATACACCCCGCCAGGCTACCCTACTGCCTTACTAAACCAGCCAACAGCACCTCAAAAAGCGGGAACCATCAGACGGGAAGACCACCCGAAACCCTACTCGATCTTAAAAAATGCGTCCGGGCCGGAAGAAGATTATAAAACCTCGCCAATAGCGGTCCCCAATGTTGACATAAGTCAGGGATGGGGATGGCTCCCAGCTATCCTATCAAACAAAAGCTTAGAATGACCGCTCGAATCAGAGCCTGTGGGCTACACCCACAAACACATGGCAAAGCCAAACCAATCACTAGCTGCACTTATAACCATTCCACAAGTGGACTCCCCCTTCCTAATGTGTTCCTGGAATATAAGCGGCATTCATCAAAAAATTACGAATCCCGACATTTCTTCCTTTCTGTGTGAGCACGTAGTAATAGCTCTGCAGGAAACTTGGGCCACAGAAGGATGTCCAGTTACTGGATTCATTGAGTTATGGAAACCAGCACTCAGGGAGAGCCGCTTTGGTTATCCCAAAGGCGGGCTGTCGATCTACATATCAAGCTCCCTAAAAGGTCCAATCTCACGATTACCACTCGTTGAAGACTGGGTACTTGGGGTAAAAATTAATTCATGGAGGAAACACCAGCCACTTTTTCTTCTTAACGTATACATCAACCCCAGTACGCGTACAAAAAAAGACCACCTGGCACGCCTAACGGAAATCATGAATGACTTAGCAGCTGAGCATCCCAATTCAGACTGTATCATCACGGGGGACTTCAATATCAATCTATTTCAAGGGAAACTAACAGACCCTGATGGCCCTTTTCTATTCCCGATTACTGAAGCTCTGACACAAACCAAACCGCCCAATCAAGCCCGAAGCGGATTGGGCGAACTCTGCGTAATGAGATTTTATAGCGCAGGATATTTGGTTATTAATGGTAGGTCGGTGGGCGATACGCCCCCAAACTGGTCCTGGACAAATGGTAGCAAGCAATCCTATCTGGACTACACCATCTGCAATGCTGCCCTGCTTCACTGTTTAATACATTTTGAAATCTATCCACGAACCGAAAGTGACCATAGGCCCCAGGTCATATCTTTTAATACAAATCCAGCATACTATGAACCTGCACATTCAGCCAGCTGGGGAATCTATACGGAAAATTTAAAGCGCCTCAAGTGGAGTGAAGACATCAGCCCGGCCATTCTGCAGGTAAGCAAGGACATCATAAGAGTTGGGACTGAGCAGGATGCCACTCCGGTTGTAACATGGACGATGCTCAGTTCCCACCTAACTAATCTTTTTCCAGCAAAACAACATGTCCAAAGGGCAGAGAGTTACAATCTCATTTAAGACCAAGCAACTGAAGAAAGCCAGAAATAAGGCCCTGCGGGCCCTGGCTAAATCCCCGGGGAACAGTGAATGCTTCATGCTTTACCAAACTGCTCAAAAATCTCTTAGGCTGGCAATTATCAAAGATAAACGGATTCATGAAAACCAATTCTGGTGCAAATTGGTGTGGGTGAGCAAGAGCATAAATTCCAGAAAATTTTGGGCCTTAATTAATCAAACAAACTCAAGCGTATCGAATCTTGGATCAGCAAACATTCAAGAATCAGACTGGGCAACGTTCCTATCGGACTACTTCAAGTCTCCGGAACACTTAGCTCAAACAGGAAGCAGTACCCCAAATGAGACTGATTTTGGTTCCGGTAACAGCCGTAGCATACCCACGGAAGGCTCACCCATGGCTTTCATGGATCACGAAGTGTCACAAGAAAGGGTTGCCTTAGCAATGAAAAAAGCAAGAGCCGATGGTGCGCCGGGCCCTAATGGCTTGCCGCAGAGCCTGTTTGCATCAGACACTGCTTTTTGGGCAGGATCATTGACAAATCTCTTCAATTACGCGTTGAGAACTGCAATAATCCCCTACTCATGGCGGGGCGCCATAATTCACCCGATTTATAAATCAGGATCACGTGCCTCTCCGAACAATTACAGACTGATTGCACTTTTGGACATTGAGGCCAAGCATTATGCAGGCCTCCTTTTGCTCTGGGTAAAGGATCACAGTCTGATGCCGATGAACCAAACAGGGTTTGTTGCCAATTCAGGGACCAGGACGAATTTGCTAGCAGTATCAACTATTGTCGATAAAGCACTCTTAACATCAAGGTCTGTGTTCTGCTGCTTTGTCGACTTCAAAGCAGCATTCGATAGAGTCCCCAGGGCGGCATTATGGGTAAAATTAAGGAAGTGGGGGGTCCCAGAGAAATTATTAGAGGCAATCATCCAACTACACTCCTGTACCTGGGTCCGGGTGAAGTTGGGGTCTGGCACACATCTCTCGCGAAAAATTATGACAACTAGAGGTGTCAAGCAGGTATGTGTGCTGGCCCCCCTTCTCTTTAACCTGTTTATAGCAGACCTGTCGACGACCTTGGACGACACAAACTGCCATCCTCCAAAGGTGGGAGGCTCGGCGTTAAGTAATCTTTTGTATGCCAACGACCTGGTTCTCTTTAGCCTCATGAGGGTTGGGCTACAAAGGCTCCTAGACAAACTGCATAGCTACACAACTACAAACCAACTAGAGGTCAACTTGAAGAAAACGCAAGTGGTCCCCTTTGGTAAAAAACGACATGTTGGGGGCAGGTGGTCATTTAACAAGATAAGCCTCGTCACGGGTCAGTCGTATAAATACCTAGGTGTTCACTCGGATTCAAAATACAATCTTATAAAACAGCGCAACAAGATTGCAATTAAAGCCATGACCCTTGCATTGTCTCGAGGTAAGCTTTCAAAAAAGCTTTCAGGCCCAACCCTATCGCCCCTCCTAGAAGTAATGAGGGCAAAAATTGGCCCTACTCTATCATACGGCATGGAGATATTCAAGGGAAAAATGAACTCCGTTCTGAATCAGCATACGACAAAAATATACAAAAAGGTACTCCAGCTGCCAAAGTCCGCATCTGCTGCACAGATAAGACTGGAGTTGGGGTTATTAAATTATGATGCCTCCAACATTGGGGCATATCTGAACGTTTGTCATAAACTAAGGCAGGCGGAACCAGGCACACTAGAATCTTTAGTCTGGCAAGAAATCACCCAGAAAAACCCAGGAGGAACGTTTGGTCGCCTTCTTAATGATGCAATCCAGCAAATGTCAGCGGGTGAGTTATGGGCCCTTGTTGGACCTAGCCCTTTTTGGCAGGTTCACCCCGAAACTTTTTGCTTTTTCCTAGCCTGTTTCTGGAACCTGGTGGTGGTGATTCTAGGCCTCTGCTCACTTTTTCACTGTGGTACAGTGTAAAGTGCGTGAGCTCTCTGTGTATGTGTGGTGAGTGACCTGCCCTCCCGTAGGAATGAATGGGAAATATGTGTGCCCATGGTAGTTCCTGATGTGTGGGTAGTGCAGGGTCGAGTTTGGTATGTACGAACTCGTGAGATTGAATGCTGCGTAATGGTGTATGCGGCATGATTGTGTCTAGTGCAGAAGTGCCACTTTTAGAAGTTGGCATATTTGTGTAATTTGTGCCTGGCGTGTGATTGGCTGGTGAGCCTGGCCCAGGAGTGCCTGGGCCTGCTTGTGGATTGACTGTCTGGTTTGAGGATGACAGGGGCTGGGGCGCCCCCAGGAGGTTGTCTGAGTCAGCCCGTGGATGAAAGGCTGCATCTGCTGCCAGGGAAGTGGGAGGAGATAGCACCTGGGTGTGAATGAGGCTGTGCCTGCCTGCCACAATGCTGGCTCCACCTCCCCGCTGGGCGACTGTCACCTCTGTCCCTGACACTGAAAAGTGTTCCCTATAGCCAGTTCTAGCTGGTTCTCACACTGCCTGCACAAAGACTTCAAAGACTTTTCTCTGTATAAGAAGGGGCTGTGTCCCCTTCCAAGGGGTTCTTGTTGCTGACTTGAATCTGCTAGGGGCGTGCTGCTGCTTGGGCTCAGGGAAAGGCTTGACTCCCTGAGCCCTGCCCAGCCCCTGGATGCCTGATGGACTTGGAGGCTGGAGGACTTTCCTGGATGGGAGCTGATGGTGCTCCCTCTCTTTGTCCCTAGACTTGATTTATAGAGCGTTGGGGAGTGCTGGACTTTTTGTTCCTAGGAGTGCCTTCCATTTCCCTCTTTTTGAGCGCTGAGGCCGTGACCTGCTGAGGTCGCGCTTTGCTTTTTATTTCAGAGGGCTTTCCTTGTTGTCACGAGCGCCCCTCTTATCTGCCCGCCGCATGGCCGCCTAAATTATGGCTTTGCTGGCGCTTCCTCAACATTTCTTTTTGTTTGGCCGCTGCCCGGGCTTAAAATCAGCCGAGAAACACCGTCCCCGATACGGGCTGTGAGCGAAGGGGTCGCGCTCCGATTGGGCCGTTGCTGAGGGCCTGGCCGTGGAGCCGCGCTCCGATAGGTCCGTTGCTGGGGGCCTGGCCGTGGAGCCGCGCTCCGATTGGTTGATTCCCCCGTAGAAGTTGCCGCGTGGAGGAGGGCTTGCCCAGGAGCCGCGCTGGGATTGGCTGACTCCTGGGTAAGCCGAAGCGTCACGAAGGACACTCTGTGCGAGCCGCGCTGGGATTGGTCCAGCGCTCGCGTCTCGCCCTGGGATGTGCCGCCACCGGAAGAAGGAAGCTGCCTGCCGGGTTCCCCGGGGCTCCCGAGTGAAGAGAGAGCCCCGGGGAGAGAGAGAAGGCCGGCGCGAGGGCAGCGAGGCTCCCAGAATGGAGGGAGAGCCCCGCAGCCGGGGAGAGTAAGCCGCCGCCCGGAGGAGCCCCGCACAAGAGACTGCCCGGTGAGTAGGAAGGGCTGGAGGGGCTCCGTGCGGCTGCTGTTGGTGCCGGAGAGAGGCACAAGGGCGAGAGTGGAGGTAGGGCGGCCCCAGATGGCAGTGGGCCGCCCCAACGTTTTAACGGAGCCTGAGGCTCCAATGCCTACATTTGTGTGTCGAGCCTGGAGAGGCTCTGGGGGCCATTATCTCTTGAGTCCCCCGAGTGGGACTCCAACGATTGGGCACACCATTGTTTTTAGAGCTCTGAGAGGCTCCCTGCCCCATGATGTTTAGAGCCCCGTGAGGCTCTTGGGGGACACCAGTGTTTTTAGAGCCTGAGTGGCTCCAACGTTTGATCATGTGTGATGTCCAGAGCCTGTGTGGCTCCAACGTGCGCAGTGTTTGGTGTCAGAGCCTGTGTGGCTCCAGCAGTGGGTGCAGTTTGCGCCCAAGGGTCAGTGAGGGCCCTGTCGCAGTTTTTTGATGATTCCCAGCTGCCCAGCAATTAGTGGGCACCTGCACCGTTTAGGCCCCTGACTTTTGGACTACAGGGCGTCCTAGCCCCAACAAGGCCAGTTGGCCTAGGGACTGCCACAGGTGGTGGCTTATGTAAGGTTTTGCGCAATTGTGTGGTTTTTCCTTGCACCTCTGAAGGTTTTAGGCATCATGTGTCTTTGCGCTATTGAGTTGTGTTTTCTTTCCAGGCACCTCTGAATGTTTAGGCATCATGTGTTTTTGCGCTATTGAGTTGTGTTTTTTTTCCAGGCACCTCTGAATGTTTTTAATGCATCATGTGTCTTCCTTGATTTTACACCTCTGAATGTGTTGGTTGATGCATCATGTGTTTTTCCTTCCCTGCACCTCTGAATGTGTTTTTGATGCATCATGTGTAATGTGTTCTTGCTGATACCCCTAAATGTATTTTATTCTTAGGTGGTTGTTCTTTCCAGTACAGGTGGTCCTAGTGAGGTCCTGGTCCCCTGCGTGACATTCTCCTAAGGTGTTTAGGGTTGCGTAGGTGGTACTTACCTGTTCACAGTAGTTACTGGATGTGATTTATAACTGTTAATTTGTGCTATACTTATTCTAAGTTCTAGAAGTGCTATTTCTAAAAGTGTTGATTCTGACAGAGGCCCATGTGGCCCTGTCCTGTACATAATCCCTTATGAATATTGCCCGTGCCAGTTGGCACAATGTACATGTGTGATTTCTATCTGATGTGTTTTTACAATACAGAAGTTATTTTCATATAACCTTGTGTGGAGTTCCTTTTGTGGTGTGCCTAGGATGTTGTTGCTGTTGTGTGCTGGCGCAAATGCTTTACACATTGCCTCCGAGTTTAGCCTTACTGCTCGTGCCAAGCTACCAAGGGGGTGAGCAGGGGTTATCTTGGCGTGTGACTCCCTTGCCCTGACTGGAATGGTGGTTTCTGCCTGGCTTTGGCGTCAGCCTTAGCCTACCAGAAATAGCCAGTTCTAACAGCCCTTAACCCCAGCCGGACAGCATTCAAAAGCGGGATTAAAAAATGCGTAAGAATGAGTTCACTTATAATGGACAAAGCCCACTTCTCGAAACGCAGACACGCTTGGGCTCTTGTAAATTCGTACAGACGGCTAGCCCCCGCCTCCTATCTGGCCTGTACATACTCATTGTACTTAAAACGTAGCCTTATCGCTATTAGACTGGGTGACTGGCGATTTCTGCAAGATCTACCTGCCTGGCGACGCATGGGGGATGACGTAACCTGCAGAGGGTGCGGTAAAGCAGTCGAAACCCTATTGCATGTGGTTTGCCTTTGCCCAGCCTTTAATTCTGAGCGTAGGTGCAAACTTAAAGCTGAATGGAATAGGCTTGGTTTCAGGTTCTGTAGGCAAGCCATCATGGTAGCCCTGAATCCCGAAAATACTGCCTTAAATATAAAATTCACCAATTTTATCCAGCACGCATACCGTAACTTTAAGAGGCCCGGTTAATGCGCCCTCTTTACCCCCCTTTTTTAACCATTCAATATATTTTATAACTAACTTTTAGCATAAGGGAGGATGAAATGTTAAGATCAGTAGGCCCAGGAATGTTGGTTGTCTTTTATGTATGTATATTTGACTGACAACAAGGGTAACATAACGAGGCGGAAGAGAAGAGTTCGTATGTGCAATACGTTTTATAATCATCTCCTGTTTTTATTATTACCATCCTGTGTTCTTAATCTTCCTCTAAAATACTATGGAACAAAGAGGTCTCTAGACAACCTCTATTTGATGGTTAATTGATTGTTGCTTTGGTTGTTTCTTTTTTGCTTCACTTTTAACAGTTGATATCCAATGTGTTCATTGTTATCTTCTTTTAAAGATATATGTCTTATATCTAAATAAAGAAACTTTTGATTTGATTTGACCACTTCTTACACTCACTAGGTTATCCCATGTTGATTCCTGCCCTGTATCCTCTACCAGTTCTTTTGATATCATAGTTATTCTTAGTTTCCTCAACCCATTGGTTTTTTGCAGCTAGATAATCTTTTTGTTGTGTCAAATTCCAATCTAGTCTTGGTGTAGTAATTTCGTCTTGTTTAATTGTCCTCTGGACCACTGGACCAGTATACCTTGTTCCTCGTTTTGGTTACATAATGGAGTTTTAGTTTCAAGAGTGTTTAAGGGCCTCTTTTCTAGGTTCAAATTTTTATTCGTGTCACTTTGGATATTACTAGTAGATTCCTTTATTATTACACAGCCGTTTCCTTTGAGCTTATATATTCCTTCTTTTTCTTGAGCTTTCTTTCCCTCCAATTCTGATGAGCAAGGCAATCGATCAGTATTATTAATATTATTGTGTTTGTCAGGAGAGGTTTTTTTTTATCAGCTAGATGTTTCCTAGGGTTTATAAATATATCATAATACTTTTCGTCCGATATATTTTGTTTTCATGCAGTTTTTTTGCAGACTGGCTCCCAGATAAATTGCTATCTTGTTTTTCCATTGATATTTTCCTTTGTTTTCTTTCTTTTATCATATCAATAGGTGTTTGTAATTTGGAGTGTATTTTTGCTGCATTTTCCTTCTTTGCCTTATTTCTTGCCTGACGTAGTTTTTTTCTTTGTCTTTTTGTAATTTCAAAGGCTATAGAATCTTCATTATCCTCTTTCTTTATTCAACTGGACTGGGAATTCAAGCAGTATTTATTTTTCTTTTAACTTATTCATCTCTTGCTTTGTGCCTTGCGTTGTTACTGTGTTCAATTCAATCAAGTCATCAGAATCTATTAGGTCACCCAGTTGCCCCACTTCTTCCTCTTCTGCAAAGGTAGATAGCTTTTTATATGAATGATACCTCTCCTCCTTTTGTTCTTCGTGGTTTTTTCGCACTATATCTTTAACATCATCTAATATGGTGTTCACAACATCTGGGATAGTTACCAGTTTATCTATTATGGGCGCACATGTACAGTCAAAGTAGTTTGAAGCTGCTTCCTTTTGTGCTTTGATTATTAAATTGTTTAACTCAGCAAATTTATGATCAGTCTTGGCGACAGCATTTGCCATAACTCCAAGTATTTCAATTTGGGTATCCATTTCGTTCGACTGGAATGCCAGTCCTTCAATAGTTACTGCCGAAGTTTGATAGAATATATCCCATATAGATCCCAGATCTTGATTATCTATATTTTTAGCTTTGTGATCAATGTGTATTTCCCTGTTGCAAATGGGAATTTTTGTGTCAGGCTGACAAATTTCTATGTTTCCAGTAGTATTTTTTGATTTAGTCATATTATTGTTTTTTCTGCTGTATTCAATTTTAAATTCAGATCCATCATTGCTTTCTAAATTTTTTTCATTGTTGACCGATGTGTTTAACTGATTTGGAGTATCTCGTTCATGCTTTTCATAGCTCAATTCCATATTTTTTTCCATATTCATTTTTTATTGACATCATTGTACCCAGCGCGTAATTAGTTCTACCAGAAATTTGATATTGGGTTCCTTGTACGAGTTCAACTACGTTATTTACACTGTCCTCTTGATCAGGTGTCTTACTATGTAACGTATGGTCATTGGCTAATTTGTTTTTCTCCTTATTTCAACCTTTATTTCCAATGGTAACAGAACCCCTGCAGTGATTGAACTCAGTCATACCGACATGTGATAATTCTTTCGTTGATATTTCCATCACATTCTTAACCACATCTCCTTTTCCCATTTGAAGGGATGATGCTGTGTTTAAAGGCTCTGAAATCGATACTTGTTTGGTTATGTTTGATACCAGCAATGGGAAGGATTTCCGTATAAGGATAGTTACCCCCCTACAGCCTCAAACATAGCCAGTGTGAAATTCAGGAGAGGGCACTTTTGGCCCCCAGGAGGTATGTTTCTTACAACAACAGCACTGCATCCTTTTAGCATATCAGAGAACTGCTTCTCTCTTGATAGGAACCATGAGGCCGTTGACATTCCAGGTCATGCGTGGGAAGTCAGTTATTGGCGATGATATTTAAAGTGCTAGATGTGAACGTCAGTGCAGGTTTGACGCTCTGGTGTGACCTGATGGGATCATGCTGGTGTTATAGCTGTGGGTGTCTGTGTAGTCAGTCCGGTGCATACATTGCCCTAAACCAAAGCAAAAAAAAGTACCCTTCTACTTCACACTTTCTCCCCAGAAGTATCATTCACCCCGAATTTCCCTTTGAGAGAAAAACTAAAAACAAATCTGTAGTCTAATATTCAGCATTAGAGTTGGACCTCCTCCTAAATAGGATATCTGTATTTGGATTCAGTGACAAGTTCCCTAGGATCCTGTGTGGCCCCCGGCACAGGACTTGAAATGTTCATATTAACATTGTAACTGTGTTCTCAAAAACCCCAGCAATGAAGTGCATTTGGATTAGTTGAAGGTATCACACTGTCGTGTATTTCTATAGGTTCTGAATCGATCCCCCTATTCCTGACCCTATTCTGGTTAAACTACCTAGCTAGTTAACTAACAGTCAGCCCATGAGGCAAGAAAACCCCCATGATGCAGATACCGTTATCTGACGCAGTCACACTACGGCACAGGAACGTGTTATCTGATTAGGTCATAACGCTTGAGATCTAATTAGACAAGCGACATTCCTCCAGCCCCTGATAAGGCATACGACGTTCTCATAACAAATCAAACCTATGACAACCTGGATAATCCGTGCGGCCATTGTTTTGATTTCACAGAGAACTTTTGCAAAAGAATGTGCTAACGAGCAAGTCGTATGACATCTTTATTGACGTACCTATGTCCATCCTTACGTCAATCCCGGCACCTTTAAGGTATAAATATTGCCGACCTTGCCCTATGCAAACACACGCGTGGTGACAAGACGGAGCAGCCATACTTGCCGAAGCCGAGAGCAGAAGCAGACCCCGCTGGCAGCAGCCCCGCCTTCCTGACGCGCTGAGAGAAGCGCTGCTATCTCAAGCCGAGAGACCCAGCACCGGCGCTTCCGGGTAGCCCTCGCAGGCAGCCTGGAATATCGAGAGCAGAGAAAGAGATACCATTCCTCATTCATCCTAACTTCCAGGTACAGAACTGAATAACCCCTCACAGAGAATTCTTTAGTTATTCACTTGGCAAAAACAAACTTAACTTAAACTGTAACTTTCTATTCACGCCCACGCATTAGGCTTAGGTCAGGTACACGGGGTAGGCGTATTTAGAAACACCAGTTGAGTACGTTTAGTCAAATGTATATGTGTATGTAAATATATTTTAATCATTTTAAACATCATATGGCTCAGAAACCATATCAATGTTTTTACAGTATTATTTTATACTATTGCTTCTAATGTATGCACTTTACTTAACTATAAGTATTGCAATAATATCGATCCATTTCTCTTGTACGAGAAAAGAGACTGATCAATAAATAACATCTTTTATTGAACACGCCCGTCTCTTCCTTTTCTCTACATTCTGATGAGACTAAGAATGCACGTACTGACTGAGTAAAATAATTGCCTTGTGCTCACGCGACTCTTGAGATTGACTCTTGATTAGGGGAGAGCAAAGTTGTCATGTTCTATGGTTGTCAGAAACTAAATCCCTTCTTGTCTAATCAGGGGAGTTAATCCTTCCTTGAACATTCGAGAAAGTTTCTAGCGAACTCTGAGCTTAGCTGGCAAACCCAAAAATTAAGTCTAGTATCGACAGTAGTAGACCTAGTTAACGTCTGGCCTAGGCCTTTACTGCTGTAGGTACTATTCCAATGCGCAGAGCCTATTGGGAAAATAGGAGCTACACTACATGGCGCCCAACGCGTTTGGAAAGGGCGATAAAACTAACGTAAGACATTTAGAGTAACTCAGTCGTGCTTTCTCACTCAGACCCCTTTTCCAAAATACTCCAAAGACGTCTGGAGTGGGTGAAAGGTTATTATATCCTCCAAAACCTCGCAGGAGGGAACTCCTATGTATGGTTCTTGGTATAGTCAACGTTGAAGGATAAAAACATTCCCAAAATATTGTGCATCTAATCTCTGTTTCCATAAAGAAACCTGATCTGCAAATAAAAATAATACCATCCTGTCTGTAAAATGGCAGAGAGTGATGATGAAAGAGAGGCAATTAGATTAGCAACTGAAATAGCAGATGCTGATGCTACCATGCAAACAGCAGACCCGGATATAATACTCATCCAGGTCGCCAAAAGGAGATCTATAACCTTAAAACTTATAGAAAATGGACTGACACCTAGAGGTGGCACAGTCATATTCGTAATTGAGGCACACGAATATCGGCAGACAGAGGTATACTATACATGGATACATTTTCCAGCAGCAAATGCTGTAACAAAGTACTTCCACTATTACAAAATAGAGGTTCCACCCGACATTTACACTCCTTTCGAGGAGGTGGAAGTACCACTCAAATTCCAAGAGCATTTGCTCTTATTTGATGGCGCCCTAATACATAACAATCACATTACAAGGCTCGGTCCTTTAGGAAGACCAGGAGCAACGTGGCCGGTCCTAGCCGGATACACACCACATCCAGACATCGAAAGAATGCCTGCAGCAGAGCTGTTAATACAGCTAAAACAACTACTAAAAATTCATAGACAATTAGTTCAGTATGTAATGCGGACTTCAACAATTCAGCCAGCGATTAAACTACCACAGCTGACCCCTCACCAGGGGAACACAAATAAAATTACACCACAGAACATCCAATCCTGCCTAGGTAAAGTTCCAGCTAAACGGGAACAAATACCATTCTGGTTGGCACAGAAAATTACCCAAATAGAGGCGGTGTTTCCTGACACCACTCCGCTGGAAAAACACAGGATTCTGACTATATGTCTCCCAATGGGAATCGCACCACACATTGAGGACTGTGACACTTGTGGTACAGTCTTTGCTTCCATCTACACAAAAACGCACGGTGTTCCATCCATTTCGGTAATACCAGATGTGCTTAAACAAATTCAAGATGAATACGGTCCAGAACCTGCTTTAACTCTTGGTATGAAATTACTAAAAGACTTCAAACAGGTTTCGGCTATATTACTAGCCAACATAAAGGGTGAAGCAGCAAACGTGGCGATCCGCCAGAGGTTAAAAGAGACAGATATAGCAGACCAACCAGCTGAAATTGCCAGAATCATAGAAAAATCCTATGAAGAACTAGGCAGAGATAGTCTAGGTGGAATACCGGTAAAACCGCAACTGACTACAAGTCCAGAAAAAATGTTTTTTAAGAATAATAATAATAATTCACCAAAAAAAACTGGGATGGAAATAAACAATCCAATCCTAAAGAAAAGAAATTCCAGTCCAGAGGAAGGTCTCCTAGGCGAAGAGAGAAATCTCCAAACCCGAGACAAAGGTCACCCCAGAGTGACCCCTCTGGGAATAGATATAACCTTAGAAATAGGGATAATATTAAAAAACCTGATAGATATCAAGACATTGATACACGTCCCTCTCAATCTTTTCAGAATTCCTCGCAGAAATCGGAAAGAAGAGGACGATCAGAAGAGCACGCCAAGTCCAAAGACAAGGAACCTGCTCAACTGAAAAAGAAATCACAATTTCCAAAAAAGAAGGTAGCCAGTATCAAGGTAGTTAACAATGCCGAGAATACTGAGGACACAACTGAAAAACAGAGAGTGGGCTCAGACAATGCTAGACAGCGCAGCAGAGGTGAGCATAGCTCGCAAAGTCCTTATGAATCATCTGGAGACAGTGGACACGAATGAATACCTTCAAGTGGAAACTGCAGATACCAGAGTTAGCAAGCCCCACAAAATATACGAGATAACATTACGTATAGAGGGAGATAAGACTAGGAAAATTAGGGGACTATTTTGGGATAACCTCTCCAAAGGCTATGACATCCTTCTAGCTGAAAAAGACTGGCCACCAGAGTTTGTCAGGGAGTGCCCTCATGGCGAAGAAGTAATTATGCCTGCCTTCTCGAATCAAATACCGATTCATAAAAAATATACACTTGCTAGAAAGTGGGCAGTGGCCTTAGCACCTGCTTTATATAAAAATCATGTAGGATGGGATGAGGATTCTCCTCCTCACAAAGTCCAGTTAAAATCACAACCAACTGCACAAAGGCAGTACCCAATTAAGCAAGAAGCTAAAAAACAAGTAAATGAAATACTAGATCAGCTAGAATACCAGGGGGTGATTGAAACTTGCACCTCACAAATGAACAATCCTTTGTTTCCGGTCGCCAAACCAGACAACTCATATCGTCTAGTTTTGGATTACCGACACCTTAACACATGTTGCAAAACCTTTGCAGTGCAAAACTCACACAGTGCTGCACTAATGAATAACATAGTGCGCAAAAAATACAAAACAACCTTGGACATCTCCAATGGATTCTTTTGTCAAAACATAGCACCAGAGAGCAGATATTTAACAGCTTTCTCAGTAAATGGCACTCAAAAACAATTCTGTCGGTTAGCCCAGGGGTACAAGAACAGCCCGGGGGTATTCTCAGCGAGAGTAACAGAATTACTACAACTATATGATGATGAAGCATTATCTTATGTCGATGACATTTACTTAACAGATGATGACTTGGAGACTCACTTGAAAAGAGTGAACACCATAATACTTGGTTTCGCTGCAGAGGGTTACAAATTCAACTTCAAAAAGTCCAGAATTGCCCATCTGACTGTCCTATTCTTAGGATATGAGTTATCAAGTGAAGGTAAAAGCCTGGCAGACAATTTCCTAGAGAAATGTGCCGTAATCCAAGCTCCTAAAACACTAAAAAACCTACAGTCAATTCTAGGCTTCCTAAATTTCGGAAGAACATACATTGCAAATTACGCAGAAAGGGTCAAGCCCCTTTATGATCTAATTAAACCAGACTTTAAAAGATCCAGTTGGACTCAAACACACACAGAAATTTTGAGATCCTTACAAACAGACATGCTAATTAAAACAAAATTAGAAACCCGTGATAATACACGCAACCTTGTGATCCGAGTCATCCCAGGGAGATGCGGATTCACATACCTAACCTCTAATGAGGGAGATAAGGTACCAATTGCATTCAAATCACACTTGTACACTAAGGCTGAAATGAAATTTAGCCCAACGGAAAAAAATCTTACAGCAACACAGACAGCTATAGCAAAAGAACGAGCCCTGGCACAAGGTAAACGAATAGTAATCGTGACACCAATACCAGCCTTAGAGGCGGTAACAAAGGCAAGCATTCCAAATGCTAAAGCACTCCATCCGAGATGGATACAATGGGCTAACTCTCTTGCTGCAACAGACGTGGTGTACAAATTTGATCCTTACTTAAAAACACAAGAATTTCTCCAATATGAATTTGAATGTCCTCCGCCAACCGAAATTCTGCCTCTAGAACACTACGGCTGTATAATATATACAGACGGATCAGTACAACCCCACATGTGAGATTACAAAAGAAGTGTGGCGCGGAGGTAAACTAAGACCTCTATTAACAAAGACACACTCAGTAGAAACTAATTCAGAACAACAAACTGAAATATTAGCTTTGAAAATGGCGCTAGATAATGCGGATCGCGAATTCCCGACACTTATAGTGTCAGATTCATATTACTGCGTCAAATCATATAACAGCGATTTGCAGACATGGATTCAGAACGGTTACAAAGATGACACAGATGCACCAATAAAGCAGAGACTGCTCTGGGAACAAGTAGCTCTTTTGAAAAAAGAACTACCAAAGACTCACGTGACTCACTCACTGAGTCATCAACGTGATGGCGTTCACGTTGTAGGGAATTCATTGGCTGAAGCAGCCGCAGCGGCAGCCACTAAACCGGCTCCCGTAGATCGAAAAAAGCGTACATTAAAATACATTGACGGTGAAACATTGCTGGCGGTGAAAACGTCATCAAAAGGCGACTGCTCAGCGTTACCGATCAACTATCCACTCAATTATACATACATAATCGATGCAAACTCCTCCCCTTTTGCTCGAATCCCTGGAGTGGGGGATAGAGTGATTCCAAACATGGACAGGAGAAACTTGTTAATCGCAGACGCACACATGGGCGAGGGTCACAGACACCTTAAATTAAAAGATTCTCTGGAAGAATTACAATCACGGTACTGGTGGCCAGGCATGAGCCTGCACTACACCATGTTTGTAAAAAACTGCCCAAACTGCAACAGAGATCGCAGTGGGGAGAGAAGCAGTTTAATACCTCGTCGTATCAAGGCAGATAATATTACCAGCAAAAAGAATGGCTTGCGATTAACATATACAGGCTAGTTTCCACTTATAATGTAGATCACCAGCACTCGGCTGACGTCCGGACTGTTATACAAGATTTGCGAGTCTAAATGGCATATACGCTAAGAGCATGCTACGTTCGACCATTTCTTTCACTCAGGCAAACCAGCCTGGGGGGAAACATGGCCAAATGAGCACAGCCCAGCGGGAATCTTCTCACTTCCTTCCTGAGGGTATGGGACGGTGTAAAGAAAAAACCAAGGCAGAAAGCAATCTATAATAGAAAGGATATTAGGTTCGGGAGCTGGGTGGGTCAAACATCTAATAAGTGTCCAACGTAGTCTAAATAACTTGCAAAGAAATTCTCTGAAGGGATTTAGTCCGTACGAATTATTATTCGGAACTAGGATGTTGATCTCTGACCTTGATAGTCAGACTTCAGTGGTAATAGAAAAAACCTTTGATGTCAAAGACCGTTTGGCTATTTTGCAGGACTTAAACAAAACAAGAAAAGACCTGAGCAACATACAGTTGAAACAACAGCCAACGACCACTGAAGATTCACCACCTGTCCCAGCAAGACCTGTCTGGATTCCAAAAGTCGGGGATCTAGTCAGGGAGAAGATCGCGGTAAAGAAGGAATTTGGGCCTTCTTACAGAAAAGCAGTTCCTGTCTTGTCTGTCAACGGGACAAGATCAGTTGTACTACCGCCACTTGCTGGAAAAAAGGAGAACCGAGTTGTATCCATCGACCTGGTAAAACCACAACATGTGGCCGATAACAAACAGTAGGCCAAGTGGATTCCCAATAAGTAGCAGAACACCAAGGTTTGCTACCAGTACAGAGGTCCTAACAAAGAGGCTCATCACATTCGAAACGCCTAAAGAAGAACAACAAGGACTATGCAACAATGCAATAGAACTCAGACCTCTGAAAACCCAAATAAAGACATTTAGCAGAGACACACCAATCTACAATGAAGTTCCAAGTGAAAATGCAAGAAACAAAAATCCTGAACCAATTGGAACAATTGACAGAACTGCATCTGGTTACTTCATCAACTTCGATGATTCCTCTGAAGGTTTCAGCGAACAAAAGACACAGCCATCATCAAAATCCTTTAAAGACAAAGCTAAGGAACTTTTGAAACAACTGAAAGAAACATATCTGGTTACTCCATGGATTGAATTTTGGGTGGGTTTTGGTGCATTTATCCTCATACTTTGGCTCATCATGGTATTTACCTTGGGACGCTTCATTGAGGGAAAATATGCTAAAATGGACACAGCAAGTCAGAACATCAACTTGGTCCTCAAACCACACACATCTTCACACGTCGAGAAACGAGAACTTTCTTCAGCCAACTTCACAGCAATTCCAATACCTGGTGGGGTAGCCTGGGACAACACTGACTATGAAATTTATGGTCCGGTTGAGATCCTGAAATATCCACACCAAATCAAGATCTCCTTGAGTGATTTTGCAAAACCAAACTCATTTGCTGATGATTGGGACTTTGAAAGTATAAACAATATGATGTCTGACTTAGTAATGTCTGCTAAATTTACAAAACATGATTATTTGCAAGGTTCTACAAACTATGATAGTATGTATTGCTATAACCATTATGGTAACAGTTTTTTGCATAAATCTGCACAACCAAGAAATGTTTTAAATTATAATCAATGGGAACATTGTGCTACACCTCCAAAAGGGAGCTCTAGAACTGTTTATGACAAATATTCATACTTTCAAGGTTTTAACACTAGTAATGCTGAAACATTTTATTACAAATTGTCAAACAAGACAGGGATGAAAACCATGATAACCAACACAAAATTGATTTATTCTGATTCGTTCTTTGAAAAAATGAATACTTTTGGATTTGATTATTGGGACAAAAATGTTGATTTGAAAAGTGTTTGGGGTACAAAAGAATGGCAAGTACAGGGTTTAGAAGCTTTGTTTAGAGCCTGCATGATCCCAGAACAAATGATATTTTTAAATGACACTGTTCAACAAACCACCTGTCTTGGCTTAGCCAAAATCAAAGATTTAAATAACCTGTCTATTCCAAAGCCAACAATGTTTAGCAATAACTCTGATACAGATGAAGGAATAGACATAAACCATATACTTAACCAAAACAGAACACATCCTGATTGGAAACAATGGTTGATCTGGCCCACAGATACAAATAACTGTCAAGATAGATTCCTGAATAAAACACAGGGTTTCAAAATGAACAGGCCAGACCCTAGATATCCTCAAAGTCATCACCCAGGGATAATAACAACCTACAGTGTGGGCAAATTATGCCTTCAATGGCTACAAACTTCCACACTGCCTGAAATTAAGCAACACCTAACTTTACTTACTGATGGTGCTGACTTGCGTGATTTCATACTGGGACCACGCAAACAGCGTCAAAAGCGTTTCATAGCAGCCTCTGTATATGCAGCATACAATGAGGCCTGGAAGGTTACTCAAATTGAAACAGCAGAAAGAATACGGGAAATTGACCGTATTAATTTGGAAAAATCACTTTCTGTAGTGGACAATGGGTTAATGACTCTGTCCTCCAGAATTTTTTCATTGGACAGCATTGTGTCTTCAGCAATCGATATATTATCGCAAGACTTACTGTTATTACAACATGGACAGTCACAATTGCGTTCCATTGTACAGCTTGGCTGGACGTTACAAAATCTGCGTTCAGGCTATGTGCCTTGGCGTTTAATCAACACAACGTCACTATTCCAAATCTTTAACCTTACTGATAGACAAATCGGTATGGCGCAGAAGGGTGCTGATTATACAATCTTGAGCATTGAAAAACTAGAAAGATTACCGTTGACAATGTCAGAACGACCTGTCAGTGAATGGATAATCCACGGAATCATAAATATTCCAATCTCAACCTTCAGGTTTCAATACTGCCAAAAATATATACAGGCTGGCATGTACGAGAAATTGGGAAAGGGGTACCTTAAAACAACTTGGAACCTGCCCTATTCACATGCATGTGTCAGTAACAAAGGACAGAAAGTGTTTCTTAGTGGCAACAATTGTGCTATGTCACTAAGCGGCACGCTTCTGTGTAACGGTATTAGTTTGCACGGAGCCTGTGAAGGGAATTCATACAACCTTTCATGTCACCAGCAAGGCGCACCTGCAACTGAAATAGAACCATTCTTTCAAAGACTCTATAATGGGAGTTACATTCTTATTGTAGACCGCAGATGTTGTAGTCTTATGCCCGGGACTCCTTATCTCGTCACTACGACGGCGAAGGTCAAGTGCTGTGGACGTTCTTTGTTCCCCAGCTCCTTTCCAGACAGGGAGGCAAGGGCATGGCCCGGTTTGAAAATTACTTCTATTCGAATAGATGCTTTAAGCAGAATGAAAACAGTGCTGCTTCAGACGCCTACAAGGCTCACGTCATCTAAAGAAACGTATGATCTACAAGTCGCAAGGACGACTGCAGAGATACATACATTATTATCAACTAATTCCCCCGTACATTTCGCGGAAATCCTGAGCGAAATCTTAAATATTTCTGATACCACTGGGGTCTCAAAGGTATTTAAGACAGTATTTTCGATGGCATTAACACCATTCAAAGCCATACTGGGTATTTTTCCAGATTTCGTCCATTCGATTTTTGGCGGACTTCCCCTGATCCTAGGACTTTGCGGGAATCCTATTCCTAGTCCTTATTTTTCGTTATGGCAACCCATGTCACAGATCAAACTCTCGCGACAATGGAAGATACGATCCTAGCCATTGGATACCGGGACCGGATATCAAAAATCCTGGGACTCTCCCGGCTTAGAGACCTAAACATGACTTGGTTTCTATCATTTCGACCAATGTGGCAAAGGTGTGTTTTACCTGTACTAAGGTGTCTGCTATGCGGAGAAGAATGCGTGTTAGACACCTGTCTGACGCTACAATCGGATGCGCCGGTGGATGCAGATACACTGTTGGTTCCTACCAAGGTTCACGCACTGTGCTGCCCTCAAAGGCTGCCAATTCTGATGACGGCATTCCTGGAATCTTCACCACTACGATTGAAGGGTAGTGAAGTTCAAGATGAAAGCAACATCGAACAGGTACGACCTTCTGTCAGCAATGCAAATCAGAATGTCAATGGAGACAATCATGCGCACGAATGCATGGTTACCCCTATTTCCGACTTAGTGGAACTTTCCCATGAAGCTGTTGACAGTTTTTTCGAAAGCCTGAATGATATGATGTTCTCTCCGGAACAGAAATAGAGACTTTTGAGTAAACTCGCACACGGCGTTCCCTGAATTCGGCCTTCAACCTTTAAAAATAAAGTCACATGAACAATTACAATCCAGTTCACGGACAGCAACTTTTTTCAGCAAGCCCGTAAAATATTTTTCTATATATTTTTTCCCCGGGACACTGATCTTCTGCTTAAAGTAAGAAACTATTCCTAGAGAACTAAGATTTCTATTTTAGATACTTTATATAGACTTTAGCTGCCCGCTGGTATGTTCACAAATATTTTATTATGTGATGAAATGGTCTCGACCTTCCTTTCTGTATAGCTATATTAAGAGCCATTTCATGTGTATTTCTCATATACCAAAAAGCAATAATGCATTACAATGCGTGTTTACTTTTGCATTTAATTCATAGCTTAAGTGCATACAATATATATGACTGCAATTTTTCAGTATATTTGAAAATTTCAAAATGCATTTATGTATTTTGGGGTGGTAAGGTATACACTATACTCTATAGTATGTTGTACTATGTTATACTATGCATAGATTAGTAGATATGACCATAGTTAGCGTGGAGTGGGTGTCGTGTATTTCTATAGGTTCTGAATCGATCCCCCTATTCCTGACCCTATTCTGGTTAAACTACCTAGCTAGTTAACTAACAGTCAGCCCATGAGGCAAGAAAACCCCCATGATGCAGATACCGTTATCGGACGCAGTCACACTACGGCACAGGAACGTGTTATCTGATTAGGTCATAACGCTTGAGATCTAATTAGACAAGCGACATTCCTCCAGCCCCTGATAAGGCATACGACGTTCTCATAACAAATCAAACCTATGACAACCTGGATAATCCGTGCGGCCATTGTTTTGATTTCACAGAGAACTTTTGCAAAAGAATGTGCTAACGAGCAAGTCGTATGACATCTTTATTGGCGTACCTATGTCCATCCTTACGTCAATCCCGGCACCTTTAAGGTATAAATATTGCCGACCTTGCCCTATGCAAACACACGCGTGGTGACAAGACGGAGCAGCCATACTTGCCGAAGCCGAGAGCAGAAGCAGACCCCGCTGGCAGCAGCCCCGCCTTCCTGACGCGCTGAGAGACGCGCTGCTATCTCAAGCCGAGAGACCCAGCACCGGCGCTTCCGGGTAGCCCTCGCAGGCAGCCTGGAATATCGAGAGCAGAGAAAGAGATACCATTCCTCATTCATCCTAACTTCCAGGTACAGAACTGAATAACCCCTCACAGAGAATTCTTTAGTTATTCACTTGGCAAAAACAAACTTAACTTAAACTGTAACTTTCTATTCCCGCCCACGCATTAGACTTAGGTCAGGTACACGGGGTAGGCGTATTTAGAAACACCAGTTGAGTACGTTTAGTCAAATGTATATGTGTATGTAAATATATTTTAATCATTTTAAACATCATATGGCTCAGAAACCATATCAATGTTTTTACAATATTATTTTATACTATTGCTTCTAATGTATGCACTTTACTTAACTATAAGTATTGCAATAATATCGATCCATTTCTCTTGTACGAGAAAAGAGACTGATCAATAAATAACATCTTTTATTGAACACGCCCGTCTCTTCCTTTTCTCTACATTCTGATGAGACTAAGAATGCACGTACTGACTGAGTAAAATAATTGCCTTGTGGTCACACGACTCTTGAGATTGACTCTTGATTAGGGGAGAGCAAAGTTGTCATGTTCTATGGTTGTCAGAAACTAAATCCCTTCTTGTCTAATCAGGGGAGTTAATCCTTCCTTGAACATTCGAGAAAGTTTCTAGCGAACTCTGAGCTTAGCTGGCAAACCCAAAAATTAAGTCTAGTATCGACAGTAGTAGACCTAGTTAACGTCTGGCCTAGGCCTTTACTGCTGTAGGTACTATTCCAATGCGCAGAGCCTATTGGGAAAATAGGAGCTACACTATAACACAAATCAATAGGACTCCTTGTAGCTAGGAATGTGTTGATATTTAGAAAGTCTTGTGTCCTGTTTTCACTACTATTGTGTCTGGAAGGTGACGACAGCACTCTTTCCACAGGTACCTGTCCCTACGCCTTGCATGGAATGTTTAAAGCCTGCGGTGTTTGGTGGTTGACCTGCTATCAATACTGACTTGTTAGAACAAAAGTGGTCGGATTTATCTAATGGATTTGCTCATTCTGAACCTTGAGTAAATGTGAGAGAACATATTGGCAACATGTTGTTTGAGCCAGCCATTTCAAAAACACAAGCAAAGATCTAGTATTTAGATCAGACCAAAAATAAGCTCCTAGCCCCTGCACATTTAATTTAGGCACACAAAACTGAAGGAAACAAAAGGAAGAAGAAACTATTTTAATGACATCCCTGACAACAAAACTCAAGCAGAATAGGCTTAGACCAGTCTCTCTAGCTGCTACATTGTATAATAAAGTTATGTTGAGCTGGCCCTTCCAGGAAGAAATAAAAATGAATCGTTTTTCTCACTTTTCTTTCTTCAAATGGAATTTTTGGTTTTGGGTCTGGTGGTGTTTATCAGTATTTATATTTTTACAGTTATGAGGGCTGTTTCCCCTTCGGTGGGGTTTTATCAGTTATTGTAAGTTTAATCTCAAAGCAGAATGGCCTAGTACTGTTCTTCAACTTGAAAGAAGTAACCAGTACAGGTGACGAAGAACATGCCTGTACCTTATTTTAACTGAACATAGAGAAACAAAATATTTCCACTGAAAACGTTGCTTCTTTTGTAGATCGCTTTGGACTTCAAGCATAGCTGTACACAAATTCTTTTTAGAAGAGATTGTGTTTTTTAGTTTGTTTTTTAGGAATTGTCCTCTGTTTATGGCAGTGGACTATTTTATGTACTGCTGTCCGTGACGTTGTTGATACCATTTTGCAGGTAAGCACACAGGTTGCAATTTTATTTCCCATTCAATGACCACAAAACTAGATGTGAGCTGTTCTGGTTTGAAACTCGACAGAGAGAAACTGAAAAGAGAAACTGGCCCGCAAAACAGTACTGGAAATATCTAGTCCATGATTTTTCCAGCCTAAGAACTGCGTTCTTTAGATTTGGTTTTCAGTTTAAATTTGGGTTCTGATGTTGAAAGTACTGACATTGCACAGAGGAACAATTCTCGAATTCAGAGGAAAAGGAAGCTGCACTTGTGGCTCCACCATTGTGTAAAAATCTTATGCATTCAGTGCTTTGCTCTGACAAGATTTGAGATTAAAAAGTTTCCAGCCAAACATTTTCAAAACGTGCTAAGTCTTTTAAATTTGTTGACTTTCAAAGCATGTATGGATAACATTTATTTTTGTTGTTTAAACAAATTTCCTTGGTACAGAATGGGCAATAGAGTTGGTGATATCATATCCTGAAGAAAAATGAATATACAAATAAAGTTAAAAAAATTCCAACATGAAAAGGTTGATTTACTTTGATGCTTGTCATTGAAATTGACGTGCAAATTTTCAGCTTTAAAAAGATTTTTCAACATTTATGGTCTCAAATGATGACCCATAACAGGAGAAATTGTTTGTTGAAGCACCAAAGTGTTACATCTTACCAAAAACCCTAGTCTGTAAAGTCTTGGGGGAAAAAAGAGCCAGAAATGGTTGAGTATTTTCTCCTTGTGTTATTTCTGTTGCCACATCACACACTAAGTGGATGATGAAACCTTCAGAGGCTTTTTAGGAACCTGGTGGTGGAGCAGCAGTTGAGGGAAAATCTAAATGGGAAGACCTATGAATTCAACAACCAAACCTTAAAGTGATCAAGAGGGGCACCACGTGTGTTACCATGTGATTATATTTTGCAATACTAAATAGTTACGGGGGTCCATCTGGATGAGAAAGACTAATCTTGTTAAAGGCTATGCACTTGGCAAAGAGCAGCTATTATTTATTAATGTAGCCTACTGCCTTTCATCAGTCAAAGGAGATTTTTTTAAATCCAGCATCTGCAAAGGTGGTAATCCTACAGAACTAGAAGAAATCGACTGCATCCTCACATGAGTCAATATGCATATATTAATAAGTAGCACAAGACTTGTTAATGCTGTGGCAAAGTCACTTCAAGCCAGTTAACAGAACTGGCCCACTTCCTGACAAATAAGAGACTAAAAGTAGATGCAAAGAAAATTGGGAAAGCTGGAGCAACACAGTAGTATATTTTACATTTCGCTCAATTATTTGGCATATAGGGGCACCAGCAGTGGAAAAGGATTGAGGAGATCCTACAAAAATTTCCATGTAAACTAAAAAATTTGAGCAATGCAGCTGTTTTGGTGGCAGATACCATTTCAAATACATGTTTAAAATCCTATTTAGAAGCTGAAAAGGCTAACCCCGATTTTGCTGATGGCTTTTAGAAGACACGCCTGACTCAGAGTTTGAGGCTTAAGGCCTGGCATACAGCATTTCATTAGATGGACAGCCTCAGTTTGTTCACCCTTTGAAGTAAACTGTGGGAAGAAAGAAAAAGAACAATGAGACTGCTAACGTCTCGTAGAAAGTGGCCAAATAAAGAATACTGGTAACAAAAACAACATTATAAAAGTGAGAGTTGGGTACTCCTTTTCATAAGGGACAAAACCAACTTAATTAAAATAAACTTTAGAGTTTGATGAAAACGAATGAAGTGCTAAATTAAAAAGGCGCCGGTGGTGCTGTATGTAAACTGCTGCATGGTCACCTGCCGCATTCACTCCAGTGTTTCTCACATTGATGATTTCATGGTCCAACGTGGTTCCCCACAGCACGTATCTGATCCTGACTACTTATGTCATGCATTTTCAAACTGTTTGCCTTATTATCACATAGCAGTCTCCCCAGCCAGTGCAAGGGTCTCCACTTGATACCTGATCTTGGACTCTGGGAAACTGTGCTTGAACTAATCAGAATATGTGGTGCTTAATTTTGTCTGCGTCTCCCAGACTCATAAAATGGAATTTTTTTAATTTTATATTATTGGAAGGTCTGCATCTCTGGTGAATGTGTTGTCTGTCTATCCTTACCAACTAGATTACCTGCTGTAGAATCATATGTTAAAGAGGTGGATCACATGCTCTCTCTATGGCCCTAGACGTAGACATCACTATTGGGAAAGTCCAATACAAACAGAGAAGGATAGCTCTGAATTTGAAACCAGGCAGACCACCAACTGTGAAAGAGTTGATCAGTCTGTGGTTAGTATAGCCTTCCGCCGGTTCTGCAAAGTCTGGCAGTAAAAAGACCCTGTTGTCTCCACCTTTGTGTACTTGATGCAAGAGGCTCATCTGCCCAAATTTTCACAGATCATTTTACTGATCTGGACAAACCCTTCAACCTTTATTTACATAAGCAGCAAATAATATTTCAAAAAGGCTGATGCAAATCATTTGGCACATAGCAGAGTCAACAGCATCTGGGAATTGCACATACTGATGTGTTTAAATATGATAGAAGTTAGGAATGTTTTAGGTAAGCTGTTGTATGACGCCACAGCAAGGACACACTTTTTATGTGCTAAACAAAATAAGTGTTATGAAATTATATGGTAGGGCTGAGAGCAATGTCCTCCCCTTTTTGGCTTACAAAAAGATTAATATGTTTACAATGTTCGATTGAATGACACTTTATTTTTGTGTTTTAAGGCTACTGTAGTGAGGGTCTGGCTTGAATGAGCAGTGTAAGTGTGTTTGGGTGAAGGTGTACTAAGATAGGAGAATCGGAATTCAGAAACTGAGTGGGGCAACCTTGGTGAGGTTAGGGGTATTAATTTAGCAAATCTTAGTTACTGGTGGAGGCATGGCAAGTTAAGACATCAGAGAGGTAGTTTGGGACAGGGCCAAGGGTGACTTTGAAGAGCGTGGTAGAAGTTTGTAAAAGGCCCTTTTTGGTACAGGTTGTCTTTGTAGCATTTTCTTCTAAGCTATTTTCAGCTCACAAGTTCTGTTGTGACTCCTGCCTTTTCTATCCGCAATCAAGGCACTTGACACAAGGTCATATACGGGGACGTAGATCACTCAGATAGCCCATTTGATGACGTTTGGTCACAATTGAGGACCAATTGATTGATTGTAGTCATTATTGAAGATTATTTTCTTTCTGGTCAGTGGTGGGTTTTCTGCTATACCTGGTGCTATATTCATACTCCCTAACACACTATCAAGGCTACCCTGGCTCCAGTATTGAGGTGGTTACGAGAAATAATTAGGTATATAAGAAACGTACATTGCGCACTGATACTCCAGGGAGTGTCCCGGCGCGGTACACACTAGTCTACCCAAAAAATCAGTTTTTCAGCCTTTCTAGACAGCCTGGATCGCTTATAGTGCACAATTCCAAGGGCGGATGAATCTAAACTACTGCACCCAAAAAAGTGAGTTATCTACCTCCTGCTCTCTGTCTCTGGACCCTAAGTGTGCGTGCCACAAATGTATTGGTAGATCGTAGCTGGGTTGTAAAAGCTAAATCTGGTACTTAAGTAGATGGTCCTTTGCCATAAAGAGCAGTATGAACCAGCAAACACAAGGAGATGATGGACGGAGCGCTGAAACTTTTCAGACACTCACCTCCAGTTACAGATCTGGGTTGAATCAGCTCCTTAGACTTTAATTTCACTCTCCCCCAAATGGGCAGCCAGTGGCGATCCCAAAGATGCGGCCTGTCTTGGGGGATTAAGCAAAGGTCGAGCAGTTGCATTCTGGATTCCCTGAAGTTTATCCAGGAGATGTTCCGGAAGGCCCAGATAAAGGGCATTGCCGTTGTCCATATGAGACGTGATCAATGCCTTAGGTCTGTTTTCTTTGCATGGAACGATAAGAGCAGCAGAATTTTCTTTAGAGATCTCATGACAAAAAAACAGGTTCCAGCCAAAGAGGATTCCAGTTCTATCCTCATTACATTTCAATTGCGCTTTTGCTAGCCTGTGAGAGACTGTGGAGAGACAAGTTTTAACATACGAGCTCTTCAGTTCTGTTCCCTTGTTCGAGATGAAGAGCAACTGTGTGTCATAAGCATAGGAGATCACTTTCTCTCCTAAATATTCTACTAGCTGGATCAAAGGAGTGAGATAAATATTTAAAAGTGTAGGGCTCAATGCTGATCCCTGAGAGACCCTTGTATCCACCATTTGGGGACTTGCAGAGCAGGGGTGAATCCAGATTTTTTGGCTTCTGTTTTCTAAGATGGATTGTATCCAGCTCCAGGCTTGTCCTGTCACTCTGTCTCCTGAAGATGACTTAAAAGAAGAGCATTTGGGACCGTGTTGAACGCTGATGACAGATCCAATAATATAAGTGGAGCTACACACCCAGCCTCCAGGGTAATCCTAATACATTTAGATACCTCTACTAGAGCCACTTCTGTGCTGTACTGGACCCTGAAGGCTGATTCACTTGGGTGGAAAAACCCATTAGCCTCCACATAATTTGACAGTTGTCTATTTTACCTGATTCTCCAATATCTTGAAGAATGTGGGCAACAGGGAAATGGGCCTGTAGTTAGATGGGTTGGCTGTACCTTCTGTTTGCTTTTTTAAAAGGGGTAGAATCATTACCTGTTTTCAAATGCTAGGAGCCGTCGCTGCTCCTAGAGATGCATTAAGAATCTTATTGACCAATAAATTAATGATATTTGCCCCGGCAGCTAGCAGCTTAGGGGGGCATGGGTCATTCGGGGAACCTGACTTTATAGTTTTCAAGAGATGGCTTTGAAGAAGCTCAGTTTTGAATTGCTTTCAGATATCTCCTTACTTGGAGTTTCCACATCAGTAGCTGATATTCTGCCTACTCCTAGGCTTTCCTGAATGCTATGGACTTTGGCTGTGAACATTTTGCTAGTTCTTCACACCAGTCACCCAAGGCCCATTGGACTGTGTGCAGGCAGGTGGGGTTATAAAGCTCTTAAGTATCACAAAAATCTCTTTCGAGCTATTTCTTAGTTTTCCAATTCTCTCCTCGTAATACATTTTTGTAGCTTCCGTTACGGCCACATAATAGTTCTTTTGTGCTTTTTTTAAAGGTTTCTTCATCCACTGAAATATATTCTCTCTATTTACGTTCTAGTGCCTTAGAACTCTTTTTTTACAATTTGTGAATGGACGAAAACCAGAGTTTTGAGCATTTCTGATCCAGTTGTTAGATTTTATTGCATCATCCTCCATATGTCTAAAAGCTCTCGAGTGTTCCTGCAGAACCTCAAAAAAATCAGGAGGATTGATCTTATTAGAAGCTTTCACCCAATGGATTTGTCTGTTAAGTATCTGATCCAGTTTTACAGGGAGCTACCAAGAGAATCTAATCAGAGAGTGATCCGACCAAATCAAAGGTAGTGGGTCTTCCATAAGCAAAGCCACTTTGGAACAGACTTGGTCCAATATGACTCCTTTGACTTAGTTTATCTAGGTGTAAGTTAACATCGCCTAAGAACATAAAGTGAGAGTATTTTAGGGCAAAGTGTCTAATAGCATTGCCCAATGATTTTAAAAAGGATACTGCTGGACCCGGTGGCCTATATACCAAAACTCCTGCGACTGAAGGCTAATGTGAAAGGTTAATAAAGGAACCCATTGTTTCTGCTCCCATTAGCTAAGTAATCTCATTACACTGACAAACTCTTTGTTTCTTCACAATGACTGCTATTCCGCCTCCCCTTCTTCGTGTCCATCCTTAAAATATTAAAGCCTTAGGTAAGGCCATGGCAATGAATGGGTTCGAGGCTTCAGAGAGCCAAGTTTCCATAATACATAGCAAATTGAGACTCCCCTCATCTAACAGATCAAAGATGTTCTGCGCTTGTTTTTGTATGGAGCGCACGTGGACTAAGGCAGCCCTGGCCGTGGACATGCCAGTTACCAAATGTCCTGGATTGAGTCTTCTTTTGACCATCTCTGGAGAACTGCAAGTTTTATTCAGGGCAACAAGTATTTAGTCCCGCCAGTGGGGCCTAACATTCCTTTACGTATTCAATGGTTGGTGCAAGATGCAGAAGCTCTGCTCTGCTGCATTAAATAATGGTCTCACCTGGTGGAGACAACTGGGCAGCGTGGCTGGCACTGGACGCTGACAAGCTCAGACAGACTTGACTCAGGAGCGCCTTCAGTGCGTGTTGGCACAGCGTGTCTCTTTTTGAACATGAGCCGCTATGATGACTAGAGCACACACAAACTAAAAATGGCGTCTCTAGTCAACCCGGAAGACTCTTTCCTCCCTATAACAAGCGTGAGCCCTCTCGCCCACTTAATGGCCACAATAGAAAATCAAATTTAAAGTGGCCATACATTTGATTTATTTAATTAAAAAGTATAGAAAGCCTAAGAAAACGTACAAGAAATAAGACTGCTTACCGTTGAGGAACTTCAAAGTGCAGTGAGATACCGAGCACGTATACTGACGACCTTCAGCTCCAGACCCAGTTAAATATATGTACGGCTATCGCTCGACTATTGAGGAATGCCACTCCTTCAGTTACCCAATATTTTAAGGGGAGTGTATATTCAGTGGCCTGAGGAAAATGTACGGTCCATTGGCTGGCTGCACTGAAACTCTTTGACCCCTTCTAGTCGATGTGACAAACTCTTATCTACTACAATATTTGGAAGCTTTACATTAGAAAATGACGATTGTATATCCTTTTGTGATTCTTACCGTACTTCTGTTTGTGATTGTTTATTTCTTGGTATTTAACAAAGAGGAAATATTGATGATATAAACTTTATATACCGAAAAGGGATGGGAGCTTGACAAAACGTTTATTTTAACTTTCAAGCCCTGATAATGTAGCTTCTCCTTGTTAATTAATTAAACGGACAGTGTTTGTGTTTGTATTGGATGGCGGGAGGGGTTGGCATAGAGCAATGTGTAATGTAGGTAACAATGTGCACTTGTTTTACTAGGACACTTAGAAAGAGTATGTCAATCACTTTACCTAAAGCTTAGTTTAATATGTAATACATGATTGGATAGCAGTCAATACATTCATGTAATTTTGAATCCTTGTGTGGTTGACTCGGTATTATCTACTTTCTACCATTTGCTTTGTCAAAAGAGTAAGCAGCCTGCAGGTCCTAGCTGCTGTAGAACCCTATTATATTTTCCATTCTAATAGAGTAGCAATAAGAACCCAACCTTCCTTGCTACCAAAAGTAGTTTCGGACTTTCATATTAATTAACCAGACTATTACGTTTCTAATCATTCAACATCTGCGGCACGTGCCTTTGTGATGTATTTCTATAGGTACTGTATCGATCCCCCTATTCCTGACCCTGGTTTGGTTAATAATTAACTAGCAGCCATCCAACGGTGCAAAAACCGTTCTGATTAAGCCACACCACGGCACAGAAGCGCGTTATCTGATTAGGTCATAACGCATGCCATCTAATTAGGCAAGCACTATTCCTCCAGCCCCTGATAAGGCATACGGAGTTCTCAAAACAAATCAAACCTACAGCGACCTGGGAAATTCCCGTAGCCATTGTTTTGATTTCACCGAGAACTTCAGTAAAAGAATGTGCGAACGAACCCGTTCGTATGACATCCTTATTGACGTATATATGTCCATCCTTACGTCAATCTCGGCACCTTTCAGGTATAAATATTACCGACATTGCCTTAAGCAAACACACGCGGTGGTGACGAGATTGGAGCAGCGAGACTTGCCGAGGAGCCCAGCAGAGAGCGAAGCCCACAGGCGCTGCCCCGCCTTCCTGACGCGCTGAGAAAGAGACGCTGCCTTTCTCCTGCCGAGAAATCCAGCTCCGGCGTTTCCAAGCAGCCCTCGCAGGCAGCTGGAATATCAAGACCTGGGATAAGAGATACCATTCCTCCACCATTCTAGATCTCAGGTACAGAACTGAATACCCCTTGCAGAGAATTCTTGAGTCAGTCCCTTGGCAAAACAAACTTAACTTAAACTGCTACTTATCTACTCCCGCCCACGTATTAGGCTTAGGTCAGGTACACTGGGGTAGGCATAGTTAGAAGCACCAGTTGAGTACGATTAGTCAATGTATATATGTATGTATCTATTTTATCCATCTTAAATATCATATGGCTTAGAAACCATATCAATGCTTTTACAGTATTATTTTATAATTCTGCTTTTACTATATGCACTTTACTTAACTCTAAGTATTACAATAGTAGCGATCCATTTCTCTTGTACGAGAAAAGAGACTGATCACTAAATACCATCTTTTATTGAACACGCCCGTCTCTTCCTTTTCTCTACAATCTGGTGAAACTAAGAATGCACTGAACTGACTGAGCGAAATAAGTTGTCTTTTGTTTTCACACGACTCTAGAGATACACTCTTGATTAGGGGAGAGCAAAGTTGTCATGTTCTATGGTTGTCAGAAACTAAATCCCTTCTTGTCTATCCAGGGAGGTTAAAATCCTCCTTGCCTATTCGAGAAAGTTTCTAGTGAACTCTGAGCTAGCTGGCAAACACAAAACTTTAAGTCTAATATCGTCAGTAGAAGACCTAGTTAACCTCTGTCCTAGGTCTATACTATTGAAGATATTATTCCAATGCGCAGAGCCTATTGGGATAATAGGAACTACACTACATGGCGCCCAACCGTTTGGATAGGCGATAAAACTAACGCAAGACATTAGAGTAACTCAGTCGTGCTTTTTCACACAGAGACCCTTTTTTCCCATAATACTCCAAAGACATCTGGAGTGGGTGAAAGGTCATATCCGCCAAACTTCGCAGGAGGAGACTCCTATGTATGGTTCTTGGTTTATTCAATGTTGAAGGATACACTGTTCCAAAATATTGTGCATCTAATCTTTGTTTCCGTGGAAACCTGATCTGTAAACAAACAGAAGAACCTTCCTGTCGGTAAAATGACAGACAGTGAAGAAGAAATAGAGACAGTTAGAATAGCAGCTGAACTCGTAGCAGCTGATACTACTATGCAGGGAAATGACCCAGATATAATACTGATCCCTGTCAACATAAGAAAATCTATAACTTTAAAACTTATAGAAAATGGACTGACATCGAGAGGTGGTACAGTCATATTCGTAATTGAGGCACACGAATGTCGGCAGACAGAGGTATTCTATTCATGGATAAATTTTCCAGCAGCAAACGCTGTAACAAAGGTCTTCCACTATTACAAAACAGAGGAACCTCCTAATGAGTACATTCCTTTTGAGGAGGTGGAAATACCACTCAAATTCCAAGAGCACCTGCTCTTGTTTAATGGCGCCCTAAAACATAATAATCACATCACCAGGCTCGGTCCACTAGGTAGACCAGGAGCAACGTGGCCGGTCCTAGCCGGATACACACCACATCCAGACATTGAAGAAATGCCTGCAGCAGACCTTTTAGCACAGCTAAAACAATTAATAAAAATACATAGACAATTAGTCCAATATGTAATGCGGACTTCAACAGTCCAACCAGCAATTAAAATTCCACAGCTGACCCCTCATCAGGGGAACACAAATAAAATTACACCACAGAACATACAGTCCTGTCTAGGTAAAGTACCCGCAAAACGGGAACAAATACCTTTCTGGCTAGCACAAAAAATCACTCAAATAGAGGCTGTGTTCCCAGATACCACCTCTGTTGAGAAACACAGGATTCTGACTATCTGTCTTCCAATGGGAATCGCACCACACGTGGAGGACTGTGACACTCGGGGAACAGTCTTTGCTTCCATTTACACAAAAACACATGGTGTACCATCCATGTCAGTAATACCAGATGTGCTAAAACAAATTCAAGATGAATACGGTCCAGAACCCGCTTTAACTCTCGGTATGAAATTACTGAAAGACTTCAAGCAGGTCTCGGCAATATTACTAGCGAACATAAAGGGTGAAGCAGCAAATGTGGCGATCCGCCAGAGGTTAAAAGAGACAAATATAGCAGACCAACCATCTGAAATTGCCAGAATCATAGAAAAATCCTATGAAGAACTAGGAAGAGATAGTTTGGGTGGAATACCAGTGAAACCCCAACTAGTTGAAAGTCCTGAAAAGGTATTTATTAAAAATAATTTAAACACTCAAAAAAGAGCTGGGATGGAGATAAACAATCCAATCCTAAAGACAAAAGATTCCAGTCCAGAGGAAGGTCTCCTCGGCGGAGAGAAAGATCTCCTGACCAAGGACGCAAGTCTCCCCAAAGGGAGCCCTCTGTGAAAAAATACAACCTTAGAAATAGGGATAATATAAAAAAACCTGATAGATATCAAGATATTGATACACGTCCCTCTCAATCTTTTCAGACTTCCTCGCAGAAATCGGAAAGAAGAGGACGATCAGAACACAGGGAAGAGCACGTCAAGTCCAAAGACAAGGAACCTGCTCATCAAAATAAAAAATTACAATTTCCAAAGAAGAAGGTAGCCAGTATTAAAGTAATAAATCATGCCGAGAATACTGAGGACACAGCTGAAAAACGGAGAATGGGCTCAGACAATGCTAGACAGCGCAGCAGAAGTGAGCATAGCTCGCAAAGTCCTTATGAATCATCTGGAGACAGTGGGCACGAATGAATACATTCAAGTGGAAACTGCAGATACCAGAGTTAGCAAACCTCATAAAATATATGAAATAACATTGCGTATAGAGGGGGATAAGACTAGAAAAATAAGGGGTCTATTTTGGGATAACCTCTCCGAGGGCTATGACATCCTTCTAGCTGAACGAGACTGGCCACCCGAGTTTGTCAGGGAGTGCCCACATGGCGAAGAAATAATTATGCCTGCCTTCTCAAATCATATTCCAATTCATAAAAAATATACACTTGCAAGAAAGTGGGCAGTAGCTCAAGCCCCTGCCTTATATAAAAATCATGTGGGATGGGATGAGGACTCTCCTCCTCACAAAATCCAGTTAAAATCATAACCTACTGCACAGAGGCAGTACCCAATTAAGCAAGAAGCTAAAAAACAGGTAAAAGAGATCCTAGATCAACTTGAATACCAGGGGGCGATTGAAACTTGCACCTCACAAATGAACAACCCTTTGTTTCCTGTCTCCAAGCCAGACAATTCATATTGTCTTGTTGTGGATTACAGACACCTTAACTCATGTTGCAAAACCTTTGCAGTACAAAACTCGCATAGTGCTGCACTAATGAATAACATAGTGCTCAAAAAATACAAAACAACATTAGACATCTCTAATGGATTCTTTTGTCAGAATATAGCACCAGAAAGCAGATATTTGACCGCGTTCTCAATAAATGGCGCGCAAAAAAATGTCTGTCGTTTGCCCCAGGGGTTCAAGAACAGCCCAGGATTATTCTCAGCGAGAGTAACAGAAATACTACAAACATATGATGACGAGGCATTATCTTATGTCGTCGACATCTATCTAACAGACGATGACTTGGATACTCACTTGAAGAGAGTGAACACCATAATACTTGGGTTCGCAGCAGAGGGTTACAAATTCAACTTTAAAAAGTCAAGAATTGCCCATCTAACAGTCCTGTTTTTAGGATATGAACTATCAAGTGAAGGCAAAAGCCTGGCTGACAATTTCCTAGAGAAATGTGCTGTAATCCAAGCACCTAGAACACTAAAAAACCTACAATCAATTCTAGGCTACCTGAATTTCGGAAGAACTTACATTATAAATTACGCAGAAAGGGTCAAACCCCTTTATGATCTAATAAAACCAGATTTTAAAAGAATCAATTGGACTCAAAAACACACAGAAATTTTGAGATCTTTACAAACAGACATGTTAATTAAAACAAAATTACAAACACGTGATAACACACGCAACCTTGTGATTCGAGTTATCCCAGGAAGATGCGGATTCACATACCTGATCTCTAATGAGGAAGAAAAGGTACCAATTGCATACAAATCACACTTGTACACAGAAGCTGAAAAAACGTTCAGCATTAAAGAAAACATTGTTCATGCGGTTCAAACGGCTGTAGCAAGAGAAAAAGACCAAGCTGACGGTAGACTTATTACAGTCAGAACAGCAGAATCAGCCTTTGAGGCATTAACAACCCCATGTAATTTACCGACTACAGCATTGAATCCAGAATGGATACAATGGGTAAATTCAATTGCTACGGACAAAGTAAAATACTATTTTGATCCAGGATTGAAAGAATTAAAATATCTAGAATATGAGAGAGAATACCCTCTGCCAATCGACATTCTGCCCTTACGACAGTACGCCTGTGTAATTTATACAGACGGCCATGCTCAACCACCTGGGTGGGGAGAACAAGCGTACAACCCCACATGTGAAATTACAAAAGAAGTATGGCGTGGAGGAAAACTGAGACCTCTATTAATAAAAACACACTCAGTAGAAACTAATTCAGAACAACAGACTGAAATAATAGCATTGAAAATGGCGCTAGATAATGCCGATCGCGAATTCCCGACACTTATAGTGTCCGATTCGTATTACTGCGTCAAATCATGCAACAACGATTTACAGAAATGGGTTGTAAACGGTAACAAAGATGACACAGGTGCAACAATAAAGCAAAAATCGCTTTGGGAACAAGTAGTTCTTTTACAAAAAGAACTACAAAAGACTCACGTGATACATACACTGAGTCATCAGCGTGATGGCGTTCACGCTGCAGGGAATTCATTGGCTGAGACAGCCACAGCGGTAGCAACTAAACCGGCTTCCGTAGCTGCAAAAAAGCGTACAGTAAAAAACATTGACGGTGAAACAGTGCTGGCGGTGAAAACGTCATCAAAGGGCGACTGCTCAGTGCTACCGATCAATTACCCACTCAACTATACATACATATTCGATGCAAACTCCGTTCCTTTTGCTCGAATCCCTGGAGTGGGGGATAGAGTAATTCCAAACACGGACAGGAGAAGCTTGATAATAGCGGACGCACACATTGGTGAGGGTCTTAGTCACCTCAAGCTTAAAGATTCTCTGGAAGAATTACAATCAGTGTACTGGTGGCCAGGCATGAGCCTGCATCACCACATTTTTGTAAAAAACTGCCCAGACTGCAACAGAGATCGCAGCGGCGAGAGAAACGGTGTATTACCATGGCGTTTCACTCCAGAAGGGCTAGACAATAGTCAATAAAACCAACAAAAAAGAATATAAAAAAAAAAAGCGTCAGATTAACACAAAAGACTAACTTTCACTTATAATGTAGACCCCAGCGCTCGGCTGACGTCTGGACTGTTATAAAAAGATTTGCGAGTCTATAATGGCATATACGCTAGGAGCATGCTACGTTTGGACCAATATTTTCCCCTTTAACCCTCAAGCTTATGGGGAGGTATGGCCAAATGAGCATTGCATAGCGGGACTCTTCTCACTTCCTTCCTGAGGGATACGGGATGGTGTAAAGAAAAAACCAAGGCATAGAGCAATCTATAACAGCAAAGGTATTAGGTTCTGGAGCTGGGTGGGTCAAACATCTAATAAGTGTCCAACGTAGTCTAAATAACCTGCCAAGAGATTCTCTGAGGGGATTCAGTCCGTACGAACTATTGTTTGGGACTAGAATGATGATCCAAGATCTTGACAGTCAGACTTCAGTGGTTAAAGACAAAAGCTTTGATATCAAAGATCGTTTGGCTATTTTGCAGGACTTAAATGAAACAAGAAAAGACCTGAGCAACATAAAGTTGAAACAACAGCCAACAACCACTGAAGAGAAACCACCTGTCCCAGCAAGACCTGTCTGGATTCCAAAAGTCGGGGATCTAGTCAGAGAGAAGATCGCGGTAAAGAAGGTATTTGGGCCTTCTTACAGGAAAGCAGTTCCTGTCTTGTCTATCAACGGGACAAGATCAGTAGTACTACCGCCCCTTGCTGGTAAAAAGGAGAACAGAGTTGTATCCATCGACCTGGTAAAACCACAATCATGTGGCCGATAACAAACAGTAGGCCAAGTGGACTCCCAAGAAGTAGTAGAACACCGATGTTTGCTACAAATCCAGAGGTTCAAACTAAGAGGCTAATCACATTCGAAATGCCCACAGAACATCAACAAGGAATATGCAACAAAGCAATGGAACTTGAACCTCTAAAAACCCAAATAAAAACATTTAGTCGAGACACACCAACCTACAATGAAGTAACATATGAGTATGCTGATAAAACAAAGGAAACTTCTAGAACAAAAAGTAATCCAGAAGCAATTGGAACAATTGACAGAACAGCATCCGGCTACTTCATCAACTTTGATGATTCATCTGAAGATCTGAGTGAATCTAAGAAACAGCCATCAACAAATCTTTTAAAGATAAAGCTAAGGAACTTTTTCAACAGCTGAAAGAAACCTATCTGATTTCTCCATGGATTGAATTTTGGGTGGCCTTAGGTGCATTTATCCTCATACTTTGGCTCATCATGGTACTATGCTTGGGACATTTCATTGAAGGAAAATATGCTAAAATGGACACAGCAAGCCAGAAAATCAACTTGGTCCTTAAACCACACACATCTTCACACGTCGAGAAAAGAGAACTTTCTTCAGTGAACTTCACAGCCAATCCTATACCAGGCGGTGTAGCATGGGACAAAACTGATTATGAAATCTATGGTCCGGTTGAAATCCTGAAGTATCTACACCAATTCAAGATCTCATTGAGTGACTTTGTAAAACCAAGCACATTTGCTGATGATTGGGACTTTGAAAGTATTAATGATATGATGTCTGATCTTGTGATGTCTGCTAAATTTACAGAACATGATTATTTGCAGGGTTCGTCTAATTATGATCAAATGTTCTGCTACAACCACTATGGTAACCATTATCTACACAAATCTGCACAACCTAGAAATGTTTTAAATTATAACCAACGGGAACATTGTGCTACTCCTCCAAAAGGTAGCTCGAAAACATTTTATGATAAATATTCATACTTTTCAGGGTTTAACACAAGTAATGCAGAAACATTTTATTTCAAATTGTCAAATAAGACAGGTATGAAGACCATGCTTACAAACACAAAATTGATATATTCAGATTCATTTTTTGAGCAAATGAATACATTTGGTTTTGATTTCTGGAACAATAATATTGAAGCAAAAACTGTTTGGGGTACAAGAGATTGGCAAGTACAAGGTATAGAATCATTGTTTAGAGCCTGCATGATCCCAGAACAAATTATATTTTTGAATGACACTATTCAACAAACTACCTGTCTTGGCTTAGCCAAAATCAAAGATTTAAACAAACCGTCTATTCCAAAGCCAACAGTGAACGATAATAGCTCTATAGATGTTGAGATAGACGTAAACCATATACTAAACCAAAACAGAACACATCCTGAATGGAAACAATGGTTGATCTGGCCCACAGATACAAATAACTGTCAAGACAGATTCCTGAACAAAATACAGGGGTTCACATTGACCAGGCCAGACCCTAGATATTCCCAAAGACAACATCCAGGGATAGTAACCACCTACAGCGTGGGCAAGCTCTACCTTCAATGGCTACAAACGTCCACACTGGCAGAAATTAAGCAACACCTAACTTTACTTACAGAAGGTGCTGACTTGCGTGATTTCATTATGGGACCACGCAAACAGCGTCAAAAACGTTTCATAGCGGCCTCTATATATGCAGCTTATAACGAAGCCTGGAAAGAAACTCAAATTGAGACAGCAGAGAAAATACGGGAAATTGACCGTATTAATTTGGAAAAATCACTTTCTGTGGTGGACAATGGGTTAATGACTCTGTCCTCCAGAATATATTCTCTGGACAGCATTGTGTCTTCAGCAATCGATATAATATCGCAAGACTTACTGATGTTACCACACGGTCAGTCCCAATTGCGTTCTATTGTACAGCTTGGCTGGACGTTACAAAATCTGCGTTCAGGCTATGTGCCTTGGCGTTTAATCAACACAACGTCATTATTTAATATCTTTAACCTTACTGATAAACAAATCAGTATGGCACAGAAGGGTGCTGATTATACAATCCTGAGCATTGAAAAACTAGAAAGATTACCATTAACAATGTCAGAACGACCTGTCATTGAATGGATAATACATGGGATAATAAATATTCCGATATCTACTTTCAGGTTTCAATACTGCCAAAAATATATACAGGCAGGCCAGTATGAAAGGTTGGGTAAAGGGTACATTAAGTCAACATGGCACTTGCCCTATACACACGAATGTATCAGTAATAAAGGCCAGAAAGTGTTTCTTAGTGGCAATAATTGTGCAAGATCACTAAGCGGTACACTTCTGTGTCAGGGTATTAGCTTGCATAGAGCCTGTGAAGGGACTTCTAATAACCTTTCATGTTACCAGCTAGGCACACCTGCAACACAAATAGAACCATTCTTTAGGAGACTCTCGAACGGGAGTTACATTCTAATAGTAGATCGCAGATGTTGTAGTTTGCTGCCCGGAAAACCTTATCTCATAACCGTGACTAGGAAGGTCATGTGCTGTGAACGAGTATTGTTCCCGAATGATTCTCCAGACAGGGAGGCAAGGTTATGGCCCAATTTGAAAATTGCTTCTATTCGAATTGATACTTTAAGCAGAATGAAGACAGTGCTCCTACAGACGCCGACCAGGCTAACGTCATCAAAAGAAACGTATGATCTCCAAGTTGCAAGGACAACGGCAGAGATTCATTCATTGTTATCAACAAATTCCCCCATACATTTCGCAGAAATACTGAACAAAATCTTAAATATTTCTGATACCAGTGGTGTCTCAAATGTATTTAAGACAGTGTTTTCAGGAGCTTTAACTCCATTCAAAGCCATCCTGGGTATTTTTCCAGACTTTGTCCATTCCATCTTGGGCGGACTTCCTCTCCTTTTGGGACTGGTGGCAGGCATCCTATTTTTGATCCTGTTATTTCACTGTGGCAAACCATGTCACAGACAAAACACCTGCGACAAGGGAAGAAACGATCCTAGCCATTGGCTACCGGGACCGCATAACTAGAGTCCTTGGACTAGCACGGCTACGGGACTTGAACATGACTTGGTTTCTTTCATTTAGACCAATGTGGCAACGTTGTGTTATGCCTGTATTAAGGTGCTTGCTATGCGGCGAAGAATACGTGTTAGACACCTGTTTGACACTACAATCGGATGTGCCATTGGACGCAGAAACCTTGTTGGGTCCGGTAACGGCTCGTGCATTGTGCTGCCCCCAGCGGCTACCTATCCTGATGACGGCATTCGTGGAGACTTCACCACTACGATTGAGGGGTAGTGAAGTACGAGATGAAAGCAGCATCGATCAGGTACGACCTTCAGTCAGCTATGCTGATCAAAACATCGATGAAGGCAATCATGCTCATGAATGCATGGTAACAACTTTTTCAGACTTAGTGGAACTTTCGCAAGAAGCTGTTGACAGTTTTTTCGACAGTCTGAATGATATGATGTTTTCACCAGAGCAGAAGGAATGACTTTGAGCAAGCTAGCACACGGAGTTCCCTGCAAACTTGAATTTGGCCTTCAACTTTAAAAGTAGAGCAATGAAATGGAACAATATTTTTTTTCTCTTCTCACCTCCCTCAATTCCAAAATATTTACAATTTTTTGGGACACTTATCTTCTGCTTAAAGTAGACATTATTCTTAGAGAACTGAATTTCTATTTTAGGTAGTCAAGAGACATTAGCTACCCTCTAGCATTTTCATACAAAACTTTATGATTGTGATGAAATGGTCTCGCACTTTTCTTCTGTATAAAAGAGCCATTTCATGTGTAGTTTTCACAATTTATTCATGCTGAGTTTGAAATATGCGTTATATGTTTAGCATTATTATACTGCTTGTGCATATAGTACATGTGATTGTGTTTCGTATATTTCATAATTCCAATTTTCAGAATGCATATGAATGTATTTTGGGGTGGTACGGTATACACAAACGCTACTAGTTTCACTATGCCTAGATTTGTAAATATGGACATAGTCTACGTGGAGTGGGTGTGATGTATTTCTATAGGTACTGTATCGATCCCCCTATTCCTGACCCTGGTTTGGTTAATAATTAACTAGCAGCCATCCAACGGTGCAAAAACCGTTATCTGATTAAGCCACACCACGGCACAGAAGCGCGTTATCTGATTAGGTCATAACGCATGCCATCTAATTAGACAAGCACTATTCCTCCAGCCCCTGATAAGGCATACGGAGTTCTCAAAACAAATCAAACCTACAGCGACCTGGGAAATTCCCGTAGCCATTGTTTTGATTTCACCGAGAACTTCAGTAAAAGAATGTGCGAACGAACCCGTTCGTATGACATCCTTATTGACGTATATATGTCCATCCTTACGTTAATCTCGGCACCTTTCAGGTATAAATATTACCGACATTGCCTTAAGCAAACACACGCGGTGGTGACGAGATTGGAGCAGCGAGACTTGCCGAGGAGCCCAGCAGAGAGCGAAGCCCACAGTCGCTGCCCCGCCTTCCTGACGCGCTGAGAAAGAGACGCTGCCTTTCTCCTGCCGAGAAATCCTGCTCCGGCGTTTCCAAGCAGCCCTCGCAGGCAGCTGGAATATCAAGACCTGGGATAAGAGATACCAGCCCTCCACCATTCTAGATCTCAGGTACAGAACTGAATAACCTCTTGCAGAGAATTCTTGAGTCAGTCCCTTGGCAAAACAAACTTAACTTAAACTGCTACTTATCTACTCCCGCCCACGTATTAGGCTTAGGTCAGGTACACTGGGGTAGGCATAGTTAGAAGCACCAGTTGAGTACGATTAGTCAATGTATATATGTATGTATCTATTTTATCCATCTTAAATATCATATGGCTTAGAAACCATATCAATGCTTTTACAGTATTATTTTATAATTCTGCTTTTACTATATGCACTTTACTTAACTCTAAGTATTACAATAGTAGCGATCCATTTCTCTTGTATGAGAAAAGAGACTGATCAATAAATACCATCTTTTATTGAACACACCCGTCTCTTCCTTTTCTCTACAATCTGGTGAAACTAAGAATGCACTGAACTGACTGAGTGAAATAAGTTGTCTTTTGCTTTCACACGACTCTAGAGATACACTCTTGATTAGGGGAGAGCAAAGTTGTCATGTTCTATGGTTGTCAGAAACTAAATCCCTTCTTGTCTATCCAGGGAGGTTAAAATCCTCCTTGCCTATTCGAGAAAGTTTCTAGTGAACTCTGAGCTAGTTGGCAAACACAAAACTTTAAGTCTAATATCGTCAGTAGAAGACCTAGTTAACCTCTGTCCTAGGTCTATACTATTGAAGATATTATTCCAATGCGCAGAGCCTATTGGGATAATAGGAACTACACTACACCTTAATCTCCCTAGGTATCAGAAGAGTTCTTCATTTCTGTTGGATAAAACAAAGGATATAAACAAGACAAAACGCTTTTTTATTAACTTCTGTCAGATTAGACAAGGCATGGCCACATCCAAGCGATCTGTAGCTAAAAGGATGGTTTATTTTGTTACATTATGCTGTCAGTTAGAGAACAACCCTCCTCTACCTGGCAAACCTAGAGTTCATTCGACCAGAGAAAAAGGCGCTACTACAGCTTTGGTTCAGACATGTACCAATAACAGACGTATTAAGCAGCTACATGGAAATCACTGCATACATTCACAAAGCCTTAGTGCTTGCATTCTGATGCTTAGACATATGATAGAATGGGTGAGGAAGTCTAGAGAAGTCTATTTGAACAGGGTATCTCTTTTTTTGTTATCTCAAATAATTCGGTACTTTACAGGCAGTTTTTTCTGCTATCCAGCAGCCATTATTTGAAGGAGCTTTGTTTAGCTTGCTATACTATCGCTTAGACTATTATTGAAGATGCTATAGTGCAGAAGAAAGGGTTTCTTAATTGGAGTCCTGGTTCTCCATCCTAGTAATCTTCATTAAAGACCTAAACAACCCACCCCTGCAGCCAGGGTAAAGTTGGGCATTGGAAAGCAAATACATAATGCAAAACGTCTTTACCTAACTTACCCTTAGAAAAAAAAACTCTTTCCGAGGTAATTCCAGTAGGGCGCACTATGGGAAGAAGAACCTTCTTGACTCGTAAGGGGTAGAACACTTTTTCTTAATTTTACAATACAACCCATCAGGCTGCATTTTTTTCTTTATGTCCTATACTTTCACCTCACTGAACATTAAATGCCAAAATGCAGACATGAAAACGCTATTAAGCTTCATTTTATTCTCCAAGAAAAAAGAAATTGAGCCTTTGATAGGTTGTCACAGGGAGTAGCTTGTCATGAAGATAGAAGAACATTTATGCCCAATGTAAATTTTAAATGAACAATACATAGATGGGGCCAGAATACTCTCTCAGGAGATCGTGCGCTTCACAAATGCACATAACATAGCAAGGCGTGCTCTAGGGTCGACATAGGAATCACAGAATTGTTCATTTTTTTTTACTTCAGTGGAGATTCGTATGATGCAAACTAGTACTGCAAGTAACATTTTGTCATATAGTTCACTTTTAAGTTAAGTGTTTAGGCGTTCTTCATATTTGTGGCTAATCCCACAGTTTTTAGTGCAATTAAATACTGACGCGATAAACGCAATAATGACTACTCAGACTAATTTGTGGAAATCTTTGTGCTTCCAATCATAGGTATGTGAATGTCACATTATTGTTGTTTCAATATCCACCTATCAAAAATGCATATCCATAATACGACTACCACCATTTTGTTAGGGGAAGTATAGATTTGCTATTTTTTTAACTCCATCTACTCAGCTTGATGACATGTTGATAGTCGATATAACATATATAACATGGTTGGCAGATTGATATGAAAACCATATTATTGTGTTGTAAGACTTGGTTTGTACAAATGTTGATTGTTGAAAATAATTGTTATCCAAAAGGCTGCTATTACTTTTGTTTTTAATTTGAACATCATAATACATGCACAGTGGCCCAATGATGTTGCTCATGTCGGGTTACTGTTTGTCATTGTGAACACTCAAAGAAATGTTATGTCAAGATCAATTACATAAATGTCTTTATTGTACTGATAGGCAGCAGACTGTGCAGGGAAGCTGTTTATTTTCCACACCTCATTGCCAATTGCTGAGGCACCAGGCAAGCTCAAGAATCGAGATGACAAGAAGTTGATTGGTACTGATAAAGAGAAGGTAATGTATTGAAATCATGTGTAAATTATCCTTGGTTCAAGATTTGCAACTAAACGTAGTGATGTATCTCAACCACACAATGTATTTGTCCTTCCATTTTATTGTAGTCCCTGCTTATCTCCGAATGATAATCTTCAATTCGAGATGATCAGGGTTAATTGGTTGCTGCTGTGACCAATGGGGGACAGTCATTTATGTTCAGGTACCTGCCTTATTTCAACAATATTTCGAATATAGGTGTAGGAAAGTGGATTATGTGGTGTGGGTGCGAGATCTCACCATGTAATCATGTCACAATCTCTATTGTGTCCAGTTAGGTTTTTAATCAAACTACTTTTAGCTCAGTCTTGAATATTGTGGCACAAAGCAGCTAGGCGTAGTCAAAGGAGTTAGTAAAAATTTGTGTTCGAGGCATGTGGGCTGCTGAATTCATATCTGTGCATAGATTGCCGCCTAGTGTTGGGTCCGGATGATTGCATATTGTTGTCCTGGAAGAGTCTTCGAAGTATCACGAGATAGGTGGCTCCTCCCTCGGACTACCATGTGCATCCTCTCCATCCTCAGATTGTTTTTTTCCGCCATTGGGTTCGGATGCACTTTCCTGTACTCCAAGTTAGGAATCGATATAAACTTTTCAAAAGGCCAAAAGGCCTTCAGATTCGTCGGTATTGTTTGCGATCGGTACTGAAAAGCTTTCTTCACAATCTACTTGCACTCTGGTCGTCGAATAGGGCCGTTAGGCCTTCTCGACGCCACGTGGACTGACGGTCGATGGAACGGAGTCCATTCAAATATTGCCCGCAGTGCAACTCAAAGTTCCCGCATACAGATAAGCATCCTGTGTGCAAAAAATGTTTATCACCAGATCATAATGAAGACAATTGCCTAGCTTGTGCCCAGTTCCGGTCCAAAAAGACGATCCGGAATCGGCGTGCGGCAAGGCAAGAAATGCAGAGGTCGCCACCGGAGCCCGAGAATATCTTCGACGACAAGGAAGAACTAGTTGACGCCGAAGACTCGGATCAAGAATAAGATCAATACTCCGAGCACGACTATGAATATTGTATCGACGAGGAAGAACAAATCGTCGTGGTCGAGGAATATGACCAAGACATCGTAGCTGTCTAAGACGACTCCGATGACAACGGGGGGCGAACCGTGAGTACACCGCCCCACACAGACACTACACCAATATCAGAGACTCAGGTCGAGGCATCGCCAACAGGCCTTAGCCAAGATCTAAATACTGGTTCTATAGCCCCGCAATACCGCCCGGCTAAGAATATACAAAAAGAGCCTTCTGAGACACGTAATCCAAGACCGGTTCAATCGAAACCGAAAGTCATCGACACGACAGTCTTCGGACCGAACGTAGTCGAACCGAAGGTGATAAACACAAAGGGTGCCGAGCCGAAGGCCAGCGTTCCATATAAACCTTCGAAGCCTAGGGCCGCCGACTCGAACAAATCCAGTTCGACAGCCGACGAGGAACAAAAGGCTGTCTACGAAGGCAAAAGGGCTACGCCCAAGGCGGTCGTCGAACCAAAAGCGAAACAGAAAGTTGACCAACCTAGAACGGTCAGGCCGAAGCCCATCGAGCCAAAGCCACAGGCTCCGAGGACACCTCTACAGCCGAACAAATCAGGACACCCAAAAAAGGTGATCGAACCAACAAACCCTATTGGTCCGAAAAAAGTGGTGCAACCTGTGAAAAAAGTCGGACCGACAAAACCTGTCGGACAGACACCGAAGCCTCAAGAGCAGATCCAGGCACCGAAAACGGTCGACCCGAAAAAAGGCTTCGAACCGAAGAAGGTCAAACCTAAACCATCGGCGCCAAGGCAAAAAGACTGTAGAAGAGGAGATCATTCATCCAGACCCCTCTACAGAAGATCAGTCTAAACTATATATTGACCCAAATACTGGGAAAGTGACTGTTTACACAAGGAAGAAAAGACCAGTGCCTGCTGAACACTTTTCTACGATTCCACTCAGAAAGAAAAGGGACTGTGCAACCTCTCCTATTCTTTTCGAGCCTATCTCTCCAGCTATGCCTACTACTCCATATGCACCATATTCACCTACACGCTCTGACTACAACCCAGATGTAGACCATGACACAGATGTGGATTTTGGATATCCACAAAACCCATATATAGACCCCAACTCACAGCCATGGGGGGATGACCCAGACCCTGATGGGGCTCAACCCATTACAGACACAACTGCATACCCAGCTAAGCCATCACCTACAGAAGACACAGTGGCATTCAACTCATTAATAGATAGAGCAGCGCTCTACCATAATGTAGATTTGCATTCAGATCCTATAGAGGAAGATTTTCTGTTTGATACGCTTGCAACTTCAGAAAAGAGTGTCAAAACACTTCTCATGTTAAAAGGGGTCCTAAAGCACGCAAATGACATATTCAAAGACACTGCTAGGGCACGTGTCATCAACCCAAGAATTGAAAAAAAGTATAGGGCTGCACCAGTAGACCCTACTTACATCAGGGGACAACTGCCTCTAGACGCATTGGCGGTCTCCAACGCACGAAAGCGTGCTAATTCTCAAACTACTGGAGAAGCTCCTTCTCCTGATAAGGAGTCGGAGATTTTAGAAGCATCAGGCAAGAGAGTAGCTGCTCAAGCAGCAAACTCATGAAGAATTGCCAACACTCAAGCCTTGTTGACTAGATATGACAGAGCGCACTATGACAGTTTAGAAGCACTTCTCCAACACTTACCTGAGCCTTTCAAACAGCAGGCTGATGAACTTATACAGGAGTGAAAGCTCATTACAAATGCCTCCATTAAGTGTGCTCTAGACGCGGCAGACACAGCTGCCAGATCTATCAACACAAGGGTACTGCTTAGGAGACACGCATGGCTTCGCATATCTGGATTTAAAAGTGAGGTCCAGGCCACAATTCTTAACCAGCCAATCAATCCAGATATTTTGTTTGGTCCAGCAGTTGACTCAATTCTGGACAAAATGAAAAAAGATACTCAGACTGCAAAGTCAATGGGGGCTCTTCAGTCCCAACAACACAGAGGCTCCTTTCGTCGCTCCAATTACAGAGGAGGAGCACGAGGTAACACATCTCAGCAATCCGCCACTTAGAAAAGTAATACGCAATCCACATACAATAAAAAAACAAATCGTGGTGGATACCGAGGAAATAATAACAAGGGCAGAGGTCGTGGAGGCAATACCAATAGATCCTCCACTAATACCAAACAGTCACTTCTTGGAACTACCCCCAGACCATACAACACCAGTCGGGGGAAGACTACAACAGTTCCTACCAGTCTGGCTAAACATCACTACAGACAAGTGGGTCAGGCAAATTATCCAACATGGCTATTGCCTAGAATTCACATCAACACCACCCAACATACCCACCCGTACACCGTCCAATGTCAAAGGAACACAACATTATTGTACCAAGAGGTCATCAGTATGCTGCAAAAGGGGGCCATAGAACCAGTCCCATTCAAACATCAAGGAACAGGAGTATACTCACTATACTTCCTCATTCCCGAAAAGGACGGGTCTCCAGACCAATATTGGATCTCAGGCCCCTCAACCAGTACATTTTATCAGGGCATTTTCACATGCTCACTCTGCAACAAGTCTTCCCACTGCTGCGGCAGGGAGACTTCCTAGAAACTCTAGACCTCAAAGACGCATACTTTCATATACCAATACACCCTGCTCACAGAAAGTATCTCAGGTTTACAATTCAAGGACAACACTACCAGTTCAAAGTCCTATCATTCGGTGTAACAACAGCCCCACGGGTGTTCACGAAATTCCTAGTAACAGTGGTGGCGCATCTCAGGAGACAACACATTCATGTGTACCCATATCTGGACGATTGGCTAATACAAGCGCCATCAGCCCAGCAATGTGCCAGCCACATGTCAAAAACCATTCATCTCCTGCACAGTCTAGGTTTCTCGCTGAACTACCCAAAGTCACACCTACACCCCTCCCACGTACAACAGTACCTGGGAGCGACAGTAGATACACTAGCAGCAAAGGCATATCCAAACACAGCACGGATCAACGGAATGCAAACGTTAATCCAAAAGTTCAAACCACAACACTCATTGCCAGCTCGAGTGTTCATGCAACTAATAGGCATGATGGCCTCGTGCATATTTATAGTCCCTCATGCCAGACTACACATGCGTCCACTACAGGAGTGCCTAGCAAGGCAGTGGAACCAGGCTCAGGGACAATTGAAATACCTCGTGTTGGTGACCAGTCGGGCATACAACTCTCTGCCTTGGTGGAATCCACAAAACCTTTGCAAAGGACGACTGTTCCAGGAGCCTGTCCCACAAATAGTGATGACGGCGGACGCATCGCTGCTAGGCTGGGGAGCCCATGTCCTACATTACACAGTCCAGGGTCTATGGACTATACAACAAAAGAAGATGCACATCAACCTACTAGAGTTGATGGCGGTCTTTCTAGCACTAAAAGCGTTCAAAAAACACAATGCAACAAGACTGTGTTGATCCGGACGGACAACATGACAGCTATGTATTATACTCAAAAACAGGGAGGAACACATTCCCCACAGCTATCGCATCTAGCTCAGAGTGTGTGGAAATGGGCCATTCACAGGAACATGTTTCTCATGGCAGAACACCTCCCAGGCAAGGACAATCAAATAGCCGACCTGCTCAGCAGGCACAGTCAACAGATACACGAATGGGAGATTCACCCCAATGTGCTCCAACCATTCTTCCGGCAGTGGGGACAACCAGAGATAGATCTGTTTGCCACAAGGGAAAACGCAAAATGCCAGTACTTTGCCGCCAGGTTCCCACATCCGCAGTCGCAGGGCAATGCGATATGGATGAACTGGTCAGGCACATTTGCGTACGCTTTTCCCCCAGCTCCATTAATACCGCTAGTGGCGCGCAAACTGCGCCAACATTCGCTAACGCTAATCCTAGTTGCTCCCACATGGGCGAGGCAACCATGGTACACAACGTTCCTAGAACTGTCAGTGGTGCCTCATCAAAGACTGCGACTCACACCCAGTCTTCTAACACAGAGCCATGGAGAAATCCAACACCCAGATCCGCAACAGATGAACCTGGCGATCTGGCTCCTGAAATCCTAGAGTTTGGATACCTGAAATTGCCTCCAGACTGCATGAATATTATCAAAGAGGCAAGAAAACCCACAACCAGGGCATGTTATGCAGCAAAGTGGAAACGTTTCGTCATTTACTGCAGTAACAACGATATAAACCCATTAGATGCTTCTACGCAGAACATCATTTGCTATCTCTTGCACCTACAACGTTGCAATTTAGCCTACTCATCCATCAGGATACATTTGGCTGCGTTAGCAGCATATCTCCAAAACAGGCAACACCTTTCACTGTTTAGAGTGCCAGCAATTAAAGCATTCATGGAGGGACTTAAACAAGTTATTCCCCCAAAACACCCACCTTCACCAGTCTGGAATCTAAACATCGTTTTAACCAGACTTATGGAACCACCTTTTGAACCACTACACTCATGTGAACTACAATTTCTTACTTGGAAGGTGGCTTTCCTTATTGCCATTACTTCACTTAGAAGAGTTAGTGAGCTGCAAGCCCTAACTATTCAAGAGCCATTCATTCAAGTACATGCGAATAGAGTAGTTCTCAGAACAAACCCTAAATTCATGCCAAAAGTGGTATCCCATTTTCATATAAATCAAACAATAAAACTGCCAGTGTTCTTTCAAAATCCACAGACAGTAGCTGAAAGGGCCTTGCATACTCTAGATGTCAAAAGAACTCTGCTATACTATATAGATAGAACTAAGGCATTTCGAAAGACAAAACAGTTGTTTGTTGCTTTCTCACCGCAACACAAAGGCAACCCTATTTCAAAATCAGGTATAGCCAGATGGATCGTTAAGTGCATTCAGATATGTTATTTAAAAGCAAAACGCACCTCAACAGTTCAACCTAGGGCGCATTCTACACGCAAACTAGGGGCATCCATGGCTTTCCTAGGAAATATTCTCTTACACGAAATTTGTAGAGCAGCCACATGGTCAACCATACATACATTTACCAAACACTATTGTGTAGATGTACATTCCAAACAGCAAGCTGCTGTAGGACAGGCTGTTCTCAAAACTCTTTTTCAGACTGCTGCAGCTGGCACAGGCAACCACCGCTAGGGGAGATACTGCTATACATTCTATGCACAGATATGAATTCAGCAGCCCACATGCCTCGAACAGAATATGCTACTTACCAGTATGCATCTGTTCGTGGCATGTAGGGCTGCTGACATTCATATCGCCCACCCGCCTCCCCGGTGCCTGTCGCAGCTGTAGCATTCACTCTTTGCATGGACATCTCTTACTGTACTATACTCCATCTCTGCCATAATGACGAAAAACAATCTGAGGATGGAGAGGATGCCCATGCGCACTGTAGACCGAGGGAGGAGCCACCTATCTCGTGATACTTCGAAGACTCTTCCAGGACAACAATGTGCAATCATCCGGACCCAACCCTAGGCGGCGATCTATGCACAGATATGAATGTCAGCAGCCCTACATGCCAAAGACAGATGCATACTGGTAAGTAGCATATTCCTTTTAGTTATTTAAAACCATAACAATTTACCAAAACAATATAGAAGTTTACCATAGCGAAAACCAGCATGGTCTCAGTATAAAGGTTTCATCTGAGGCAGATAGGTTTAAACATTGATTCCTCAGTTCAATGGACTGATAATCCTGTACCACCCATTTAAGACCATCCAAAAGTACAGATGGTGAGTTGGCTGGAACTTAGCCTATCCAAGTGATGTTTGTCTAAACCAAATAATAACACTATTCCTAAACCAGTATTCAGTGGATCGACAGTTGTTCACCACCGTATACATAAATTACATTATTTACTGAGGGTGAGATCTGCATTCATCAACAATTGGATCCAGCTTAATAAAGAGCAATATGCTTTAAATATTTGAACGATTCTTGAAATCACAGTATAGACAACACATTTGCAGCTTAGTCTGATGTGTAGCGATTCAGCCGCTGTTCATCAACACATACATAAGGTGCATTAATCACTGAGAATCTACTTGACCTTCAGTAACAGCTTAGGCCAACTAGGTTAAGTACATATAACGTTAAATGTTAGTACTATTCTAAAATGGCTGTACAGTCAAGACATTCGCAACTAGTCCAGTTGAACGTGCGCTGTGCTTTAAATGTTAATTCTGTTCTTAAAATACCAATAGAGACCCAAAATTCGCAACTTAGTCTAGGAACATCACTCTTGTTAATAAGCAAGTGGATCTCCTTCATACACTAAACAATCCTAAGAGAGTAGTCCCCAGCTAAGATGCATTTGTTACTAAAAACCTAATCAGCAGACAGTAACAATTGAAACAGCTTGATAAAGTGCACTGTGCATTAGGCAGAAATGAATATTCCTAAAATGGTCACAAAAAAGCATTGCAACTTTATCTGGAAACTGAACTCGTTCATTATCTTATAGGCTTCCCTAAGAAACTTCAAAAACCTAGATGAAAACTGTGCATTATCCACATTCAGGCACATCGTTATTGTTATTTTGCATTTCCTTATTCTAAGTGGAGAAATACTGGTTATAGCCAGTAACACATTAGATCCTTTACACTGCTTACAAAGGCACACAAAATGCAAGAGATTCTTGTTTCTAGTAACCAATTGCATTTGCGGGCAGAAGATCCTTTCAAACGTCCATATTCGTATGCTTTTAGTAGAATGAATCCTCATCTCAGTCTCATTAGGTCTTTTTTATGGGCTAATCTCATGTGGCTTGATAGATAAGGGCCTTCCCAATGGATTGATAAAAAGTTGCACACAAATCTGCCTGTGCCTTCAGTGCTAGTTCATGCCGACCTTAATTGCCAGATTTTATTTTTGCATTTTACCACAGATTTTTGCACACCGCTTCAGCAGTAGCTTTTGGTCAACTATACCATCGGAACCTAAGAAATCTATTGAATCTTTCACATTGGCCTCTCATTGGAACTTTTTATCATGAATGCTTAACCTTATCAGTTCCTTTAATGATCTAGTCGGTGCACCCTTGAGCTTGACATAGTATCCAGGAACCTTGCTTTGACCATTATTGGATTCTCAGAGTCTAAATTCAAGTCTTATTTGAGAAGGAGAGGTGTCAGGCAGCTGAAATAGTCCTCTATAACAACGGATTTGGGCTTTATCTAACCAAGTAGATAGGCGGTTCTTGAATATCAACGAGCCGTAGGCCAGAGTTAGCATAAATTTAGCATCAGTACTTCAACAGATTGCAGTAAGGTCTGCGCCTCTTTTTTTCTTTCTTTTTTTTCCAGTTTTTAAAAGCAGTTCATCGATGTTGATATTCCTTTCAGTACAGAGTGCTGAGCTTCGTGTCAACCATGCTAATTAAAATAAATGCCCAGATACTTCATACTTGCTGTGATTCTACCTGTACATAAATTATTTTTACTTTGAATGTTAACAGCCATTTCCCAGCCTGCATTTGTCCCCTAGCTTTCTTTGAGGCAAGGCGGGGCCCGATACAGCGATGCGCTTAAAATTGCTTTAAGGATACCACAGCCCAGGACACACCTGGCCATGTGCTTGGGCATAGACTGGCATGCCTTTGCCTGTCATCGCCAGGAAGAGGCTGGACTTTGCAACCCCCCCCCCCCCCCCCCCCCCCCTTGGTTTTTACCCTTCAGAACTGTTATTCCAACTTGGAGACATCGCTGGCTTTTAAGGTACTCTGTGTTCCTGACCATTGAGGGATTTGTACAGGGAATCTGCTGCACATCGCACCTTTACTGTATTACTGTTCAAACAAAATTTGAAAACAGAAGGTTAACTCTGTGGCTCCAGCAGTCGATGTTATTTCCAAGTAGATCAAAGTGGTTGAACAACGGCTTTCCCTTACAGCTGATGATTTTGCTTTACCTATGTTGCACACTTCTCATCCTCTTGCTGTTCCTCACCGAGATGCACTGATTGATTATTCTAGTGTCAACGCCCCCACAAGAGCAAATCGTAGTTGGTACAAATGAAGGAGAAGGGACAAATAGTGCTGATCCTGATATGCTCTCTCCTGGTTCAGGTCCTTTGGCCAAACGGAGAAAAAGAGTACTGAAGCATAGGACAGGGGAACCCAAAACCCCTAGTGAGTACCAAAAAGCCTGGTATGATATCCAGTCCATCAGTCTGATTCCTCTATTTGGGATAGCATAAGTGAAAAAGTTAGCGACCTGCTTGATTTAAAAAAATACTTGTTATGCATGACCGTCTCTCTACCATTCAGGGATGTCTGAAAAGCCTGATTAACAAGCATTTGCAATGCAATAGGTCTCACGTTTGGGACCATATAAGGATTTTGTCATGCAGCATATTGTGCACCCCAGAGCTTTGTGTGCCAAGTCGCTAATGGGGAAGATTCTCTCATGTACAATGCTGCTGTTGCACCATGTTTAAAGCACATTTTCAAACCTCCCGCACCTTATACTGGACTTACTACAAGCAACGCCATTTTCAATCCTGCACTCCTGAGGGTGTCTTTTAAACACTGAAAACCAGAGCAGCTTAGAAACTGTCATGGTCATAAGTCTTAAATCTAGGTTGCAGTATATTTCCAAACTTCACAAAAGAACAGGATTGCTATAGTAACAAGGCATATCGCGGTCTTTATACCAAACACCTAAGGGGAAACATGGCGGCAGTCGGCTGACTGCTGCGGTGCTCCGCTCCGCTCCTATCTCTGATTTTGCAAATCGATCAGCTCGCTAAGTAAAATATTGGATTCGTTGCGAGCAGTTTAAGGATGGCGGTTTAAAGAGAAGTATTTTTTGGCCAAATCAGCGTTTTCCTGTATTCATTTTGCTAACGGACAGTACACGCCCGATGTGCTTCAGCGAGGGAGGCGTGCACCGCGGGTCCGGTGAGAGGAGCTCTGAGATCGGCGTTCTCAGCTACGGCAGCGGTCAACGCCCTTTGGCTCCTTTGGCTCCGGCGGGAGAGCAGCACTCACCTGGGCTACTTCGTTGGAGACAGGCCGCCCTGGAGCTGCGCAGGAACAGGCGGGTGCGGAGCCTTAGAGGCAGCTCACTAACAAGCTTCATCAAACAGAGCCGTAAAGACGCCCCAGCCTCCAACACTTCTCGGTGTTTCTCCACGGCTGACACCTGTATCGGGTCCCACGCAAGTATTACGCATGAGGAGGTGGAAGCAGGGATTGTAGTTTGTGAAGAAAACAAATGTGGGATAAAAGCGGGGTGTGAATTGAATGAGGGAAGTCTACCTCCCGAATGTATGTGTGATACAGCTGTTGATAGGACTGATAAGACCATTAAGGTTAACAAGAATCCCCAAAGTAAAAGCATAGTGAGGGGCTCGGAGAGGGCTGGCGCCTCTCGTAAAAGAAAGGACAAAGGGGGGCTCCTAAACTCAGAGGGGAGGCTGGTTAGGGAGCTAACAGAGGAAGCTGATAACGTTCTAAGCACTGCTAAACTTTCCAATCTAAAAACTTGTAAGAACGTCTTCATACCTCTCTACAGAAGTCAAAGCAAAGAGAGGAAGAAAGCGAAATAAGATTAAGCCCCTCGCGGACCCAATCACCAAAATCACCCCTTCTCTGCGATCCTATTTCAAGGTTATTCCACAAGTTTTGGAAATAGGACAAGATCACCTACAGAGAGACAGCATCCCTAAGGACAACAACTCGGGTTCCTGGGCTATGGCGTCATGTGAGCAAGACCTTGCCTCAGCCTTAGTCTCGGCTCCTATTAACCCTACCAATCCTATAGATGCCATTGCACTACAGGAAGAACTTGATTCTGACTTCGCATTGCAAACAGCAGTACACCACTGCTTGGGAGAGAGCGAAGGTGCACACATCGATCAGTCCGGGCTAGGAGACTGTATTGGGGTTCCCTCATCCCTGACGAGTAGACGTGAAGACCCTCCTAATGACTTAACCTCAGAAGCCTTTGAAGCTAGAGAAATTTCCGAGCCTCTTTCCGCTTCAGATCCACCCCCTAATCTTTTGGATGGCAATCTTCTACCCAGTCAGAGAGAAGAGGGAGTTCTAGTCTCTACTCTAGTACCTATTTCAATTGCCTCATTGCAACAGATGTTTGCGTCACTATCGGCCGAGATTAAGGAAGGCTTTGCAGAGTCAGCGTCAAACCAAAGAGACATAAGGAATTTCTGTGAAATACTTGACGAAAAGATTGGTAATTTGTCGATAAGAACACAAGCCCTGGAAGAAACTGTCGGTCAAATATCCATGCGGGCTGAAGGCACTCAGGAAGACATACAAAAGTTAAAGAGGGAAGATCTGGCCATCTCAGAAAGAATGGAGGTTTTGGAAAACAATGCCAGGCGCAGCAACCTACGTATTTTGAATGTTCCTGAAGGTAGCGAAGGAACAGATATCAAGAGCTACATAATCTCGTTATTAAAAGATTCTCTCTGCCTCCCCCACACTCCCGAGGAATTAGCTTTGGATATTCAACGAATCCATAGGGATCCTTTCAGGCTTAATCCACAAAGGGCCAAGCCGAGAAAAATCCTTGTCAATTTTCATACTTATTCTGTTAAGGAGCATATTCTGAACCTAGCCCTAAAACAAAAATCGCTAGTAGGCAAAGGTTTTAACTTTCAAATACGCTCTGACCTGTCAAGATACACGCTAGATAAACAGTGGGAGCTAGGAAGAAGAATGGACGCCTTTCGTAAATTGGGTGCAACAGTGCAGATGGGCTTCCCTGCATCCCTCAAGATTATGTTGGATAATAAAATGCACAACATTCGCTCAGTACAGGCAGCTGACGAACTTCTAATGTCTTTAGGTAGCAGGAAGGAGTAACAAAGGGTGCTAGCTGTGGGTCAGCGGAAAAAAAAATATATACACAAATATACACAAATAAAAAAAAAAAAAAAGAAACGCTACTCATTAATTGACAAAAACTCCCTCTACCAGAAGCCTCTTTCAGATAAAATGTTGAAAAGAAAAAAAAAGGGTATGAAGATGAAGGTATATGATGGGAAAATAATAAGGGAATAAAAAGGAAAACAAAGATTAGTACCACTTAATCTACGCTCGCTACACATATGAGGCGAGCTATCACATTATATTAAATAGAGAGACACATGAGGTGGGGACGGGGAAGAGCTAGGAGCACTTACTTCCGGAATTTTCCGGGTAGTGAGTTCAGGGGTTTCCCATGGGAGGGGGTGTTACGGGGGGGTGAGGGGTGGTAGTAAAAAAGGAAAAACATCCATTATCGATAACGCTCCAATCATCACACTTTGTAGTTATTTTCTTTTAATTGTTCTTTTTTGTTGTTGGCAGATAAGAATAAACATGAGAATCTATAGGCAGGTATGGTTGATATATAGTTCCTACTCTAAGAAACATGAGTAGGCCTAGGATCTTGTCCTGGAATGTTAATGGTCTCCGCACCAAACCACGGGTTAACAAAATCATGCAGTACCTTCGAGACGTGGAAGCCGAGATCATTATACTCCAGGAGACGCATTTAACTGAAAGCGAGATATTTGAGTTAGTGAAGAGAAATAGGTGATTACATTCCTCTATCTCAACATCTCAATCACTAAACACGCGGGGGGTTACAATTTTATTTAAAAAATCTTCGAACTTAAATCTAAAAAATTTTCAACAAAAAGTAGATCAGGGAGGGAGATGGGCCATCACAGCTGTAGAGATAGGTGGGGCGTCTATAACATTGGCAGGTTATTATGGGCCAAACTGCGATGACCCTTCTGCATTAGAATCCTTATTCCAGCACCTCTTGAGTTTTCCTGAGCCGGTGATCTTAACTGGCGATTTTAATATCACTATAAACCCATTATTGGATAAATCTACAAACAGCAGGCAACAAGTTCCCTCCAAATCTAGAAATTGTCTACTGGGTTTAATGAAACAATATGGATATGTCGATATTTGGAGGCTGAGAGAGGGCCAAAGGCAGAGTTTCTCTTTCAGAAATCTCAAATATAGACATAGCTCAAGAATAGACTTCATCCTAGTAAGTAGATCTCTGGTTGATTCTATCATCTCAGTAGACTATATTCCATCTCATTTATCTGATCACTCTGCAATGAAGCTGGAAATGGAGTGGGGCACTAAATCTTCTTCCTCTAAACTTTGGTCCTTTGACAGGTCATTTCTTACATCAACAGAGGACATAGAATTCCTCCAGTCTGAGACTCGCGATTTTTTTACTTTTAATACGGATACAGCCCCTGCTGGTATAGTATGGGATGCCTTTAAGTGTACACTAAGAGGAACAGTCAAGAACAGGGTAGCTCACAGGAGAAGGCAGTACAGGGAAGAAATATCTTCCATTGAGAATAGTATGTCTGTCATTCAGTCCTGTATAGATACTGACAGAGCTTTAGATAGTCATAACTTGACCCTGAAACTTGCGGAGCTAAATGAGCTTAAAAATAACTTATCCTTGATAGTAGAGAAGCGAGTCTTGCAGAAATGGGAGGCAAGCAAACTCTCTCATTTCCAGTATGGGGAGGGTGCAGGTAGGCTGTTGGCCTGGAAAACTAAATCAGACCGGGTTCGTAATAATATCGCCTCAATTACATCAGATAAGGGTACCCTCGCCAGTGACGCAGAAATTAGAGAGACCTTTAAAACATTCTTTCAGTCAATTTATCAGGAAGATCTCAATATCAATACTAACAAAGTTGGCAACTGGTTAGAGGGCATCTCCCTTCCTTCTCTGTCACCCGAGCAGAGCAAGCGTTTGGAAGAGTAAATAAGTGTTGCCGAAGTAGAGCAGGCTCTAAGGGGTTCCAAACGGGGCAAGGCGGCAGGAACAGACGGTTTACCGAGTGAGGTATATAAACATATGATTTCAGTGATATCTCCAATCTTAACGGTTCTGTTTAATCAAATATTGAGGGATGGAGTAGTACCGCCTGCCTCATGGGATAACGCCTCAATAACGCTTATCTTAAAGCCAGGGAAGCCCCCTTCTGATTGTGGCTCATATCGGCCTATTTCAATCTTGAATGCTGATTATAAAATTTTTGCTACCATATTAGCCAAACGGCTTGGCCAGGTAGCCCCTAATATACTTCACTCCAATCAAAAAGGATTCATAAGAGGGAGACAATTATATGAGCTCACTTACGAACTAATAGGATCTATTGATGTGGCCATAAAAGAGGTTCTCCCCATATCTATTTTGATGCTACCAAGGCCTTCGACAGGGTAAATTGGTTATACCTGTCGGAGGCCTTAAAAAAGTTTAATGTTGGAGATGGATTTCGCAGGGCAATAGATTTGTTATATCGTAGCCCTTCTGCCTCAATTCTGATTAATGGGGGCCTTACATTGTCGTTTAATGTAACCAGAGGAACCCGACAGGGTTGCCCCTTGTCTCCCCTCCTCTTCGATTTGTATATAGAACCCTTTGCACAAACATTAAGAGATAGCGCACTTATTAAACCCTTTATTTTTGGTGATTGGGAAAAAAAGGTGGCACTTTATGCTGACGATATTATGATTTTCACGTCAGATATCAATGTTGCATATCCAGAGGTGATAGACCTGGCTCTTAAATTTGGCAAAGTTTCTGGATACGAAGTTAACGCTTCTAAAACAGAGTCAATGACCTGGAACACCGACCTAACTACTTTTAATGAGACATCTAGACCTCAATTACGATACTTGGGGGTAAATATAGTTAGACATCGACCTGATCGCTTCCTCAAACTTTTCTATAATAGCAGCACAGTGTCGTAAAAATATGAGGGATTGGTCATATCTTCCACTCACCATCCTAGGTAAGGTTAATTGGTAAAAATGTGTATTCTGCCTAAGATTTCTTTTTTATTTAATTCAATCCCACTTTATTTTGATCCCAAATTAATTTCTAAACTTCAAAGCGCGATTTCAACTTTTATTTGGAATAGTAAAAGTCCAAGAATTTCCTGGAAGAAAATAAGGCGCCGCAGAGAGAAGGGAGGGTTAGCGGGACCGGATTTTCAGATCTATGCGTGGGCTTTTCAGCTTTCGCACACACGCATGTTGCTAAAAATACCAGCAGCAACAGGGGTAGGCCACATGTTCTCTATGTTATTGAACTGTGAGGGAGTCGGACAGGGTAGCTTCTTGTTTAAATTTGGCGACCCAAAATTTAAAAAATAAATAAAACTAAAGACTTTAAAGGGGATAGCTTCCACATGGTACAGAATAAGGCAGGCAATTAAACTGGGGTATTATTTAGAGAGAGCTCCAATATGGGACCTACCATCTCCCCCTGTTTGGGCAGAAGACACATTAACCCAACCATTAAGAGTGGCCGGCATCAATACCTGGGGTGACCTGTTTATGGATGGAACACTACTCCCTTGGGACTACTTAACAAATAAGGTCGGGCCAAGTTTGTCCAGATTCAAATTTATACAAATCTCAAGTTGGTCCCAGGCATACAATACACAGGCATCCCGGAGTACCAGTCTATCTATAGGTGCCACTAGCGAATTAGTCACGTGTCTGCTAGTTAGTCCCCCTGTAAAAACGAAATATCTCTTTGGTATAAGAAGATCATGGAGGAAATAGATGGCAAATTTAGCCTCCCTGCAACATTATGGGCCGACGTATTGCCAGAAATAGATCTCGAGGAACTTTGGTCAGCTTCCTGTGTGGCACTATGGGACCTGGTTAAGCCAGCTTGGCTACGTCGGAACCATCTCTTCACAATTCACAGGGCTTACTACTCCCCGTTGAGACTGTCAAAATTTTCTTCGACAGGTCCGGTCTCGTGCCCAAGATGCCAACTTGTTGCCGCATCTGATATCCACATGTTCTACGAATGTCCAGAATTAACAACATACTGGGATTCTATAGGAAATGATCTATCTTTAGCATTGGGCGTTCGCATTTCCATAGATCTTGCCCTCGTTATTTTTGGTCTGAAGAACAAAGTACGTAATGCAGCTTCTAATCTCGTATTCTACTCCATTTTGGCAGCTCGCAGAGAGATCTGTAGACATTGGAAGGACGCCCAGCCTCCCTCTATTCATGAATGGCGAACCTCTGTCCTTCAGATTTCCAAACTTGATCTAGCTAGGGGTGGAAGTCCAAGTAGGAGAGCTTTTTGGTCAATATTGGCACGGTCGTATTGAGCCTGTTTTTTTTAAATTTATTTATTTATTTTTATTTTCCCCAGGGTCCTATGATTAATGCGAGCATTGCCAACCATTGTTTTTTAATGGCGTAGAGTCATGGAACAAATGGGGCTACGGTGTCACGAGCACTATCTTCCAATGAACAGCCCTAAGCAAGAACTTCCAGGCTTGTGTGAATGTGCTGCTGGGATTTTATCTTCTTCCCTCTCCAACTAAGATCTCCCTCCCAGCTATTGCTGAGACGGTACAGAAGCACAGCCGTTTTTTTCTTAGCTCTGAGGCATATTCCTGGTTGGATAGATTGGAGCTATGCACGCAAATAAGGATAAAAAAAAACAACAAAAAAAAAACAAACACCTGGACACCATTCCCACAGCGCGGTGAGATGGGTGCAAATTTAGAACTCTGTCTGCACAAAATAAGATACTATCTATTCTTGTCCAAATACTCTTCTTCTAAGGAGAGATGGCAACAGAAGAAATATGCCCAGTTTCCGTTCTGGTGTGAAAACGAGAAGAGCTGTTGGCTGTATTCAGGGAGATTGGTACTAATCAGGCCCTGTAAGCATCCAAGCTGCAGCAAACATCATCACAAGTCAATACAGGCATCGGCCTCAATGGTACACCGCTGGAGCAAATCTGCAGGCATAGAAATAATGCTAACAGTTTCATAGATGTAATGGCAGCGTAAACAAACCCATAACAAAGGACATAAAATAGAGGCATTCACTTAATATGTTGTGGTGGTGCAAATATACCTACAGAATGCGTCCCGCTGGCGGTGAGCACTGAATATGCTCCAATGAGGGTAAATTCCACTTAGTGATATGCAGTTGTTGACCTTGGAACCAGGTTTCGATCCCATGACGTAACAGCAGCACCTTTAAGGTTACACTAAACGCTGGAGCAGTGATGGCGCATGTGTGTGGAGCCGCGATCCAGCCGCCACGCCGCAGTTGCATGCTGGGAGGAGTTTGAAGTTTTGGCGATCCACTAGCCACCCTTAGACTGATCGTTGCCACTGACTGTTGCCGTTGTTGCTGCCGCTGATGTCCGTGGTGGCTGTGCTCAGCGGCACTGTGCGAACTTCGCGGATTCGAGTGGAATTTCGCTTTTCGGGCAATCATACTATTCACTCCGCGGCTGCCAGGCGCTGGGAGGAACTGTGCGGATCTTTTCAGGCTGGTCTCCACCTTCCAAGGAATCAACTCGGGAAACCCATGGGGAAATCCATCTGATTTGAAACACGCGCAGCAGGGAGGAGGCAGAGGGCCGAGAAGGAGAATATGACAACACGGGGGCAAAAAAGCCTTAAGACAAGGCTGGTTTCGGCGCATGGAGATGGAGAAAAAATGGTACCGCCACCCAAAGGTAAAAGGGACTTGGGGGCTATAAAAAAAACCGCTAGTAAAGCATGTTTAATGAAGGAAGTGGGTCCGGATAACATTGGGGGCTCCACCTCTATAAGTAAGCACTTTACTGTGCTTAAGGTCACTTCTACAGCTATTGAAGCAGGTACAGCAATGTCCCCAAAGGAGAGCAACAATAATGCTAATCCCAATGATAAAGGGAATTCCGGCCGGCTCCCGCGAACAGTCCCAGGACTGGTTAGTCCGACAGATGTAGCGCCCCCCTCAAGCTCAGTCCCGTTACCCGACCTCCCGGAGATTGATACTACGTGTAGGGAGACAGATGGGACTAAGGTACAACAGACTTTAATTCCCAGGGAAACCAGTGAAGACCACAGAGAGGTGTTCAAAGCATCAGTTAATCCTGACCCCTTGCCTCCTCAGACGCCTGATCCCACCGGCGAGAACTTTTATTCAGTGTCAGATGGATCTTTAACTGACACTGGTAATGAGGATTCTTCTTCAAGTGAAGATGTTTTGCTCGATGAAGGCAATAGCGACGAAGAAATCGACCCCAACAAAGTCTCCAACACTGTACTACGGAAAAGGCAATCACAAAAAAAACGCAATCAGCTAAAATGGGATTATTCTGATACCCCTAGCCTACTCTCCCCTGGAGATGTACCCAGTGCACTACAAAAGGCGGCTCCAAGGGCTCTGGTGGAAAGTTCGGAGGTGCCTTCTTTGTCATTGATCTTGAACTCTATTAAAATATTGCAGGAGGAGGCCCGGGCAGACAGTCTTTCCGCTAAGACAGCCGCCAAGAAATTGCAAGGCGGTATTAGGAAATTAAATAAGGTCTGCACGGATATTGGAGATCGGGTAGCTATGGTGGAGGCCCGAAACGAGACACTAGAATTGTAACCCGCCAAGGCTAAAGAGCAGGGGGGCGCACATGAGCCCTGCCTAGTCGACCTGATGACTAAACTTGAAGAGCAAGAAAACGGACAACGGCGGAATAATCTGCGATTGCTGAGGATTCCTGAGGGAGTTGAAGAAGACCCCCGAGGGTTCATAGTTAAACTGCTGCAAGCCGCATTTCCCACAGATACCAACTGGAACTGGGACCAAGAAATACAAAGGGCCCACCATTTTCCCTTCAACATCAAATTGAGACGGGTGATAACAGCACTAATGAGAAGCCCAGGGTGTTCCTGGTCTTCTTTGGGAATTTTCTCTTAAGAAAGCTGATCTATGACAAGGCAAGACCAAATTCCCAGAAAGAAGTGAACGAAATTACGTTTTTTGCAAAACCAGACTTTTGCCATGCAACTGTAGAATGGAGATGGAAGCTGCGCCAGCTAATATCCCCATTTCAACAACAAGGGGTACAAGTCTATTTAATGAATCCGGCCAGATTGAAAATTCTTTTTGATGGTTCAACTCGAGTTTTTCTTTCAGAGATTAAAGCGGGGGAATTTCTAAAAGAAATTACAGGGCGGAAGAGATGAATTAACCAATGTCCAGGGACATAAGGGACACAACTCTGAGTTGAAAGGATCACAAAGACATTTTTTTTCCTGTGAATTGTAATGTGAATTGTAATCTCTAGGGGTAATCAGGGAAATGGGAAAAAGGGGGTTTCTCTTTTTGTGGCTTGGTGGCTGGAACCCACACATGCCATCATCCATCATACAAGGTCATATTGACTGCTCAATTAAGGGGGGGGGGACACCAAAAGTTTGCAGTGGGGCAGGAACTGAGGCTTTGAGTGGATTGTTTATTAAAATTTAGGAAATGTTTTGTTGGGATGAGCTGGTGCTTGAAAGAAGCATGGACGAAAGGAATAAGCCAAAAGAGGCTATAAACCCGTAAATGAGCGTCTCAAAAAAATTAGAATAGTCTCTGTAAACATCTGTGGTCTTAATGACCCTGTAAAAAGGCAGAAAGTAGCACAGGGGTTGCGGACATTAGGACCTGATTTCATCTGTCTCCAGGAGACACACGTTGAAGGTGCTCAAAAACATCTGTTAAACACATTGGGATACAAGGTTGTAGGGGCAGCAACCCAAGGGGCAAGAGTGAAATGAGTGGGGATTCTAGCTAACCAAACACTGTCATTAAAGGTGAATGGAGTTAAGTCAGACGGTCTTGAGAGATGGGTAATTGTGGGCTGCTCACTTTCGCCAAACTATGCATTCACGATCTGCTCTATATACGGGAGTAATTTAGATGATCCAGGCGCAATCAACTGGGCAAACGAAGAGTTGGTGCACTGGCAACTTCCCATAATACTTTGTGGGGACATGAATTTAAATTTACCAAGCAACTGGCTATTCGAAACAAATTGGAAATTTAGAGGCAGAAAGCCAAAGGTGTTTCAAGCCATGCTAAACTTAATTAACACACATGGATTAGTGGATGTTTGGGCTGAACAGAGACCAGAACAAGATGGCTTTACTTTCTTTTCAGCTCCCCATCTGTCACTAGCAAGATTAGATATTTTTTTAGTTTCCTCTTCTTTGGTCAGCTCATGTCAAACCGATATCTCACCTAGGTTTATGTCAGATCACAACCCGCTGATTCTAATTCTAGAGGGTCTAAGCTCTGAAGGGTTGAAGTCAAATCGGACGTTTGAAAAGGCGCTTCCGTATGACTTTAAATATAAGGAATTCATGCAGGGTTGGATCCGGCAGTTTTTGAGGATAAACCTGGGATCGGCCCCCATCATGATTGTGTGGGACACCTTTAAAGCGGTGGTTAGGGGGGAGACTCCCCATTTTTCAATCAGGAGGAACAAAATAGAGAAAGAGCAGATAAAACGATCACAAGAGAGGCTGATAGCTGAGGAAAGGAAATTAACTTTAGCAGTTAAGGCAGGAGTTGAAGTAGAAGTAGCACAGCACACTGTAGCTGCAGTAAAAGCTGAGATCGGATCTATTTTTGCGGAAAAAACAGCAGCAAGATGGGCTTCTGCCCGAGGGAAACTGTATGAATGTGGGGAGCTTATAGGACATCAACTGGCATTATCCATTAGGCAACAGTCAACAGCCAATGCAATAACTTTTATTTGTACGATCGCCGAGGGGTTAACAAATGATCCCGAAAAGATCCATAAGGCCTTTAGGGGGTTTTACAGGGAGCTTTATACAGAAGAGGACACTAGACCCCCTGAGTTCAGGGAAATTGATATTGCGGAGTACTTAGAATCCATACCTACGGCTAAACTTAACTTAGAGGACCAAGAACAAATGGAACACCCTCCCACATGGGAAGAGATAGCTACCGCCTTGGCGAGCCTACCGGACTGCAAGGCAACAGGCATGGACTGTATCACTGTACAAATTTCTAAGCATTTTTTGCCGCAAATTAAGGACATTTTCACTTCAGCGATTGTTTCAAATTTTAATGGTGCCTCGCCACCCACCTCTTGGTCCCTAGCTAAAATTGGGATTTTTCCCAAAAAAACAAGTATCCCTCGAAATGGCCTCCTATAGACCAATAGATCTGATAAATACAGATTTGAAAATATTTTCAAAATTTTTAGCTACTAGAATTTCCAACAAAACAGAGGGTGTGGTATTTAGATGGCAACATGGGTTTATCCCTAAAAAGGGAACCACAGAACATGTCCGTAGGACAATCACATTGTTCGATGCCGCCAGGATATCAGGAGACCCGATCGCATTAATTTTACTCGATGTTGAACAAGCTTTTCATCGGGTCTCCTGGCTATTCTTCTGGGACGTTTTGAGGAGGACTGGCTTTGGACCTAAGATGCTACAGGCTATTCAAGCTTTCTATAAAAATCCCATAGCCAGAATTATGATTAACGGACAGCTTACAAAACTGATTGAGATTTCACGTGGGACTAGGCAGGGGTGCCCCTGTTCTCCACTTCTTTTTGCCCTTTTTATCAATCCACTCGTTCGTTAAATTGAATCTAATCCAGAAATAGTGGCAGTCAGAAGGCACGGCATAGACACTAAGATCATGGCCTATGAAGACGATCTGGCGGTAGTCACTCCTGACCCCAAATCCGCCCTTAAGGCTTTAGAATTCAAAGCTCTGGAGTTTGGGAAATTATCAGGGTACGCCCTCAATAGAACAAAAACTCAGATCATCCTGAACGAAAATATTAAGTGGGCTGATAGTTTAGTAGTTCCCAAAGCTAAGTATCTCCGAGTTAACATTGTGGCTAACACGGATTCAATAGTAGAAGAAAATGTGTTTCCGCTAGCGACAGATATTAAAAAATCGCTTGAGAAAATTGATAATTTGCACCTAACAATAATCGGTCGATGCAACGTCATAAAAATGACTTTTTTCCCGAAGCTACTTTATTTCTTCAGAACTATTTCCCTTGAGTTTAATAATAACGTTTTGCATTTATTTGAACACATTTTTTGTCAATTTATTTGGGCCTAGTCACAGCCAAGGAGAGCATATAAACTACTCTCTTTACCTAAGGAAAGAGGGGGTTGGGCGTTGCCAAACCTAAAGTTATACTGACCCGGACCCTACAGGACCACCATCTCCATACACATTACCTTTGGGGAAAAGTACTATGGGATGTCTATGGAGACAGCTTGAGTTTGGATATTATAAACGAGTCTGGTTTAAGACTCTAATAAATGCATACCGGGTCTTTACCAATATTCGAAGAACTTTTGGGCTGGGTAGACTAAATCATTACACCCCGATAAAAAGGGCTAGATTTCATAGATAAAATACAGGAACGTAAAACGCCCTGGATCAGTGGAATCTATTCAATATTAAACGCCAAAATGCCAGATGATCTGGAGAAAATTGATGTAAAATGGCCACTGAAGCTGAATACCTGTCAAGATACGTTTCCTTTAGCATTGAACCTTGCTCATAAATACCTGTTGTCATCTAAGCTACAGGCCCAATTCTATAAGTCCGGATTCTTTCTTTACATCACCCCGAACAAAATAGCAAAGTGGGGGACTGGAAGAGGAACTCTGTGTCCCAGATGCTCCAAGTATTCTGCAGACCAGATACACATGTTTGCTACATGTCCAAATTTAAAACCTTTATTGAAAGACATTCAACAATTTCTAGGAGTAGTACTGGCACAAGACATCCAACTTACCCCTACAGCTATCATGCTAGGCCTAGTTGATACTACTAGTAGCAGGACAGGTGGCGCTTTGATATTTGTTGCTATGACCATTTACAGGAATTGTCCGGCCTCACACTGGAAAGATCTGAACCCCCCTTCGTTCACACAATTGCAGGCCTGGGTACCGGCCACCTGCAAACTAGAGAGTGCCATATATGCTAAAAAAGGTAGACGTGCACAAAAAAGAGGCTGGAGATTTGGGAACCTTTAATGAATTGGTTAGAAGGGGTAAATGCATAGTTTGTTTAGGACTGTCCCTTTCCTGCTAAATGTTTAATTATAGGGAAATAATCAGAAAAATGAGATTCTCTTTCTTTTCATTGTCTTTCTTTTATTCTCTTTTCTTCTTCTCTTCTTTTTTCTGTATTTTATATTTTCACTCTTTTCTTTTCGCTTAAAGTTTTTCTCTTTTATTATTTGTATAATATCAATAGTTACCCTACTGCTCTTTGTGAATATACCTTGAGTGTACAGATCAGTGTCGGGGTGGGTGGGGTGATGCAATGAACTTCTTGAATATTCGGACTGTTTTTTTAGTATTGTATTTTGAAAATAAAAAACTAAAAATGAGGTCACACTAAACAACAAATAATAGCAATGTGACTCGAACAGCATTTGAGGTTATGAATGATGACTCCTGGCAACAGGTAAAAAACAAGCAATGAAATGGCATCAAATTTGCTGAAGGGCATGCTGTCAGAGATGTCGACTCGGGATTTCGAGTCTCAACGTCAGCTCAACGTCCTGTGAGTTGGGCAAATCACTTAAAATACAAGCAGCGATCTCGGAGGGGTGGTGGGGGCAGGGTGAAGGGAGAGACGGCACAGGACGAGAAGGCATCCACAAGCAGTAAATTATTTGTTTTGGGGTTTTATAAGTGCTTCCAGTGACAATCCGCATCACTTTCCTATGCTGTTTTTTGATTGCTACGGCTAATTCAGGAAATATCTAAGCACCAAGTCCACTTGCTAGTTCCGTTACCTCTAACGCCAGAGATTTGGGTATAAGAATTGAAGCCCCGCCCGAGGAGAGGCCCTATTTTGTGGATGGTTCAATTAGGGAGAAGAATTCAAATGATCATGCCACATTGTTTTAGCAAACTGCTATGTTTCTTGCAGGTAGATTATTTCGTTATGGCTAATTTCCTCACTCAATTTGCCATTTACTATAAGATTATTTAAGCCCATGATGTTCCAGGAGCACACTTACAGCAAAGATGAGTTGTTTAGAGAGAGATTATTAGGGACAGAACTGCCATATTGCCAGTGGTGGCTTGAGGCCAATCAATTCATATTATGTATTTGCCTGCCAACCCTTATATTGTTGGGTAGGTCATTCTTGATCTGTATTGGCTCGATTCCAGCCCTTGAATTTTCTGGACTGTTTTGGGCTGCATAGAACACTCTCGCTGAGCGTTCAGGTAACATGTCTTAGCCAGAATCCATGGATATTTTGCTCTTTATCAATTCACTGATAGCAGTCCCCCATTGTGCCAGTATTTTTGACTCCCCCTCAACACGTCTTGCTATCCCAGCCCGTCAAAACTGCACTTTAGTTAATTCTCTTGTGTAATCCTTTGTCCCCAGTATACAGGCAATGTGTCTGAGATCTTTGGACTCCATCATGTCAAATCCTGGGAGGGCCATTAGGATTTTAATCAAAGGAGCAAGCGTAAAGCATTTAGAAGTAACAAAACAGTCAATAAGTAAGACATATGACCCAATGAAATCACAGCACCAATTTATTAAAACAGGTTATGTTTTTATCTTAAAATAAACATTAAAAACAAAAAACCTATTGAGGGGAAACCGTAGGTATGATTTTTCAAAGTTAAGTTAAACCACTGTGGTTCAGTCTTTGGAATGCAATAAATCGTAGCAACCTGTGTAGCAGTTTTGAACCAACAGGCTAGAACAGCCATTAAAATGCTCTTGGCCAGGCCACAACTGGTTGAGCGCTAGGCCCAAGGATCATTCAAGTCCAAGGAAACATTTGCCTGTCTGGTCCAGCAGTCTCTGGATCCTCCCTTTCTTTTTATACTTTACTGCGGTCCATCAGAGAAGTGGTCCTGATGCTGGGTATGCAGGATATTGAGGTTGCTGATGATACTGAAGAGATGCAGTGAGACTTCTTGGAGCCTTCATTGGGTCCACGAACGTCGGGGTTGTATCCAGGCTCAGGACTCGATCTCTACAGTGGAATCCAGTGCAGATCCAATCACCACTCATCAACTTGTATCCTGGTTACAGCAGTTTTAGCGGTTACTTGCATGTAAGTAAATCCTTCTTGTTGGATGAGCTGGGTCCACGTTGACTTCAGCCATGGGACCCATGATCTTGGGGACACATTGTTGTAGTTCAGGACTCTGACTCCCACAGTGCACTTGGGTATCTGATAGAGACTTCTAGCTGCATATTCCCTACCTTTGAATTTCCCAGGTGTCAGGCTGGATCCGGAAACGTTTGCTGAGCAATACCCCTTGTGCTTGACGTCGGGTGGCTCTATTCGGCTCCGTGTGAAGTCATTGGCGTCAGAAGCGTTGGTTATGATGTCACGGTGCTTACATAGGCCCCACCCAGGCGCACGGATGACCATTCTGGTTTTTTTCCGCGCCAGTTAAGTGCTGATCCGGGAAGAGCTACCCCTCTTCTGCTTTTTGGCAGCCTTTTTTCTCGACTTTTGTCGACATTTTTTGAGTAGCGACTATGTGTGTGTGGGATGTCTGGCAGGAAGACGGGTTTTAAGCCATGCAGGACTTGTTCCTGCATGATGTCGGTTACCGATCCCCCCACGTATGTCTGTGGTGTCTTTAACACGACCATGATTCAAAGTCGTGTTCGGACTGTTGAGCAATGGATCGAAAGACCTTGAGGGATCGATCGATGAAGTTGCTCGCAGCCTGGCATTCAACACCGTTAAGCGAGACTCCGAGGAGGTTACGGTCCCGTTTGAAGAAGAGGAGGTTTGAGGACTGCTCTCAGAGCCCTTAATCCTCTTCCTCTCATTCAAGGTCGTCAGGACACTCGGGGAAGAGGCACAAAAAGAAGTCCAAGTGAACTACAAATTCACCTCAACTGGCATCCGTTGTCGAGAGAGTTAAGGAGAACCGACGCTCTAGGCACGGTTCTGCGGAGCCTGAGTCAACTTCACACCTCCCTCCCTTTCCGGGAGCCGGAGCGATTCCTGCTCAAATTAAAAGATTTTTACGAGGCTATGTGCTGCATATTTGAGCGGAACAACCCTGTTGGTGAGCTGTTGGGTCCCGTAGGGTCAGGTGGGGCCCTTTCAGGTTCGGCACCGTCTACTTCGCCACGGCACCGGTGGGGCCTCAGGGATCCGATCCGTCACGACAGCCCCGGCATCGACCTCGAAATCAGTGCCTGCGACGCCACCAATGCCCGTCGGTGGCGCAAGCCCCATCCTCATTCCCGACGACACAGAGCCAGAGCAGCGATGAGCGACGCAGATTACAACATTGACAAAACCCAGGTGTTCTATTTTTCGCCTGAGCTCTTTGTAAATGTGCTGGGCTCAGGAGAGGAATAGGAGGAGTCTGTGGACCCGTTAGAAACCAGCATATCTCTGAGGAGACTATTTACTGGTATCGGGAACTTGGGGACGCCAGTGGTCTGGATACTTCCCCAGACACTGGCATGTTCTTGTAGAAATAAAAACCTTTTTTAGGGGTTCACGGATACACCTGGTCCTTAAACCAGCAAAGAAGAGATCGGCACGGAAGCTGTTATATCAAAAGAAGTTTTTATTAACCTCACATGAGGGAGACTGCGTCATACAGTACCCTCAGGCCGCTGTATGAGACAGTCTAAGGAGTACAGAGAACAGGGGCCTTTTATGGCCAGTTTATTGCTGAGTTAGCATGAAGACTCAAATAAGAGGCAGTACAAGTGTGCATTTAAATACATATAGGGATACATAAGAATTGCTTAGTCAACAGAGTGGGAGGAGAGACTTAACTGCTTACATCAGTAAGAATAGCCTGACAGTTATACACTAGGAGCAGGTGCATTCTGACAGCTACAGGTCTTTATGAGCATGTACAAGGCTCTGGAAGAGGGAGAAAGCACATGACAAGCACATGACAAGCACATGGCTAGCACATGGCTAACTAAAATGGCTGTCAAGAACAAAATGGCTTTAGATCATGCTAACAGCGATTCCTGCAAACTTTAACATTCTCTCCTACTACAGTGGCTATGGAGGAGGGGGCGTCCTATGCCCTGGTGGTTAAGAGGGCAGCTAAGGTCCTTACACTGGAGTTGCCCTCAGTGCAGGTCAGGATTAACCTCCTCACCAAGTGCTTCAACCTGGGGCTTTGACCGCTAAACCCCTATTGCCCTTTAATGAGGCACTTACAGATGTCCTTCTAGGAACATGGTCCAAGCCTAGCACAGGGGCTCCTGTGAATAGGACGATTGCACGCTGCCATAGCCCAGCTCCGGGCGACCCAAAGTTCCTTAGCAAACACCCCACCCCACCCCACCCCACCCCACCCCACCCCACCCCAGATAGTTGGTGGTGCAGGCCTCCACATCCCAGGACGCATTCCCTTCCGCTCCTCTGAATAGGGAATCCAAGCGACTGGACTCATTTTGGAAGAAGGTGTTTTCTTCCTCCAGTCTGGCATTGCAGTCGGTGAATACTGCCTACTTGTTGGATCGTTTCTCGCACTCTCTTTGGGAGATGATTGTGCAGGTGCTGCCACAAGTCCTGGAGGAGGCCCAGGCTGTGCTCTCTCAAGCTGTCAAGGACAGGAGAGATGCAGCAAAATTCGCCATACGGTGTGGTTTGGATACAACTGATTCGCTGGGCAGATCGATTTTAACAAAGGTGGCCTTGAGGCGCCACACCTGGCTTCATACAACTGACTTCTCGAGGGATGTACAGGCCAATTTGATGGACATGCCCTTTGATGGAAACCGCCTTTTTGGGGAATAGGCAGATTTGGCCCTGGTCAGGTTCGAGGACTCTCGAGCTAGGGCCAGATCCTTGGGTCTCTCCTCCACTCCTCGTGGCCAGTCTTCCTTTCATGGCAATGGAAGAGGTTTCCAGTCACGTCAGCCCTATTCCTGCCACTGTCCCACACAGGCTGCCCAAGCCGTATGCAGACTACCTTTGAATGGAGGCCAGAAGTAGTCTACCACACTGCCCCCAGCAGCCGCAGCCACCAAGCACTCCTAGTCTGATTCTGCAGGACCACACTACTCCAGTGAGTGGGAGAATTAGTCATAATCGTCCTCGCTGGAGATCTAGAACAATGGACAAGTGGGTCTTGCAGATCGTCCAGGAGGGCTATTCTCTTCCTTTCTTTTCTTTTCCTACTCCTATTCCTCCAACTCAGGAACGGCTGGCGGAGGATCATTTGAAGCTGCTCCAAGAGGAAGTTACAGCTCTTTTGGCCAAAGTAGCTATAGAAAGGGTCCCAGTTTTCAGTGGCTGTTATTCCTGCTATTTTCTGATTCCGAAGAAAAACAGGGGGCTTCAGCCCATTTTAGATCTTCGCACCGTCAATCTCTTCCTCAAAAAGGAGAGTTCAAAATGCTTACATTGGCTCAGGCCTTGTCTGCCCTAGACCAAGGAGACTGGATGGTTGCGTTGGACCTGCAGAATGCATATTTTCCCATTCCCATCCTGCCGGGCCACAGGCGTTACCTGTGGTTCAAGGTAGGCCACAAGCAATTTCAGTTTACCGTGCTCGCCTTCAGTCTTACCAGTGCCCTTCAGGTGTTCACCAAGGTGATGGCGGTAGTTGCAGCTTATCTGCGCAGGTTAGGGGTTTTAGTATTCCCCTACCTAGACAACTGGCTTTTGAAGGCGTCCTCACCCCATGCAGTCATCTCCCACCTTCAGACTACGGCAGACCTCCTGCATTCGCTCAGTTTCTCTTTAAACGTGCCAACGTCACACCTGACTCCTTCTCAGACGCTCCTTTCATTGGAGCTGTTCTAGAAACAGTGCAGTTTCGGGCTTATCCTCCCGAGCAGCGAATCCAGGATATTCAGGGTATGATTCCGATGTTTCAGCCTCTATTCCGGATTTCGGTGAGGTTGACTCTGAGGCTGTTGGGTCTCATACCTCCTGCATCCTGCTGGTAAGACACGCCAGGTGGCGTATGCGGGCTCTGCAGTGGGTCTTGAATTTCCAGTGGTCACAACATCGGGGAAATCTCACCGACGTGGTTCAGATCTCGGAAGGAATTGTGAAGGATCTGCAGTGGTGGTTAATGAACTGCTATTGGGTCAATGGCAGACCTCTCTCCCTTCCCCAACCAGATTTCTCAGTTGTGATGGATGCGTCACTTCTGGGATGGGGCAGCCAAATGGAAGAGGCGGAGATCAGGGGTCACTGGTCTCCGGTGGAGATGGGGCTCCATATAAACTTGTTGGAGCGCCAAGCGATTCGGTTGGCATTGAAAGCATTTCTTCCCTCTGTCAAGGGGAAGTTGGTGCAGGTGTTCTCGGACAACACCACCGCCATGTGGTACTGCAACAAGCAAGGCAGGGTTGGGTCATGGACCCTTTGTCGAGAGACCCTGCGTCACTGGGCATGGCTGGAACAGCAGGGCATAGCCCAGGTGGTTCAACACCTGGCAGGTTCTCTGAACGCCCGGGCGGATGATCTCAGCCGTGGATACCTTGACCACAAATGGCGTCTCCAGTCAGAGATGACTCAAGGTCTCTTTCAACAGTGAGGAGAACCTTGGTTGGATTTGTTCGCCTCCGAAGAGAATGCGCAATGTCAGCTGTACTGTGCGCTGGAGTTTCCAAGGAGGCTATCGCTCGGCGACACCTATCGTCTCGAGTGGAGCTCAGGCCTGTTGTACCCCTTTCCTCCCATACCACTTCTGCCCAGGGTTCTGAAGAAGATCAGGAGCTATCGGGCCCAAGTCATCCTTGTGGCGCCGGACTGGGCGAGGAGAGTCTGGTATCCAGAGCTTCTGAGAATGAGTGTCGATCCTCCGATCAGGATGCCCCTTTGGGAGGATCTTCTGTCCAGCAGCCATGGAGGGTTCTCCACCCGAACCTGTCAACTCTGCGCCTCCATGTGTGGAGATTGAGCGGCGGCAGTTGATGGCTCTTGACCTTCCTACCGACATCTGTAATGTTATTCTTATGGCGAGGCGGCCCTACGCTAAGTCGGTATACGCCTGCCGTTGGTGGAAATGTGTATTATCCCTTACAGAAAGGTCTATTGACCCTCTTTCTGCTCCTCTTTCTACTGTCTTTTATTCATTCTTACCGTTGCCCAGCAGGGCTCAGCTTTGGGAACTCTCAAGGGTTACCTTTCTGCTCTTGTCTGCTTGTTTGTGGCTGCCAGACCAGCCTTCTCTCTTCAAATCTCCTACTGTAAATAGGTTTCTAAATGGGTTGGTTCATTTATTCCCACCTACACCCTTTGTTATGCCACAGTGGGACTTTAATTTGGTCCTCACGTACCTAATGTGCCCTCCTTTCAAGCCTTTACACAATTGTCCCCTCCTGCTGTTGACCCTCAAAACAGACTTCTGAGTGGCGATTATATCGGCCCGGAGGGTGAGTGAGTTGCAGGCGTTATCCAACTCGCTTCCTTATCTTATGTCCTTTCCGGACAAGGTGGTGCTTCGCACCAGGGCATCATTCTTACCAAAGGTTGTGACCCCATTCCATCTGGGTCAGTCCTTTACTTTGCCCACCACATCCCTCTGAGGAAGAGGAGCGTCTCCACTGACTGGACCCAAAAAGACCGTTGTCATTCTACCTTGACTGCACAAAAGAGTTCTGGGTGAATGACCAACTCTTTGTGGGGTATGTGGGAGCAAAGAAGGGAAAGGCAGTGCAGAAAAGAACCATCTCTTGCTGGGTTGTTCTCTACATTAAAATCTGTTATGCCTTGGTGAAGAAGCAGCCCCCTGAGGGATTATGGGCCCACTCCACCTTGGGAAAAGCTGCAACAATGGCCTTGGCACATGGTGTCCCACTTCAAGACATCTGTCAGGCAGTGATGTGGGCATCACTGCATACGTTGGCAAAACATTATTGCCTTGATGGTCAAGTGCGCTGGGGCGGGCATTTTGCCCGTTCAGTCCTGCAAGAATTTTTAGTCTAGCTCATGAGTACGCAACCGGGATGGTATGGCTCGGGTATTTGATTCAAAGGTAAGGAATCTGCAGCTAGAAGTATCTATCAGAGGAACAAGTTACTTACCTTCGGTAACACATTATCTGGTACAGACTCTATCTAGCTGCAGATTCCTTACAGCCCCACCCATGCCTGAATGAATGAATGAAAGAAAATTTATAACCGCGCAACTAAAACCCGAAGGCATCAAGGCGCCTCCCTGCTTTGTGGACTGATGTTGTATGTCTAGGATTTCTCCCCTTTCAGGGCCCTAGTTTTGCACGTGTTTTCATCAGTCACTTGGTGGCTCTGCTCTTCTGGCGTGTAAAAAACAAAGTACTGACATCCGCGTGCCTGGGTGGCGCCTATGTAGGCACCGCAACGTCATAACCAACGCCAACTACGTCACTCGGAGCCAAATGGAGCCACCTGACTTCGCACGAAACGGGTATTGCTCTGCAAGTTTCCGAATCCAGCCTGACTCCTGGGAAATTCAAAGGTAAGGATACCTCTACTAGATAATGCGTTACTGAAGGTAAGTCACTTGTTCGTCTGGTGGCGGGCAGGCGTTCCTCAGTAGCTGGGCTCTCAGGGGTGTATTCTTTCCTAGTTTTTGTAGTCCTGATGTTACCTAAAATTCGACTTACGCAATTAATCTGGTTTAATGCAAAGATTCATTTGATACCTTGAAGTACCATGTTCGGTGGCTCGATTTGCAAGTTGGCACTTTGCGTATGGGATAATGCAACTCTGTTAGCCAATAGGGCTACCAGCTTTCCTACTGAAAAAATAATTGAGGTTTCACATGTAAGATGTAAATTCGACATGTCCTTCTTTTGACTATCAGCACCCTGCATTATGGGCTTATAAGGCCTACCTTAGGGATGACTTGCAAATATTAAAAATGAAGGGTTGGGACTACCAAAAGGGTTATTTTGCCATGACGAGTTGGCAGTTTAATAGCAGTCCAACTAAGCTGCGACGGCCGACCTGGAGCTTTGTTTTCACTTTGTCAAAACAGTGCTGTAGTCTACTGATGACACTCCCCATTCTAGCCCTGATTACCCGGTGTGTACCATATGCAAGCTCCTTAAGGTAATTTAACTTTGCCATTCGGGGATTAGCCAATTGCACATACTTTTGAGGGTTCAGAGCACATACATGTAGGCCTGGACAGCAGGGGCCGGTGCACTACAGCTGTCAAAAAGCAGTGCAAATATGGGGAATTAGGGGATTAATACAAAAAGATTCCCTTTCCTACAATAGGTAATTCACACCTTAAACCTTCATATTTGGCTTAATCTGGTTGCAGGGGCCAACATTGGACACCTCGGTCTTTTAAAGTAGCCATTCCACCTGGCCAGTCCTTGTACCACTCTTTGGAACTGGGAGTCCCTCAGGGCTCTGCCCTTAGCCCCACATTGTTTAACTTGTATGTGAAACCGCTGGCTGCTGTCGTCAGGCAATGTGGCCTTACCATGACATCGTATGCAGACGACACGCAGCTGGCGGTGACACTCAGTGGGGACCCTGAGGTGACGGCGCCCAGATTCCGGGCAGGACTTATAGCTGTGGCTAACTGGATGCGTAACAACTGCCTACAGCTTAATGCCAAGAAGACCCAGGTCCTGATTGTAGGGAAGCAGGCGGAACTCTGGGGAGATCAGTGGTGGCCTCTCGAACTGGGGATGGCCCCCATCCCAGCGGCCGAAGTTAAAAATCTGGGGGTCTGGCTGGATTCCAACCTTTCTTTTACCAGCCATACAAAGAAGATAGCAGCCACCTGCTATGGCATTCTGCGAGGACTGAGACCAGTCCTCAAATTCTTCGACCCTCCCACTCGGCAAATGGTGGTGCAGTCCTCTATCCTTTCCCGGATAGACTACGGGAGTGCCTTGCTTCTTGGAGTCAACCAGGCTGAGGCGACTAGGCTTCAGAGGGTGCAGAATGCTGCTGCACGGGCCATTGTAGGTTGTCCGAGACGTTGTTCGGTCTCCCCTGTCCTGGCCTCTCTTCACTGGCTTCCGGTCAGACAGAGAGTCAAATTTAAGGCTCTCTGTCTGACATTTAAGATTCTGAAGCTTTCCTCTCCACCGGCCCTGGCGAGTCTCATCTCTCTGTATGTTCCTACGCGGTCCCTCAGATCCGAAACTCACCATCTGGCGACTAAGCCTAGGTTTAGGCTGAGCAGGATGGGAGGACGTTCCTTCCGTGTTTTGGCGGCGGACTTATGGAATTCCCTTCCTGTACACATTCGGGCCCTCAACAGCCTGACTCTTTTCAGACGCGCCATCAAAACCCACCTGTTCACTTCTGCTATCTGAACTCTCTTCTTTTCAGCTCTGATCTGTTGTGTTGTGTACATGATCAGGCGCCAGGACGCCCCTTCGCTGGGGCAGCTGTTGCGCCCAATAAATGTTATTAACATAACATAACATAACCTCATGAGGAATTAAACTTGGAGGGAGAATAAGACACTCCCTGTGGTCTCAGTACAACAATAAAGATATTCTATCCCATTATTTCAGTTATATATAGGCTATCACAGAGTTGATGACTGCGGCCTCCTAGTGTTATAGTATGCTGTTGAGACAAAGTCTACTGCATGGTTATGCATGTGTACCCCTGCCCCGGGTTCCTATCTTTACTGATATCTGGATCCCTTCTGCTGATTTTTAATGTCAAGTCATTATAACTTTATTCAGTTTCAGAAGAAAGCCATAAAAGTTTATAAAACCAACATTACAAATTAATATTCCAGTGACCTATTTACAAATCAGCATAAGAGAATTCATACAATTTGATTATTTAAAAAAACTATAATCCTTAAAATTCAGTCTTTAGATAAAAAATGCAATCCATGTTACAAATCACTTAATTCCACAACAATGTATACCCCCCGTCTAAAGAATACATCAATACTTAGATTGTTGTCATAGGCAAACACGAATCATGCTTGTGTACGATGACATAGGCCGGTCTCATTAATTACGTTGTTTTTTTTTAAACTGGCAGCAATGCCCACAGCGCTACCCTTGAGCGATGGAAGGCTGCTGCAATCATCAAGAGTTAACGCTGAGCAGAGGACACGCGCCGTGAGGGGAACGGCTTGTTCCTAGCTGTCCTACCTCACCCAGGGGGAACGGCACCTCCTCTCCCGTTTCCGCGCCGCGAGGGCAACGGCTGCTGGCTCCTTCTTGCCGGACCGGTTGCAGCGGGAATTACATCCCCCAGCTGCCCCGGCCTCCGGCGCTGCACCTGTGACGGCATCCCTGCGCCCGGAGGCGCTACAAGTCCAAGGGGCGCCGAGCGCGTTGGCGGGACGCTGAGCAGAGGACACACGCCGTGAGGGGAACGGCTTGTTCCTAGCTGTCCTACCTGACCCAAGGGGGAACGACACCTCCTCTCCCGTTTCCACGCCGTGAGGGCAACGGCTGCTGGCTCCTTCTTGCCGGACCGGTTGCAGCGGGAACTACATCCCCCAGCTGCCCCGGCCTCCGGCGCTGCACCTGTGATGGCATCCCTGCGCCCGGAGGCGCTACAAGTGCAAGGGGTGCCTCGCGGGACGCGCACGGACGGTGCCGGGCTGAGCCCGGGCAGAGGGCGGGCCGCCGGTGGCCGTCTGGCCGTTCCGGGCAGGAGGAGGCAGTGCATCGCCACGCCATATACTAAGGTACTGTATTAATACGGATAACTGCAATGGGGAAGAGGAAATGTATGGAGGGTGTCACAGACGGCACTTGCACTCGGGTGAAAAGAAGAAAGTCCAAGAAGGCCACTAAAGTACCTAAACATGCGGGGGAGAACTGTGTAATGTCACGCATTGAAGAACTGATAGAAGACTGTAGCCTTATTCTCACATCCGAGCCCCCTTCAGAGCATATCTCGAGTGAGAACAATGGGGAAGATGTAATTGATTTTTTGCAGAAAAACGGCAAACGGGGCACGACTGTTGTCCCTGGGATGTTCTTGAAGAAAAAGATCACTCGCAATACCGATGAAGGCATAGGGGATGCCTTAAACGCTGGGTCAACAAGAGTAGATGTAGAGGCTAAAAAAGCTCCCCCAAGCTTGCTTGATTCAATTGTCCTGTGTTCAAATAGGTTCTCTCCTCTCGCTGACATTGACTGTTCAAATAAGGAGAATGGGGACATCTTGATTCAGCTAATTCCATCTTATGCTTCCCAAAGGCAGGGGTTGGAATAAAATACGTACACACCCATTTCTGGAACTGGGAATGAAATTTCTGAGCTATGTAGCCTTGTGAACCATTTATGTAACTTTATTCATTGCATGCAAGATAAAGTTGATATTTTAACTTCTAAAGTGCACAAGGTAATTACTAATGTAAATACATGCTCCAATTGTAGCCTAGATAAAAAACTGTCGAGCATTGTTACTGTGGAGAAGCAAAAGGCAATAATTCCGCACCCAGTGACACAGCAACCTAGGGGTAGTACCCTGACAAAAACACACAAGCCTCACAATAAAGTAGGTAGAGACATAGAGGCGCCAGCGAATCCCCCGCCTGTGAATACCCATAAACCAAAATCTCCTGACAGAGCAAAAAATAATGGGTACACAAAGCATAACGCTAGGCCTATTAATATCCCCAATACTACTAGGTATACCCCCAAAAACTTGACGGGCAGATGTCCCTCCCTGCCTCGACCCACACCCCCTGATTTATCTAAAGTATATATGGTAAATGTCCCAAAAATAAGCCAAGGGAAGGATGTAGAAACAAAAGATTCCCTGACAAACAGAGCTATCCACTGGATCAGGCATACCAGAGGATGCCGATCAGTGAGCAGGGAAGACATAGTTAGGGCCACCAGGCTCTCGCAACCAGGATACGGAGCCAACTGCATTGAACTCACACTTAAAAGCGAAAGCATGGCACAAAACTTGATACTATTGGAGTTCAGGTCCTGCTCCCCTGATCATTCATCCAATCAAATTAGATCCTCACCCCCAACAGTGGTTGAAAGATAGGGGAACCCAATCGCAGGGGGTAGGTGTAGGTGGGTCGTCCTTGGAATCCAATGATTGACTAATGCCAGATGACACTAATTCCAAACCCCCTGATGATATATCATCAATCACTCTAACCGCGTTGCAGGACACCCCCTTGGGAACACCTCGTGTAACATTAGATCCAGGGGTGTACACTGGGGAGGGTAGCCCCTTAGATCAGAGCCTTGATGTAAGTTTGGTGACAGATTTCGATGCATTTGGCTCCATTATGTCTTGGAATATTGCGGGGCTGAGTGCTAAGGTACAAAGCCCAGAGTGGGCTTTGTTTGTCAGCCAGTTTACCTTATGTATATTTCAAGAAACGTGGCTCCTTGACCCCCTGCACTTCCCAGGGTTCCTAAACTTCAGTGTCCCCGCTGGAAAAAGCGATAGAGGACGACCCTCTGGTGGATTAACAATTTGGGTCAAACAGGACTCTGGAATTATTGTAAAGGAGCTCATCTCGAATCATAAGGATATACAGATTGTGTCCCTTATGCTTAATCTGGTTAAACCATTAGACATTTACAATGTGTACGCTAGGAGCACAGGGGGGCGGAAGTATGATACCATTGCTGTCCTTGATGGCCTCATCGAAAAATTAATTGTCCAATTACAGACCAATATCTCTACTACCTTACTTTGGTAAGGTTCTTGAATATTTGGTCAATAAACGTGTGTCTTCCTATATTGAAACACATGCACTTCTTGACTCGTCGCAGTCAGGTTTCCGTGCCGCTCATGGAACTGAAACAGCAGTAATTTAAATAGTGGATAACATCCGACTCTCCTTGGATAGGGACGAATCAGCCATTCTGGTATTATTGGATCTTTCCGCAGCCTTTGACACCATCTCCCACAGCATTTTGAAACATCGGTTGTGGGAGGTTGGTGTCAGAGGCAATGCTTTGGCGTGGTTTGCGGACTATCTCAAGGACCGTTACTCCTATATTAAGATGAATTCTCATGCATCGCTACTATCCCTTTTTCTGTGGGGGTCCCGCAGGGTTTGATCCTTAGTCCCTTATTATTTAACCATTATCTTTGTCCTCTGGCCCACATTATAAAATCCTATGGCTTCACTACGGTGTCTTACGCAGACGATACTCGGGTACTTATCACCTGTAGATCCAATTCCCAGGAAACCTGTACTAGTTTTAAACAATGTATGATTCACATTAATAGTTGGATGAGTGAAAACAAACTTCAACTCAACTGCAGTAAGACCGAAATTTTGCTATTCGGCAAGGCCAAGACCTTCTGGTCTCAGGACTGGTGGCCTCATGATTTAGGGCCCTGCCCTGAGCCTAAAGAAGCCGTAAGAGACTTAGGGATCATGCTTGACGGGGCTCTTTCTATGAAAGTTCACGTCAACCAGGTTGTCGGGACTTGTTTCGGAATACTTCGCCAACTGCGTAAAATCTTCAAATGGCTCCCACCTGAAGCCAGAAAGCCCCTGGTCCAGGGATTGATCGTCCGCAGGCTTGATTATGGAAATGCCATGTTTGCCTCCATAAATGAGAATCTGCTGACGAAGCTACAAACCATCCAGAATGCGGCGGCGAGGCTAGTGCTGGGCTTGCCTCCTAGGTCTGCTTCTAAACCCATTCTTAAAAAACTGCACTGGTTACCTGTGCGCCAAAGATGCCATTTTAAAATTTTGAGTTTAACTCATAAACTCCTTCACGGCATTGGCCCTTCTTACTTAGCAAAAAATTATTGTGGTACACTCCGTCCAGAGCCCTCCGCTCTAGCTCAAAGTTCTTGCTGTCTCAGCCTAGAGTCCGGACGTCCAGGAATGGATGCCGATCCTTTTCTTATGTGGCCCCCCAACTATGGAATAAGTTACCTATTCATCTCCTGTCCCTCTCCAATCATTTGGAGTTTCGAAGGGGTTTAAAGGCGTGGCTCTTTCCTAAATAAAGTTTCCCTGTGATGTGTCTCCACTCTGGTAGGTCAATGCCTTTCTTCTGCAAAGCGGCTTGAGACCTCTTTTGGTGATAAGTGCGCTATATAAAAGCATTTGACATTTGACATTCGCATCTGATTGTTGCAGGAGATTTTAATGTAAACTTTGAACCTTTGTCAAGTGGCGACTCTTATTTTATAGATGAACAAGACAGCCAGTGGGGGGTTCCTAAGCTAGAATTGCACCCAGTGAAAAGGTGGACTGATCTGGTGATCCAGATTTACTCTACCTGTTTAAATAAAGGATTAAGGGCGGCCAACTGCAGAACCCCTAAAGATAGGGTGGGTGCGGTCACATTCAAGAGCGGTAACAGAGATAGTAGAATTGATTATATACTAGTCCATCTTGAGCTGTGGCACCATCTGGAGGATATGATGGTCGTTGACCGCCTTGAGAGTGACCACAACCCCCTATGTATGACTTTTTCCTACTGGGAAGTGCCAGTGATAACAGTGGGCCCAAGTGATGGAAGCTCCCAAGCCGTCCTCCTTGCAAATGATATGCGCCATTTGAAGTGGGCCAAAGCCAGTCAAACATTGACTTTATTTTAACGAATTTAGAGCAAGCTACTATGGAATTAGGTGCCTGCGCCAATGCCGAGCCTTCAACCCCAGAGAGAGATAGCGCAAACAAGGTGCATGAAGCCTTGTTTTTACAAATAAAAGGCCTATTTGTTAAAACAAACAACCCAAACAAAACTATGACTGATAAATCTCCGAGGTGGTATAACAAAGAATGTAGGAAGGCACGACTGGATCTAGGGCAGGCCATTAAAACATGATCCAGCGCCAGTGTCGGTATAGCCAGGAGCACGTATAAAAATGTCATCCTAAAATCTAAGCGTGCTTTGGATGTAAAAAAATGGGGTGAGCTTAAGGAGGCTAGTTCAATCAAGAATTCCAAACAATTTTGGGACTTGTTGAAATGGGGATCCGAAGGCCGTCCAGATACCCCAAAATTGGGTAGCCCAGGATGACTGGGTAGCTCACTTTAGGCCTCAATACGCCAAAGGGCTGGAACTACCATCAGAACAGAGTGAAGGGATTGTACATACCCCATGGGTGGAAGATGCGTTTACTATCATGGATATCCAGCATGCATTTGACTCTATCACACCTGGAAGGGTGCCAGGAATAGATGGTGTCCCGGCTGACATTTTCCTAAACAACAGAGAACTCTGGGGAAAGTATATACTGTTATTGGCAAATATGATAGCCAGCGGATCCCCAATACCTGAATCCTGGAATGGGGCGGAAATAATTCCTGTTTACAAAAAGGGTGACAAATCGCTCCCAGGCAACTACCGCCCGATCAGTCTAATTGATACCATCCAGAGGATCTATGGTAGACTGGTACTAAATAAAGTCCACGAGTGGGAGTGTGAGATGAATATCTTGTCTCACCTTCAAGCGTGATTTAGAGCCTGTATAAGTACAGTCGACCAAGTCCTACACTTTGCCATGCTTTATTGGAAGGTTGTCCAACTGGGGGGGCAGCTAGCCTGTATGCTGCCTTCATTGATCTGAGGGCAGCCTTTGATCTAGTCCCGCGTACAAATCTTTGGCTTGTACTGAACGACATGGGCATGCCTCCCACCCTTCTCTCCTTGATTATTAAACTGCATGAGCATAACTATGCCCAGATAAGATGGGGGCCCCCTGGATGTGTCACAAACCAGTTCCCGGTAGAGAGAGGAGTGCGCTAAGGTTGCGTGTTAGCACCGACGCTCTTCTCTCTCTACATTAATAATGTGGCAAAGGTTTTGATAGAGGCAAATGTTGATGCTCCAATTTTAGCAGGCGCCAAAATACCAATCTTAATGTTTGCCGACGACTGTCTCATTATTTCCAAGACCCCAAGTGGCTTGCAAAACGCACTTGGGATCTTCGAAACATTTTGCATTGACCACGGGCTGGAAATTAACGTTTTAAAATCCAAATTTATGTCTTTTAATCAACACAAGTCATTTAGAGGGAAGGTATTGATGAATAACCTACCCCTGGAAAAAGTAAAATCATTCTCATATCTGAGTGTAACCATCCAGCATGATCTCCGATGGAACGAACAAATTGACCTAGCAACCCTGAAGCATAGGCAAATTGCAGGGGCATTGATCAGTGAACATGCAAAGTCTCTTACAAAACCGGTGGCCCCCGCAATCATGGTCTACAATGCGAAGGCTGTGAGCGCAGCACTCTACGGGGTACAGATATGGGGGCATGGGAATTTAAGTAAGTTAACAGTTTCTGAAAACAGGTTCCTACGTAATCTTATCATCCTACCACATAGTACCCCCATGGGCCCGGTTCTTCAGGACCTTGGCATGAAACCAATTGAGATTATTGCAAACCTCCGCCCAGTATTATACTGGAGGCGAATCAGGGTAACGGCGGAGCTGAAAATATTCGCCATGGGACTTCTGGACATTATTAAAAGTGATGTTTTTCACCAGATAAAATGGCTCTCTGGAATTAGGAGTGGCAGGGTATGCTCAGATGTGAGTCCCTTGCTCACTGCACCATCAGGATTCAAGCAAGCCGGGCCGAAGACGGCTGCAATGCCAGAAACCGGTCCCCGGAAGCTTGTTTCCTTTCCAGTAAAGAATTGGCTTGGTAGTTTGGTCTGCCCTGTTCCCATGATGCACTGGGCCAGGGACAGACTAATTTGCATGTGGCCAGGTTCTGAACTGGGATGGTGCAGTGAGCTAAAAAACGGTGATGGATCAAGCCCTGATCTTTTGACTGGGTATGAGTGTTCTGTTTAACTCAGATGCTCTGTCCATCACCACCCCCTTTTCTGAATCGTTTTGGCCACTATAGGAGTGGCAGGGTATGCTCAGATGTGAGTCCCTTGCTCACTGCACCATCAGGATTCAAGCAAGCCGGGCCGAAGACGGCTGCAATGCCAGAAACCGGTCCCCGGAAGCTTGTTTCCTTTCCAGTAAAGAATTGGCTTGGTAGTTTGGTCTGCCCTGTTCCCATGATGCACTGGGCCAGGGACAGACTAATTTGCATGTGGCCAGGTTCTGAACTGGGATGGTGCAGTGAGCTAAAAAACGGTGATGGATCAAGCCCTGATCTTTTGACTGGGTATGAGTGTTCTGTTTAACTCAGATGCTCTGTCCATCACCACCCCCTTTTCTGAATCGTTTTTGCCACTATAGGAGTGGCAGGGTATGCTCAGATGTTAGTCCCTTGCTCACTGCACCATCAGGATTCAAGCAAGCCGGGCCGAAGACGGCTGCAATGCCAGAAACCGGTCCCCGGAAGCTTGTTTCCTTTCCAGTAAAGAATTGGCTTGGCAGTTTGGTCTGCCCTGTTCCCATGATGCACTGGGCCAGGGACAGACTAATTTGCATGTGGCCAGGTTCTGAACTGGGATGGTGCAGTGAGCTAAAAAACAGTGATGGATCAAGCCCTGATCTTTTGACTGGGTATGAGTGTTCTGTTTAACTCAGATGCTCTGTCCATCACCACCCCCTTTTCTGAATCATAATCTCTGGAATTAGAGCGGTTCTCAGAGAGCTAGGTCTGGTGGAGACCTGGGAAGACCCAACCAATGCTATATTCTCCTCGAAAAAGGCAATTAAGGGACTGTACTGGGGGATGATATCATCAAAACTGTTCAGGACCACTCCCCCACTCTCACTAACGGGGGTGTTTATGGAGTTCAAGGATGAGACTCGCTTAGAGTCATTCTGGGACGACATAACGAAGCCACTGGACAGAAAGCTCTATTTCCAGCTGAGACTCTGTAGCATCACTGTCAGAGCATTGACATCCAGGTGGTCTAATGGAGGAAGCGCCTCGTGCCCTTCTTGCCTAGATTCTAAAGAAACAGTTAGTCATCTACTTTTTGTGTGCCCTGCATACTCTGCTCCGCGCAGAGTCTGGTTGCGGCCCATGGCTAAACTGCTGGGTACTCGGAGTGGAATAGTGGCTGCTGGATCATCTGTACAAACCCAAGTCCTTTAATATATATAGCTGTGGCGAAATTTTTAGGATGGACCTGGGTCATTAGAAATAAAAATCTAAAGGGAAATGTTACCTTCCCCCTGTGAACACTTGATGTATTTTAACATGATGACATTTTCTTTTTCTTTCATTGTAATGAATTTTTAAATTTTTTTAATTCTTGCGTAAATTTTAAATCTATTTTTATAAATATATTTCTAACTGTAATGCTTTTATGACAACTGTCGAATAAAGCTTGTTTGACTGAGTGACATCAAGAGTTAAGCAGCAGGAGCGCAGTGGTGGCAGCAGGAGTGCAGTGGTGGCAGCATAGCGTGTAGTGATCAGTAGGAGTGGACAGGTCTTTTTAAAACTGTAGCACTGGAGTGAGGCTTACCAGCTCACTCACCTTTAAGTTCCGCTGTGCTGTGCTTAACTCAATCGTGGTCTACATCAGCTAGATGTAGAGTTCTGCGTAGGAGTGGTAACTCTGCGCTGTCTATTGTTTTCCTGAGAATGGTACAGTGCATGGATAGAGCAGTGCTGTGGGTGTGTGGACTAGAGAGTATTACATTACATGAGAGATGTGGTGCTGTGCATTGCGTGCACAATGAAAGCATGTGCTGGGTGTATATTGCGAAAAGTATAATATTTAAAGGGTGAAGTGTGCAGTGCACACATGGGAATGTGTGTATTAACATTGGGTGTGTTTGCATGTAACACACCATGGCACACTGCAGAAAGGCTACAGTGTTGAGCAGTGCACAAAGAGTGATTATGTGTAGAATATATGTGTGTCTTTGGTGGCACAATACATGGAGGTAACCATACAGGATGGTGTGTGTGCTGTGTGCATACACTGAGTGCAAGTGTACCTGTAATGGTGTATTACATGGAGCACACTAGGTTCCAATGTGGGCATCCCAGGCCTCCTGGATGAAGACATGAGGAGTAGAGGAATCCCCCCAGACTGCTTTTCTGTAAGCTGGGTGGGACACACTGGAGAAGGGAAGAAACCCCCCCCCCCCCAATACACTTCAAAGTACACTCTTTGAATCAGTGAGAGATCAGAAGGAAGGGGCCTCAACACGTCTCAGGAAGGAGATGAGTCTGATTAGGGAATCCAAAAAAGTATGGCTGGGAGCCTTAGTTTAACCTTTTGATGCACATATCAATGTGGCTGTCCTCCAGTTGTGAATTGTAGTCAATGCCATGGCCTGTGTTGTGGGACTATCAGCTACTGAGTCTCTCCTGCTGTGATGGATATTGTTTCAAGAGGAAGAAGAGAGAAGAAAAGTGTGTGCTTAAAAAGAAAGAAGAGAACCCCAGCATGAAACTTCAAAGACCCAGACCCCAAATCACATTTGGTGTCTGGAAATAAACTATAGGAAGGGGAGTTGGAGACCCCAAACATTTGTCATCGGCAGAGCAGCCAGATGGGCCCTGAAAGACTTCTGCCTGTGACCAGGATGCAAGGCCTACTAGTCTGCCTGCTGGATGAGGGAACATCACCCAGGGAAAAGAAGACCACCAGTTCTGGACCCTGGAGCACCAGCACCTTCCTACCTGCCAAATCCAGTGTGCTCTGTGAGGAAGAGGAGAGCGTTAGGGGGACCGAGGTCCAGTGGGAGACCTGTTAAGAGGTCTCCCCGTGCAAGGAGGTGGCTGCCCGTTTTCAGAATCAGGTTGGCAACCCCTGTATGTTGAGAGAGGACAGCAGCAAAGATAGCCATGAACATATTGTCATGCAGGAATCATGAAGCCCACACCTCACAGTTGCAGTGACCCCATATGCCAGGAGGGACCGCAGTGGAAGTGAACTGTGCCAGTATCATTGCTGGGCCTAGCAGAAACCGCATTTGCTATGAGGGACCGTGGTGGTGTGGATTGCCATGAAGGAAGGTCCTATGCCTTGTGTGCCAATACCGCAACTTCACTGTGTCCAGATTGGGAGCACCAGTATCAAACCGCCAGAACTCCACCTTCACTCCCATGTTGGAGAGCACTAAAGGTACTATGGGTGCCAAGGGCACTGTGACCAGAGAGGTCCTCCAAGGGCTGCAACACCTACTGTGCCACCCTTAGAGGCCATGTACCTTAACACCCACACACTACCATTGCAGGCTGTTTTGGTGCAGAGAAAAGGGATATCCCTGTGTGCCATTCCTACAATCCACTGCCTGAGGGCTGGGTAAGCCACAACTCTAGCAGGGTGCACTAGCCGTCAGGTGAGCGTACAATTACATGTGCCCAATACCACTACAGTGTCTAAGTCCATTCTTAGACATAGTGAGTGTAATAAAGCCATCAAGATTATATGGTCTGGGAGTCGGTCATGATGAACTCCAAGGCGCCATAATGGCTTTATAAAACTTGGGAAGTTTGGTAGCACATTAAACCCACACTGATACCAGTGTGGTATTTAATGTAAAATGCTGCACTCAGAGGGTATCTTGGAGATGCCCCCTGAAAAACCACCAGCCCTGGTGTGGTTCCTGAATGGCTGCCCACCATCATTTGCCACCACCAGCCAGGTTTCTAGACCCCTGGGTAGAGAGCCTCCGCTCTCTAGGTCCAGAAACAAAGCCCATCCTGGGCCAAGGTATCATGCCTCCTCCCCCAGGATGGGCTGGGTACGCAAAGGAGAAGCTTAAAAGGCCTGCTGCCTTTCGAAGATGTCCCTGGCTTTTGCTGCCCCCAGCAACTCGCTCTCACCGGTTCTACCCCCCACATTGGGTGGGAAAACCGAGCTAGTTAGAGGTGTGGCCACCTTTGCCAACCCCACCCATCATTCGGGGGAGGGGAGGTAAAGCACACATCTTCGTCCCCTCCATCTTGAAGATGAGGGGACTCGGCATATTAGGGAGAGGCTCATGCCTCCTCCCACCCCAAGAAAGGAACCATTTGTCCCAACCTGCACACCCCTTTTAACGCTCCTAAATCTAGTATTTATGGGCCAACCTGAACATTGCCTTTTCAGATTCATGGAAGAAAGAAGGACTGAAGAGCCGTACTGAACCAATGAGAAGAGGACACCAACTGCTTTGGCCCCAGCCCTACCAACCTGTCCTGTCTACGACCTGCCTACAGCAAGAACCCAGGTGAGCCCAGTAGCCAGTAATCCCCAAAGCCCTGACCTGCAACCATTTTACAGACTCAGTCTCCCATGAGCACCTGATTTGCTCAAGCCAAGACTCGCCCACAGAGTTCAGATTCTGGCGACTCCGCAATTCTGCACCCCATGGCCCGAGTTCAAGTGGTCCAACACCACACGGAGGTGTCCCCAGTGATCCTGAACTGGGATCTGGTGATACCCGACCTCCCTAAAGCTTGAAAATGCCTGCGGCCTCAGCCTGAAGGGTCTCCCCGACTGCAGCTGGTAAGAAAACTTGACGCTAGAAGACACTCTTAACACCCGACGCCCCATGGCCTTAGTTTGCCCAACCGACGGTGTCCAGGCATCCGCCAAGAAATCACCTTACCTCTCCATCCTTTGGTCACCCTGCCCGAGCCTGCAGCACATTTTCTTTAATGAAGTACTCCATAGAGAATCACAGGGTAACCAACATCGTCTTGGCACCCTACATGTGGCCGCCCCAGTGCCGCTGGTGGTGCAGTTCGAGTGCCTACCTATACCTTGAAGAAACTTGGCCCTAACCCCCAAAACTCCCACTTGTAAGAAGTTTACTTACCTGTGAAAACGATAACCGTTTTTTCCCATAGGAACCCATGTTATGAGATTTTGGGCTTAAACTGTTTTAAGTGTTGAACTGTTGTTTTATATGGGGATAACAGTAACTATAACTCAAGGAACTCCTCACTACATTTTGGCCAATTTCCAACAGCTTGGAAGGAGGCCATGCTAGTCCCCATCCTGAAGAAGATGGACGCGGACCCGGCGCAATTCTGTAACTACCGCCCCATCTCCCTCCTCCCTAAACCAGCGAAGGTCTTGGAAAAAGCCGTACAGCTACAACTTGCGGACTATCTTGAGACCAATTCTCTGCTACACGATTCCCAGTCGGGTTTCAGAACTGGTTTCAGTACGGAGACGGCGCTCCTGGAGGTCTCTGAGACGATTCGAGAGTGTGTGGATAGGGGCGAGGAGGCCATGCTGGTCCTCCTTGACCTATCCGCCGCTTTCGATACGGTGTCCCATGAGATACTACTGGATCGCTTAAAGCAGATAGGTTTGGGTGGCTCCGCTCTGTCTTGGATCAGTTCCTTTCTTAAAGGACGTACGCAGAGGGTTCTCCTTAAACCATTTTAATCTGAGAGTAAACCCCTGGTCTGTGGAGTTCCTCAGGGCTCTGCGTTGAGCCCACTGTTTTTTAATGTGCATTTGGCCCCTTTGGCTAGAGTGGTGGAGTCTTGGGGGGTCAGAGTGATCTCCTATGCGGATGATACACAGCTAGTGTTTTCTTTTAGAGATCACTCTGACTCCAGTTTCGCCAGCTTCCGCCACTGTCTTGGCGAAATATGCTCCTGGATGACTTCTAATCATCTTAGGCTCAACACCGATAAGACGGAGGTCTTATTTTTTAATCAAAAAACCACTATACCTTCTACTTTGTGGTAGCCGACCGTGCTTAATCCTCCTCCCATCCCGGTCCAAACTGTTCGCAATTTGGGCTTTCAATTTGATGACGCCCTCTCTTGTAAAACCCAAATAAACAAGGTTACTGCAGCCTGTTTTGGGAAACTGCGCATGATGAGAAAGATCTTCCCATATCTTCCCATGGTTGCCCGCAGAACTGTCACTCACGCCCTTATAACGTCACATTTGGATTATGCCAACAGTCTCCACGCCTGGGCCCCTCTGTATCAAATTGAACGTCTACAAATCGTTCAGAACGCGGCGGCGAGGCTGATTGGCAATATCCCTTACCGTCAGTCGGTCGCATCCTACCGTAAAGAATTACAGCCCCCCCTCCCCATCTCCAGTCGCATCCAGTTTAAAATGCTGACGCTTGCTTTTCGGGCCCTTAACGGGTCAGGCCCGGGATACCTGCGAAAGAGACTTTTACTCTCCCAATCGGTCAGATCCCTGCGGTCTAACAATCTACGTCTTATCACAGTACCTCGATTCCGCCGCTCCAGAATGGGCGGCAGAGCTTTCACAGTTATGACGGCCAAACTCTGGAACAACCTCCCTCTAGACCTCCGGTTCACTCCGTCTGAATCCCTTTTTCGTAGCCGATTGAAGACCTGGCTATTCTCCACCGCATAATTCGGTCCTTTCTTTTTCTAGCCTGCAGTCTACAGCGCCGGGACACCCCCTCGGGGGTAGCCGTGCGCTTTACAAGCTTCATAAATAAATAAATATAACTCAAGCCAAGAAAAGTGTTGTGTGCCTAGTATCGTGAGACCCTTAGGTGTGATATCGAGGCATACCACCCCCCGTAATCGTTGTAATCTGAAAATAATCAACACGTATTCTAAAAGTAATTACTGTGTAATATAACCTGCTTTTTAAAACCATACCAACCTGCAACAATTACAAATCCATTCCCAATTGCATATCTGTATAAAGGTTTACAATTAAAAGTACATTTTACCTACCTGCACCAAGTCCTGCTTTGTTCTAGAAATAAAATACAAGTATACCTGTTATATTTACCCAATTGGTCTGGATTCTATCTCTGAGTGTGTATAATCAGTCCTTGAGTGAGTGAATACAAAAAATGCATAAAACCCTCTCTGGATAAAGCATTCTGCTCGGCCATACTACCAAAAAGTACTTACCTTATTTAGCCTCTTCTATACCTCTGAGGACTCCCTGAACTCTACGATCTATACCTTACTTTGGTATAGTATATACAGAGCCAGCTTTCTACAAGTGGTATCGCACATGCAGCCCAGCTCGAACAAATAGGACTTGAGCATTGCTAGTGCACGCAGTTGCAGCACCTGCTGAAATGCTGAACACTTCCTTGCTACTGGAACAGGTAAGACTTGATACAGGCCTACAGGGCCCCCGGAAAACTCGCTACTGTAGGTCCTTCTGCACCAAAGACTCTTTTGGCTAATTTCTAAGAAAAGGAGTGGACTCTTAAGTAAGGGGTGCCTTACCGCTACTGCCATTTGCCCGCATTGATGCTCACATCGCCTAGGGGGACCTTCAACGCCGCAACTCTTTGCTTCCCGCTTCCAGGGCCGGTTTCTCTCTGCCGCTGCAAGCCTAGCGACACCTGGCGCAGCCGCAGTGAGGGAGGTCCCAGCAGTCCAAGCGTCGGGAAGCCGCCTACGCCGAGTCCGCGCCCGGAGGCGCTTAAGACCAGAGGGGAGCCTCGCGACGCGGGACGCACGCGGGCGACGCCGGGCTAAGCCCGGGCAAAGGAATGTGCCATCTGGGGCCATCCGGGGCCAGAGGAGGCCGGGACGGGCCACCCCCCCTTAACGTTTCCAACGCAGACTGGGACTCAAGCCTAGCTGAGTGAGCTGGAAAGTTGTTAATAACTTAAAGTATTTGATAGCATAAATGTGGGAGTAACATCCTAACCTGGCATTCATTAAGTACTCTTATAGTTCTAAATAATACATGTACATGTTAGAAACTCTTGAATTAGGGGTGAAGTGTTAAGTGTTTAGTTGTATTTTACCTTGTACTATGATCAAAACGACTCGCATGGGGGGGTAGGGGCGGGATGTACGGGGACTTTAGATGCGTATCTCCAACGGATTGAATCAGGGGTGACCAAGGAGATAGAGATTGTAGAGAGGAGGCTCTCACTTGATCCACTTAATCTGATTGTAAATCCGGGTACAGTGTTAGAATCAAATAGAGTCAAACAAACATGTCCCCTAACAACGCATGTGTTAATATCCTCCGCTCCCAAAGAGGATCCTACTCAATGTATACAAATACTTAACTCCCCATGTTCTCCCCTATCCAGTTCTTCCCCCTAACCCCCTTCTACTCGCACAAGACAATCCAGGGCTCCAGTGGGCCCAAGAGTAAAATAATTACCCGGGAAAAGGAAAGCACGCTGTGCTCCCAAAGGTAGCCGCCAAAATTCAAAACAGGCAAGGAACAGAAATCATGCTAATGGGTTGGGGCCACATTTAGATAAAGTTGTGGAATCCGGAAACAATCCTAAGGCACAGGTAGGGAGTTCTTCCATGTCAGGCCCTAGTCCTGTAGGTAACAATCCTGACTTTTTAAAACAAATGGATGATAAGCTCAGGGCACTAATTGATCCAGTCATGGCGAAACTGGATTCAATTGACAGTAGATTAAATGACTTAGAAAGGCATTTACCCAAGAACCATCCGACCATTAATGAGATGCAACATAACGATGATCGGTCTGCTATTGTTCATACTATTCCTCCCACTGGCCAGAGCTGACCCCCTGTGGCCCAAATGGCCAATGTAGTGCCCCCCCCGTCATGCATTAATCCTGGAGTGAAGTTGGGTCCTCGGGGTCCCTTAGAGAGATTACATGGAGTGGGTATTAACTCTTCTAGGGAAGTGTCTCTCCATCTCCCACCGGAAGCATGACCCTATTCTATCATTCTGGCGAACGTCCCGAAAATTACAGATGGCCAGGAGGAGCACTGGTCCTCTCTGAAAAATAAGGCACTTCATTTTTTTAACACAAAAACTGTGCTAGGATATCACCTCTTCAAAGAGTTCAAACTGGTGAGAAGGGTTGCTTGGGTAGGACAATCACGAAAATGTATGGAAGGAGATTGTGTAGTTCTGAGTTTGGGGTCTCCTGAGATAGTGAGGCACATTCTTAGGCAGGCAGGATCCTTTAGGATTCGCCCTGACTGTATTAATATACTACCCTTGGGCTACTTTTATCAACTCCTCACACACTAAGGAACCAAAATAGGAAGAGATCACCCATTTCAGGAAAGTCTACCCCATAGCTCTGTCCCTTTGCAGAATAGATTTGAGCTTCTAAGTACGCTGGATGTCAACTGTTGACTGCCATGCGATCGAGATAAGGATCTCTTTGGATTAAGCCCAGTCCATGCTCATGGAGAGTTGTCATCCATAGGTCTTAGCTCACTCGAAGTTAACCCTCCGACTCCGGTACAAAATGCACGATTGGGGAGATCTGTTAATAACAGCCTGATCCAAGTGCTTTCCCATATTGGGCAAAGATCACCCATTAGAGGGTCATGTGATAGTGGGCCTCATGGTCTTTCTAGAATTGATATTGCTTTCGATGCCACATCCTTGGTCTCATGGAATGTGGCAGGACTCAGAAGTAAGGTAGTTTCACAAGATTGGCTGTCCTATGTAGACAGTAAAGACCTAGTCTTACTACAGGAAACCTGGTTGGTTACACCTGAGTATAGACCAGGTTATCTCAACTTTTTCAAACCAGAGACTCCCAGTTTGCGGGGGAGACCTAAGGGGGGCTTAACAATCTGGGCTAGATAGGACAGTAGATACACAGTCAAGGAATTGGACACTAATAGCAATGATATCCTACTGTTACAAATTCAGTGCCCTGAGTCTAAGGCTCTTTTTTTTTTTATATTTACTCAAGGGGTATGCCGGGGGGTAAACGCTCGGATACTATTGAACAGTTGGAATGACTCCTTGCGCTGTATAACGGAAAAGGTAACATCTTAATAGCGGGAGATTTCAACTGTTGCTTCGAACCCCTCGATAGTAACGATATAGATCTCACCACGGAAGAAGACCGCCCAAGGGACATTCCCCAATTGTTGATACCGCCCATTAAAAAATGGACGGAGGCTGCGCTCAAGCTTAAAGTACTATGTGTAGAGCATGGGTTAAGGGCGACAAATGGGAGAACAGTCTTTGATAAACTAGGGGCTTTTACTTTTACCAATGCTAAATTTAAGAGCCGTATTGATTACATCCTCACTAACAAAGAGAATTGGCCCAATATCAAGGACATGACGGTAGCTGAGAGAGTCGAAAGTGATCATGATCCACTGCTTTTTTTTTTCACAACCGTGTTTATTAGAAGTTTAAGCAGATCAAATGTACAGTCCTCCAAAATCAGGAGAACACGTCAGTGGGCAATATACAATAGAATATACATACAGCCCAAACTTTTAACTAGCTCCCACCCGCCCCATTATCCCCCGTAACTGTAACATTCCCCACTACCCACCCCTTATCCCGCCCTAACCCGATGCACGTGATCACAATCAGCTGCAGTACACATATGGAAACACAACTAAGTGTCTTGGAGCTATCGAGGCCCCGAGGTCTCAATCAGTGGATAGACTATCATCTGTGTCAGTGGGGGGCTCCAATGTCAGGTCTCTGTAGTCCGCCCACCGCTTCCAGATCTTGTAATGTTTCCGAGGGCAGCCCCTGGCCTCAAACACTGGCAATTCCAGCCCCATGAGAAAATCTAAGCCCGCCCTCCAGGCGCTAAGTGGGGGAGCGCGGTCACTCTTCCAGGCCCTCGCCAGATCCCTCTTGGCCACAACGAGGCCCAGCAGGAGGAGATGGCGCTTATAGATGTTACCACCCACTTGATCTAGGATATGAAGAAGACCCAATCTAGGTGTACGAGGAAGATCCCATCCCAGCACCTCCGATAGGCAGTCCCACACACCACTCCAGAACCGGACCAGGCCCACACACGACCACACAGTATGCACCAATGTGCCTCTCTCAGCCCCGCAGCGCAGGCAGTCTGGGGAAGCAATAAGGCCCGCCCTCCACAGTCTCTCTCTGGTGTAATAGGCCCGATGCAGGTATTTATATTGTATGAATCGCAATCTCACTGCTATAGCCGCGCCTCGGGGGGACTCTAGCGCCTCCCGCCAGTCATCCTCATCTAACGGACCAACATCCACCTCCCAGGAGGCCTTCAACGACACAAGGGAAGAGGAGCAGTGAGTGACCAGTGTTTGGTAGATTTTTGAGACTTTTTTATCCCCCAGGTCTCCCATGAAGAGCTTAGCTTCCACGGGGCTAAAGTCCGGAAGCTGGTCCAGCTCCACCAGACTCGGCGCCAGAGCATGACGAAGCTGTAGATATTTAAAAAACTGGGTCTTGGGCATGTCAAACTCAGTACTGAGTGCTTGAAAGGATTTAAGGGTAGTCCCGGTAAGGACATGACCAAGCGACGAGATCCCTATGGAGTCCCAGCCACTAAACCCTTGCAGTGAGGCCAGCGCAGGGAGCTGTCCGTTATTCCACAGTGGAGTTTCGGCCGTCAGTCGTCCCCACCATCCCATGCGACGCAGTACCTGTCTCCAAATCAGGAAGACTACTTGAGACACTTGTGGCAGTGTCTTCCGCCGCCCTGCCGAATACAAGAGTGTATGGAGCGTGGCATCTCCCATCAGAAAATGTTCCAGGGCATATGCCGGATCGTCACGTCCACCGTACCACCACTCATTTAAAACCAACAAATGAGAGGCCTGGTAGTATGACAAGATGTCTGATGTTGCGAGACCTCCACAGTACGTGGACAAAAAGCAAGTCCGCAGTGCTACCCTAGAAGCACCCCCAGCCCATAAAAAGCGGCCTAGCAATGAATTCACACGACGGAACCACTGCGGGTCCACTCTGTGTGGATGATTTTGTAGCTGGTACAGTAGTCTAGGGAGGGCCACCATCTTAAATATAGCAGATCTGCCATAGATATTAAGAGGCATGCGCGACCACGTTTTGACGTCGGATTGAACCCTGTCCCACACCGGTTGTATGTTACGCTCCCACGCAATTGCAGCAGACTCTGATAGGAAGACTCCCAGATATTTCAGTCCACCAATCGCTACCTGCAGATCCGATGCCCAAGGAGACACCTCGGGCCGGCCCCCCAGCACCCAAAGAGTCGATTTGCGCGGGTTGAGGTAGAGTCCCGAGACGTCACCGAAAATGCGCAGTATCTCCAAAATTCGCGGGCCCGAACGATCAAGGTCTGTCAAAAAGAAAAGGACGTCATCCGCATATAGCGCGATCCTGTCTGTGAGGGCCGCACTCCATACAAAGCCACGAAGCTGCGCGTCAATGCGCACCCACGCAGCCAGTGGCTCCATGACCAGCGCAAAGAGATACGGGGACAGAGGGCATCCTTGCCGGGTCCCCCTAGCAACCGGAAATCTCTCCGAGATGGCCCCCGAAATACGTACCGAGGCGGTGATGTCAGTGTACAGCAGTTTGACGTATGAGACAAAAACTGGACCCAAATTGAGGCGCGGTAATAGAGCAAAAAGGTAAGCCCAGCTGACAGAATCAAACGCTCTGTCGATGTCAGCCAGTAGGAGCGCCGCCCGCTCCTCAGTCGCCCTCATCGCACCCACCGCTACCTGTGCCCGTCTGATGTTGTGCCTTGCCGCTCTGCCCGGCATAAAGCCCGCCTGATCCGGGTGGACCAGATCTGCTATGTATGGGAGGAGACGATTCGCCAACGCCTTAGCCAATAATTTGGCTTCAAAATTAATGAGAGATATTGGGCGATACGAATCGTGCCTGTCAGGGGGCCTGCCCAGTTTCTGGAACACCACAATCTCAGCCTGACGCCAGTCCACCGGCAAGCTACCACTCTCCCGCGCTGCTTCCAAAGCCTGTCGATAGTGCGGTCCCAGCTGCAAATGAAATTTTTTGTAAAATTCACTGGGAAAGCCACTCGGTCCGGGCGCCTTACCAGTGTTGAGTTGTCCCAGCGCGTCGCCCAGTTCCTCCGCCGACAGGGGAAGGTCTAGAGCCGTCCTGGCTTCATCCGATATCTCTCTGGGGGGGAGGTCAGCTATAAATTTGTCGATTGCCTCCGGTGGGAGACTATCTCGTGGGGCGTATTGTACCTTATAGTAGTCGGCAAAGCTCGCCGCAAGGGCAGCAGGGTCCGTCATGGCAATCCCCTCTCCGTCCGTGAGGCCCGGCAGAGAGATCGGCTGCAGAGTTTGCTGACACAACCGGTGGAGCATTGTGCAGGACTTGTCGCCCCATTGGTACACCCTGCTCCGCGTGGCCAGCCAGGCTTGTCGAGCCTCGTCCAGTAGGACCGAGGCATATGATTGCTGCGCCTGTAGGAGCAGTCTGAGCGCCACATCGCCATTATCCCCTCTACACCGCTCCTCTAATGCTCTCACCTTGGCCGCAGCTGCCACCGTGGCCTCCTGGCGCTTCCGACGGGCGGTAGCACACCAGGCGATGTCTACGCCCCGCAATGTGGGTTTCATGGCTTCCCAGACCGTCACACTATCCACGCCTTCGGTCAAGTTCTCCTGCCAATATTGGGCTATCGCTCCGCGCATGTGTGTCGTATAATCTGTCTGTTGGAGATGCCACGAAGACATCCGCCAACGGAACGGCTGGTGCGGTTTACGCAGTTCAATCCGTACCGCGACCGGAGAGTGGTCCGACAGTCCTCGAGGTTGTATCACGGCCTGCTTCACCCTATCGAGGAAGGCCCCAGGTACAAACACACAGTCCAACCTGGAGAAGGAGCCATGCACTGCTGACACATACGTGTATTCACGCGTCCTGACATGTAAATGCCTCCAAACGTCCACCCAACCCATCAATCATTGCTTTCAGACGTGTAGGGGTAGGCGCTACTGCGGCCACTTGCATTCTCTGTCTGTTCAGACCCACATCCACCACGTCATTCCAGTCGCCCCCTATCACAGCCAGGCAGTCCGGAATTTCTGCCCACAATTCAAACAGGCGCTCCGCCAGGGACCACTGCAGGGGTGGGGGAGCATATACACTGCCGAACACTACAGGTTCTACACCAATCATGCCCTTGACAAACACATACCGACCCTGGGGATCGAGCCAATGGCGTTCGTGAGTATAAGACAGTCGTCGATGAATGAGGATAGCTACCCCTCTCGAACCCCTGGTAAAGCCTGCGTGGAACACCTGGGTATAGCCAAATCGTTGCAAACTCAGTATCTTCGTTCCCAACATATGCGTCTCCTGCAATAACATGACATCCGCTGAGTCCCTCTTACCCCAGCGCAGCACTGCTCCCCGTTTAATTTTGTCCAGCATTCCCCTGACATTCCAACTGAGAATTCTCATGGAGCCACTAACAGGCGCCTTCTCTGGGGAATCACCCATAGTCTCGGTGGGAGAGCATCTGAAAACCCCCGGACCTAGCCCAAGCACCTTGTATTACAGAAATCACAGCAGCAAAAATCACGTGCATCCCTGCCCAACCACCCCGTACCCCCCCCACCCTGTCCACCAATACAACTCCCCCAACTACCAAACCTCCGCCTATCCCCCCTCCCCCACCCCTATACCTCATGGAACACTGAAGTACCTGTCGCGGCATAAAGAGCTTCAGGCCCAAAACAGAGCGCCCAAAGCCACCCATGCCAATGGATCCCCCCTACTCTCCCCAACTAACAGTACCTCCCCTTAGGGCCCCCCCTCGAACGTGAGAGGATTAGGCCGCCCATGGGTCAGTACCCCGAGCCCCATTAATCACATGTGACCCACCGCTTAAGCGCAGCGGGACAGTACTACAACAGATACTACGCCCTTCCTGCGTCCAGCCATGGCCTAGATCTCACCACACCATGCGCCAGCCCATCAATCAGGAATTCTACCCCCATGGCCACCAGCAGAGGCTAGTGACGAAATGTCGCTCAGGAGGCAGGAATGGGGCTCCACGGCCCTCAGGTCCCAGTCCCAGACTGAGCAGTGTCCGACTGCGCACCATCCAGCCGGCCACCCCCGGATTGGGAGCGTCGCCGTGACCGAGACTTCCTGTGTCTCCTGTTCCTGTTGGAAGATTCGCCTCTCTCTTGCGACGACCCACGCGATGCTCCGGGGTTCAGGCCCGGCTGGGCATTCGGTCGGATCCTGACTGTCTCGTCTGTCCAGCTAAACACCGCCTCCGGGGTGTCGAAAAAGTGGGTCTTGGATTGAAACACAACTCTTAGACGAGCCGGGTACAACAGTGAATATTGTATTTTCAGTCCACGCAATTTGGCTTTCGCATCTTGGAAGGATCGGCGCTGCTGCTGCACCAGCTTGGTATAATCTGGGAAAATCATAATCCTGTGGCCCTGGAACAACAAGTCCTCCTTGGCTCTCGCTTCTCGAAGTATAACGTCCCTGTCATGAAAGTTGAGGATTTTAGCGATGATTGGACGTGGTCGCTCTCCTGCCGGCGGTTTCTGCGCTAGGGCCCTATGGGCGCGCTCCACTACAAAGCAGCGCGACAGGACGTCTGGGGGAAGCCAACTCTCCAACCAGTGTGTCAAGAACGCATCCATGGATCCCTTCTCACAATCCTCTGGAAAGCCCACGAAGCGCAGATTATTTCTTCGCGCCCGCCCTTCCGCATCCTCAACACGGAGCGCCAGCCCCTTTTGGATCCTGGCCATGTCCTCCACCTTTTTCTTGAGGGCCACCACATCATCTTCCACCCCTGTAATCCGAGTTTCGGTTTCTGTGATGCGGGCCACAGCATTGCGGAGATCTTGACGCAGCAGCATGACATCGGCTCCAACCGCACCTATTTTGGCATCAAGCATGTCTCTGGATTGCGTAATGGCGGCCATTAGGGCCGCATTATCAGGACCTGTGCCCTGGCTACCTCCGGAGGCCCCGGATCCTCCACTGGGTCCCGTGAATTTATCGATCGGCCCTTGTTTGGTGGAACCAGTGCCGCCCCCACCTCTCGTCATGTTTAGGGGTAATGAAGAGGGCCTCTCAGCCCTTGCGGTGGGTCCTACGCCGACAGCAATCCAACAGCAGCGTCCACTTGGGGGGCCCAGGAGACTCCGTCAGGGCTTGAGCGCCGTCCCCAGTGGGCACCCCCAGATCACGGGCACCGCAGCCAAGCCCCGGGTGGCAAGCCCCGGTGGGAGCGCAAAACAGGACAGTCTCTTCACTTGCTCAGGGCCTCCAAGGTCTCGGTCCGGACCTCACCCAGGACCCACGAGCCAGGGCACGCACAGTATAGTCTCAAGACACTGGGGCATCCAGCCCCGCCGTCCTCCTGGCCACCCCACACCCCACTCGTGTCTCACAGCAGCAGATGAGGCAGGGCAGGCACTTGGGTCCTCAAACTGAATAGCCCAGATCACCACTCGGGCCACATGTCTCTTCACAGTGCCTTAGAAGCAGGGCCACCAGAGGGGAGGAGGAGGGGGGGGGCACTCACTGTTCGTCGCGGACTATCTGTGGACGACCTCCAGACACCACCCGGGCAGTAGGCACTATATAGCGTCGTCGATTCACCACTCCATCCAGCACTGCAACACCAGTTCTAGCCCTCCAAATTCGACGTGGCGTTCAACCTTCCAGCACTCTAGCTGCACTGTGCCCACACCCTCGTCCAGGAGCCAATGAAGACGCCGCCCGGCCGGGGCCCACCAAACTTGAGGCCCCGGCGTCCCCAGGGCCAGGCAGGCCTCAATCTCACTCCGAAGCCCCCAGTGTCCGAGGCAGGATCCAGCGGGGGACTCCCTCCGTTGCTTCACCGGCCCCAAGCAGTCCCGGAATCCGGCCAAGGGAGGCGCGCCTCAAAACGCACGTTACTGGCAAAACACTAGGCCGCCGGGCCCCAGCTGCAACCCACCTCCTCGGGCTCCTCCTGTATGTGCCCAGCGGTCTCCACGCACAGTAGGTGCCACACCAACACCAGGAGTGAGCCTCAGCGACCCCCGGTCAACTTGACTCGGACCGGCCCGGGGTCGCGAAACTCGAGGCCCCGGCCGCCCGGGGTCCGCACAGGCCGCGGCGCCTCCACGCCGTCACCGGATCGCCTCGGTACAACCTCCGACTCCTCAGGTGTTCCCAGTGGGTCCCGCTAGCTCCGGCACCGCAGTCTCCGGGCGGGGAGTCCTCCGACCGGCCCGACCACTGGCCGTCGGTCCCCCCTCCCGAAAATCGAGGCCCCGGCTCCGCCTGTGGACAACAGGCCGCACTGCGCCGCCAACAATCACGGGTCACTGGAGCGGCCGATGGAACGGGGCGGCACACCGGAGAGGTCTGGGTGCCACCCGGAACACACCCAGCACAGGTAGGGCAGTTTACGGGCTCGGGGGCCAGGATAATGAGCGGATAAAGTGCGGGCCGGCGGGAGCTCCTCTAAGCTGCGACCGCCATCTTCGCCCTCCAAGCCACGCCCCGTGATCCACTGCTTTTAATCTTTCAGCTATTCACATCTAGTCACCGAGAGTTACTTCCCGAGGGTGTCGATATTGTCCTCTCAAACGATACAAGGAGAATAAAATGGGCACATTGTTTACTGAGGGAGGAGAATATAGTGGCAATGAGGGAATTGACGGTACAGGCAACAATTGATCTCCAAGAATCACTTACTCAGGAGGATGAGGTGGTAAATGTCATACCGATCCATACTAATTTTTTTAAACTATTATTCAGGGAATTTTTTTATAAAAAAGGTCTCTATTAAACAGAATAGGCCTGCAAAAAAGGAAGAACAATGGTATGGGAAGTCATGCAGGGCTGCGTATAAAGCCCTAGCAGAGGCAGTCAAAATAAAAGATGGGGATAGAATCAACAACGCCCGTCTCCTTTATAAAAAAGTTCAATATGATGCTAAACGAGCCTGGGATGAGGAGTACTGGAGGGAGCTGTATTCTGCCAGTAAAGAACGATCAATGGGCACTTTTTGGGATATGGTTAAATGGGGGCGGGGGATTCAGCGGGGAGAACCAATCAACCATGTCCCGCCCGACCTCTGGGTTTCACATTATGCAACGCAGTTTGCCCCTACGGAAACTGTTACTGAGATGGATGTAGATCTTGTCCTCTCTAACAGGGATATTATCCCGTTACATTTTGGAAGAACAGAGGTTGAAAAAATATTTAAAGTTATCCCGAAAGGAAGAGCTCCAGGTTTGGACCAAGTACCAGCAGATTTATTTATGCACGACAAGGAGGTCTGGGCACCATACATTCAAACCCTAGCAATTGGTATTGCCAAAGGCTCACCCATACCGGCCACCTGGAAGGGTGCCCAGATCATCCCGATCTTTAAAAAGGGGGAGCGCACGGATCCAGGAAATTATAGGCCGATAAGTTTAATAGATTGTATACAGAAGGTGATAGCAAGGCTTGTTCTGCAGAGAATCCAAGGGTGGATTGAGGACGAAGAAATACTGTCACCTTTCCAAGCAGGGTTCTGCAATCACACTAGTACAATAGACCAAGTTTTTAGATTTGTTTTGTTATACTGGCGTGTGGTACTGTTGGGAGGGGCACGCTCTTTGCGGCATTTGTCGACCTCAAGTCTGCTTTTGACATGGTGCCACGGGCAAAAATGTGGAATGTTTTTGTAGATCAGGGTATGCCACTAGATATCTTGTCCTTTTTAAAGAAACTACATGAGGACAATTTTGCCCAAGTACGCTGGAACCAGCAGGGGAATGTAACAGATAAGTTTCCGATTTCCAGGGGAGCTCGCCAAGGGTGCGTACTAGCTCCGACCCTCTTTTCACTTTACATCAACAGGGTGATCACGTATTATGTGAACCATCCCACTGATGCCCCCAAGCTGGATGGTAAATTGATCCCCCTGCTGATGTTCGCAGGTGACACCTTATTAATTTCTAAAACACAGCAAGGCCTTCAAAAGGCTATAGATTTATTTGAGGTATTCTGCGAGGACCACGGACTTTCTATCAATGTGAGTAAGACCAAGTTTATGGTCCTTCATAAGAACAAGCATGTGAGAGGGAGAGTGGTCATGAATGGCGTTCAGTTGGAACAGACCCATGTTTTCTCGTATTTAGGGATAACACTGGGCTTGAAACTAGAATGGACACACCACATTAACCAGCTGGCTACTAAGCATGCCCAGTTAGCAGGTACTCTTACAAAAGAGTTATTTCTCTCCCACACTCGTCCAATTGCTCCAACACTTAAGATCTACGATGCAAAGGTTGGTGCTGCGGTCCTCTACGGGGCTGAACTGTGGGGGTATAGTAACCTTGCTTTACTGACTAGTGCCCAAAATACATTTTTAAGGGGCGTAACGGGCCTTCCAGCATCCACTCCCTTACTCCCACTCTTTTATGATTTGGGATGTCAGCGTCTGGAGGACTTGGCCCGATATAGACCGGTGGCATACTGGAGGAGATTGTGGGTCACTCCTGATCTCTCCCAGTATGCATGGGCATTTCTCGAAGTTAGAGACACAGACAAGGCCCACAAAATCCCATGGATGAGGGAGGCAAGGGCAATATATAACGCCATGGGCCTAGGCTGTCTGTGGGAAGATCCAATAGCAAATGCATTCCCGCCTAGGAAAGTTTTTATAGAATTGTATTGGAGCATGGTATCTCTGAGTAGGTTCAGTTAATGTACTAGTCTGTCTCTCACTGGGGTCTACTTGGAATTAAAAGATGTACCTACTCTAGAGGGTTACTGGGATTGGATTACCGTTCCAGGGGTTAGCAAGCGGTACCATCAATTTAGGGTTGGGACCGTCCCTATAAACTCCTTTACTTGTAAATGGAACGATAGTTCCAAATCCAGTTGTCCCTTCTGCCCTACACAGCGGGAAAGTATTGCGCACATTTTATTTATCTGCCCAGAGTACAAAGCACCACGGCAGGTGTGGTTGAAGCCCATCTGCTTGAAGATGGGTCTCACCACTGGCTGTGAGTCCTTGAGAGTTCTTAAGACCAATAGCTCTCAGCCCGGGGTTATTGCTGTTGCAAAGTTCTTACAATGGATGTGGATAATTCGAGCACGCAAATTAAGCTTCTAATGATCTTTTATGGGCTCAAAATATTTTATGATCTTGCTGCTAAAAAAATTATATGGGATATTAATACCATATGGACCTTCCGTTTTGCCTGTGTTCTTTTTAATCCTTTTAAAGTAACTAAATGTGTATATAGATGATATTTAAATGAATTTTCTGATACAATTTATTGCACATAAATTATTTTTTTAGAAGATGGATGGACTGACTTAACTACCTCTTCCCTCTGATGTTTTAAAGTGTAATGCAATTGGGTAAATGAACTGTAATGTTATTGGTTTTTATTTGTTATTTTAAAATATATATGTGTGTCTTTTATGATGTAAACATCGAAATAAAGACTTTATGAATGTATAGTAGTGAGCCTTCCCTGGATGCTGCACCAGTGAATAGAGAATAACCCCAATCACAGTACGAGAGTCAGATGTGACAGGGATTTGTCATTGAAACACTAGAGGCCTGCCCTACTACTTTTTAACATGAAAATAAGTATTTGACTTGACATTGGTTTATTGATATTGCTGTGAACTCTAAGTTATGAGTCATTTTCACTAAACTGTATTTATACTCCACCCCACACGAGGGAGCCTTAGACTGCTCAACCTTAGCTACCACTGAGAGAAAAGTGCAGAAGGGGTATTTGGCCCATTTGCTCAGAAGCCATAGTAAGTTGAGCCCAGGTGCATAGGAGTAAAAGGCCTCAACCATCATGGTTGGGCCCTGTATCCTCTGTGGCCCTCTGAAAGGGGTTCTGACATGCTTTTTTAGGGAGTTGCAGATTGAAGTACTTTAATACATTAATACCTCTCCATAACAATTTACACTCCTTATTGTAAATGAGGTTATCATCCTTGTAATAGTCCCAGTCGTTTATCTTTGTTCTGCCCAGATGGAAGTGGCATTTCTAAAAATATTTGTTACGGGAAAAGACTAGCTCCACCAGAGTAGCCCCCTTTCACGACCTCTGTGCCCAGCTTTCTCTATACCTCAATAACAATCATGACAATCTACTAAAACTTCAATCTCAAAAAGGACCCTTCCAACCTCATAGCCCTCCTGCTCATCTCTACCAACACAGAGGGGATCACCCTCCGTACCAGGTACACCATCACCACTCAAACTGCAATGACCGTGCAGTCCATACACTCTGGAGCTCCCATGGTGCCCTCACCACATCTTCATTAAAGGACCTATCAGCGCAGCCCTCACTCCGCTCCTGAAAAACTCAATCATCACAGCTGCCTACATGGATGCCTGAAAACATGACACAGTACACCTCACCCACCCCCCAGACACTCTCACCCCCCCTTTAGATCCCCCTCCCTTCAGAAACCTTCAGAAGACCTGAAAGCGCTACTACAGCCTAGCTCCCTTCTACCCTAGCCAGAAAAAGTCAAGGAAAAGATGATAACCTAAACAAACACCTAGCCACCAACCTCACTGACAATCACCTCCTTGACATCATTCAATCTGGATTCAGGCCCAAACACTGGACAGAGACAGTTTTGCAGTATGAATCCTTTTCTGGATTCACATGCTGTGCATCATTCCGTCATCTAGTGATTGGGTTAAAAATAGTCTTTGTTTTCTTGTTTTTCTTTTTGTTTTGGGCGTCGTCGACCACCATTTGGTGCAAGGTCGGTCCCCTGCGTGACGCCATACAGCGCCCCGGAGGTCGTTGTACATAGTAGCCATCTTCGGATTTTTTTTTCTGTCTTTCAGTCTTATAATATTTTTAGATGGTACCTTAGTGAATTGCTAGTTATAGTTCCCCACCTTCTTGTATTCCTTGTAGGGGAGGCTGGGTGGGTTGCATGTGAATCCAGAAAACTTGTCATGCTGCAAAACTACTCCTATTGGTAAGTAACCATTTTGTTTGCAGTGTGAATCCATTTCTGGATTCACATGCTGTCCATCAGATTACATAGCGGTTTCTCCCTTTTTGGGGAGGCTGTAGTAAGAGGAAGACTTAGCGAACAGGTGTTGAAGTATGTTTTGTCCTACTTGGGCTTCCTTATTCATGTGTATGTCCACACAGTAATGCTTGGTAAAAGTGTTTAGGGATGCACATGTTGCTGTAGCACTTATAGTGTCTATTGGCACATTGGCCATGAATGCTAGAGTTGCTCCTTTCTTACTAGTTGAGTGAGCTTTGGTTCATATGCTTAGTTTTACCTGCGGTGGTATAGCATAGTTTGATGGTTTGAACTATCCATTGTGCAGTTATTGCCTTTGTGACGGGCGTCCCTGTCTTGGTATGTGAGTAAGCAACAAACTACTGTTTGCTTTTGTGAGATTGTTCTGTTCTCTGTAATAAAGCCCTCCTTACATCCAGGGTATGGGTCTCTCTTCCAATTTTGTTTGTGGTTTTTTAAGAAGACTGGTAGGAAAATGCTTTGATTCAAGTGATACTTGGACACAACCTTTGATAAGAATTGAGGATTAGTTCTGAAGATAACCTTGTTTTTATGGATTTGAATGTATGGTTCTATGGTTAATGCTTGTAGTTCACTTACTCTTAGTAAGGATGTAATGGCTAGTAGGAATGCCATTTTTAAAGTGGTGTTTGAGGTCCGCTTTGTGCTTGGGCTCCAATGGTTCTGTCATAAGTTGCGTGAGGACTGTATTTAAACTCCGGATGTGGCCTGGTGGTGTCCTTGGAGGTGCCATTATTTTGGATCCCTCTAGGAATCTCTTTATGACAGGTTTTATGAAGAACCTCTTGCATGATTTTTCCCTGATGTAGGCTATGATAGCTGCGAGGTGTACTTTTAGGCTTGAGTAGTTGATGTGGCTGTCTAGGAGGTGTGTTTCATATATGATCTCTGTTTCTTGTGTGGAGATTGAGTCCATAAGGAGGATTGCCGTGCACCAAGTGGTTCACTGTTTCCATTTTGCGGCATAGAATTGCCTTGTGGTTTGTTTTCTTGCCTCTTTTAGAATTTCCATTGTTCGCTGAGGCACGTTTAAGTGACCAAACTCTACGTATTCAGGTGCCAGGCCGCTAGGTGTAGCGTCAGTGGCTCCTGGTAGAAGATTTGGCCCTGTTGCATTGTTAGTAAGTCCTTGTTCGCTTTGAGTTTGATTATTTGTCCCTTGGACAGCTCTAGCAGACTAAAATACCAAGTTTGTCTGTCCCATTGTGGAGCAATGAGAATTACGTTTGTCCCTGGTTTTCTTCCTTTTTCTAGGACTCTTTGGATTAGGTGTATCAATGGAAAAAAATATGCAAATGTCCCTGACCAATCTGACAGGGCAATCCCTTTTGACAGGTAGTGATGAAACCTGGAGGCAAAGAACTGGCATTTCTTGCTCTGTATTGTCGCATACAGGTCTATCTCTGGGGTCCCCCAGAGTTTGAAGATGTATTGTATTGTCTTGTGTTTCAATTCCCACTCGTGGGAGCAGCTGTTATGCCTGCTCAGTTGATCTGTTCCTGGTAGGTTGTTTGCAGATTGATTCCTTGTATAGTTGCCCATTTCCAGATCTGTTGTGCTTGCTTGCTGAGTGGGATTGGCTTCTTACCTCTCTGTTTGAATCAAGACAGTGTTCTTGCAAGTGTGTTTCTCAAACGCCTTCAGTGCTAGGAGGACTGTTTTCATCTCCAGGTAATTGATGCATTTTATGGAGTTTAGGTCATTCCACTTGCCTTGTATTTTCATTTGGCCGAGGTGCACTCCCCACCCACTGTGTGATGCATCTGTTGTGATTGTCACAGAGGGAGTTGGGCTTTTGAATGATCTGCCTAGTGCTATGTTCCTGGATGTCCATCGTGGTATTGTTAATTGCAGTTTCTGCGTAACAATCACTAGATCCTCCCAACTGTCTGTGGCCTGTGACAAGTTGTTGGAAAGCAATTCCTGGAAGGGTCGCATATGGATGAATGAGTTGGATGCATGATGCCATCATGCCCATGAGTTTCATGACTGTCCTCACTGCCAGAGATTGACCCCTCTGGTAAAGTGAAGTTTCCTATCTGATGGCTTGTTTTGCGTTTGATAAGCTTGTACGAGTTTTGAGTTGAGTCTTGCACCTAAGAAGGTTTTTTCTAGTTCTGGCTTTGTGGATGACTACTTGTGATTTATTGAGAATCTTTGTTTCTGGAATGTGAGGGTTACTGTTTGAACATGGCTGTGACATTTTTGTTTTGTATTTGCTCTTATAAGCCATTCGAGTAGATAAGGGTAGACGTTTATTCTATCTCTTCGTAGGTGTGCTGCAACTGCGGCTAGGCACTTTGTGAAGACACATGGTACTGATTTTATTTGAAAAGGTACTACCTACAACTGGTAGTGTGTTCCTTCGCGGAAAGATCTGAGATCATTTCTGTGGCTTTAGTTCATGGGGATGTGCAGAATCTTCTTTGAGGTCTATTGTTGCCATGTAATCTCCTTTTTGAATTTGCTGTATTATTTCTTGAAGTGTAGTCATTTTGAAATGTTGCGTCTGATTGAACTTGTTTATGAACCCTTCAGGTCTAATATAGGCCTCAGTGTAAGGTCTTGCTTGGGAACTAGGAATTATGGTGAGTACTTTCCCTTGAAAAGGCCTTCCTTTGGTACAGTTTCTATTGCTTGATTTTGAAGATGCTCCTTAATTTCTGATCTCATCTGCGTGAGCTCTGACCTGAGATGGTACTTTATTATTGGAGGGTTTGCTGGTGGTGTCTTTGTCATCTCTATGCAATACACGTACTTTATCAAATTTAATATCCAATTGTCTGTAGTGGTATTCTGCCATTGTTGCAGGTATTCTGCTATCCTTCCCCCCACTGGTGTTGTGTGTGGGTCCTTTTTTTGTGCACAAGTCAATTCGATTGAGCTCCTCTTCCTCTGGAGGGCTGGCCTCTGCCTCTTCCCCTTCCTTGACAGGACTGCTTTGGCTGTTATTGCCAGTTTTGATATCCGGTCTGTTGACTTTACTCTTGCCTTTGTCCCTTGGCCCTGTTGTGGATGAGGCATTTGTTGTCCCTGTGCAAAGGCTCCTCTTCCTGTGGGTTTCCTTTCGCTAAACCTTCCTCTTTTGAAGGCTCCTCTTAGTTGCAGGGCTCCCATAGCTCTTGCAGTTTCGTTTTCTTTCTTTATCTGTCGACATCTTTCCTGAACAGAGCGTCCCCTGGGAACGGTCTGTTAATGATTGAGGTCTGCACCTACTGCTTAAAGCTGGATATGTGTAGGCAGGCGTGTCTCCTTAGTGTGGTATCTCTACACATTTGTCTGCTGGCCGTGTCGGCTGCGTCGAGTGCTGACTAGGCATGTATTTGCTATATTCTTGCCTTCCTGGACAATGGATTATGCCCTTTACCTGTCTTCATCTGGGAGCTTGTTGATAAGCTCCTTGATGTCATCCCACTGCTGGCTACCATAAATGTTTAACAGGGCGTTTGAGTTTGTGATGCGCCATTGAGTTACTGCCTCCTTCTCTATTTTTCTGCCCACCATGTCAATTCTTTTGCTCTCCTTTTCTGGAGGTGGGCCAGTGTTGGAGAAGGAGTTCCCCTCTTCCTTGCTGTGGTGACAATGTTAAAGTCAGGCACGGTATTTCCCTGTATATACTTAGGATCTTTGGAGGAGGGTTTATACTTCTTCTCAACCCTTGGTGTCACTCCTTTGACTGAGGCTGGCTTTTTGAAGGCTTCCTTGCCTTGGTCCAGGATGCTTGGTAGCATCGAAAGATACTGTGTACCCTTCTTGGCAGGGGCTAATGTCTCTAAGAGGAAGTAGGTTTCCTCTTTCTCCTCTTCGAGGGCAACCCCGAAAGAGTCAGCTGCTCTTTTCACGAAGCCGTTATAGAAGGCAATGTAATATGGAGGAGAAAACTTAGAGGGATAGCAGCATGTTTCCCCTTCTGGGCTTTCGATGTCGAGGTCTTTCCTTCATCCTCGAAAGTCTCAGAGGCTTCTTCTTCCTTGGGGACTGATGTACTCTTCGACATCCTCTGAGCGTCGTTCAGGAGTTTGAAGCGAATCGAGGATTTCTTCTTCCTCTTGGGCATCTTCTGTGCCTTTGGCATCAACATTTTCTGTGTCGACAGTGGGAATTGCAGGGATACGGAATCCCTTGAGGGATTCGCCAATCTCCTTTTTTTGGAGGAGTGCCGCCATTTCTGCCTGGGGGCGTTTTTTTCTTCCTTTCGACCTCGAGGGCTCTGTCTGCGTCTTTGACCAGAGATTTACTATTCTTTGGAGTGGTGGACTCGAAAACGGCGTAGCTTACTTTGAGGGTTTGTGCTCGACCTTCGACTTTATCGCCTTATGTAATCTTACCTCATCGGAATACCTCAGCAGGGTTCTGTGGGATTCTTTGGATTGCAGCTGACCTTCGATCACCTTTTCCTTCGGCGTCGGGGCTGCCTTAGGTTGTGCCTTTTTATTGTGTCCCATGGGTTCCAATGGGTGTGACTGTCTTACGTTGTCTGTCTTTTACTCAGTGTCTATTGCCATCTTTTTCTGGATGCAATTGCTCTCGGTGTCTCCTTCGAGAGTTTCGACATCTGACCCTTTGTGCATCAACTCAGCTTGGACCTCTCGATGTTCGTCGCTGGAGAAACCGCATTTCTTCAAGGAAGGTTTCTTCTGCCCTTGAGACATCATTACGTAATGGCCCTCTCTTTGCTTTTGACGTGCCCTGAGAGTCTTGGAGTGGAACACAGTGCAGGCCTCACAATCCTTGTCTTTGTGATCCTTTGGCAGACAGATATTGCACATGTTGTGTGAATTCCACTGGGTGAATTTGTGGTGGCACTTGGGGTAGAATTTGAAGGTGGTATTTTCCATGGCTCTTACCTCGCCATTTGTCGAACTATGCATAGTTGCATAGTGAAGGTGTTTGGTATTGAAGATGTCGTCTTCGGAGGCCAGTTGTGTTCTCCGGTCTCGTAGTATATGTTCAATGTTAGTTTCTCTTCAAATCTCGAGTTTTTTCAGCTATTTTTTGGAGCGTCCCCTCTTGCTTCCAGACCCAACGGGGTCTTGCACCTAGTCAGCTTTCTGATAGCGAGTCCACCCTTCATGCTGTGTGTGCCTTGAGCGCACATCAGGTTCAGTATGATTGCAGCGCCACCTCATGCACCATTTCCCTTCACATTGACACTGATACCACCTCGGAAGGACTAGCAGCTCTTTGAGCAGAATCCACCTCGACTGAGGCTGCGCGCAGCTCTGACCAGCACACCACTAACAGGCAATTCTTCTGATTGTGACACTTTGCCCATACCACACCGTAGGGCCCAAACTCTGCACTTTTCAGCACTGACTTGGAGAGTGACAATTATGACATAAAGGGGAGGATTATATTCCATAATATGCTGAGGAGAAGTAGTATGAAGAGCTCCAAGATGTCTGTAGTCTGGATACTTACCCAGATACAGGCCTTGCGTCCCACCTAGTCCTGCTGCTGCTATTGAGGAAGCTCTTCCTGCTCTGTCGCTATGCGACGGGTGACAGAAGTCTTAGATGTACAGCTGTCTACTTGGGAGCTGAAGGCTACTATTTTGTCTGAAGTTATTCAACCTTCTAAGGCCCATATAGAACCTCTTTTGCCTTTTAATAAGGCCCTTCTGGGCACTTGGACGAAACCATGTTTGCCTCTGCCTGTCTGCTCATCACCATTGCTCTGCACAGACAACCCAGCCTTTCATACACAACATGTGATTTATACTTTCTTAATCAACAACCCAATCTTGATTTGCAATGATTATTTTTATTCATTATATCGTCTTAGCAACTCTTAGTTGAAACATAGTCCAAAACGTCCCAAATTCAAAACTCCGATATGAACAAAATCTCCTCATAAAACTACTCCCTCGAAAGACATGAAGATCTGTTCAGTAGGCCACAACATGTTCTCAGATCTTCATGTTTTTTGAGTTGCGACACTGAAAAACATTGAGGCATGTCACAAGAGGTGAAATGTTAATCACAATATAATGAATAACAACAATCATTGCAAATCAAGATTGGGTTGCCGATTAAGAAAGTATAAATCATGTATTGATCCACTGCTGTACTTATAATTTTGTTTGTACATATTGTTTAGAGATATGCCCCTGACGAAGGGACGAAATGCATTGGGCTCATATTGACATCATTTCATGACATGGATCACTTCAGTGTTTAATTGTTTTGGTTGGACAATGTTATCTACATTATTATTCAAATATACAACTCAAGATAAACTTCCAGGGGAAGTTAAATCGCTTAGATTTCTGTGAAACCAGGTGGTTTCTGGCCTCATGTATATGTAGCACCCCTACATTTATTAACAAATGTTATGGACTTTACTGTGTTTTACAACTGGACATTTGTATAATGGTGTTTTTATGCTTTTAATTCTTTAATATTTGCTGTTTTTTTAAGATTACACGGTGAATTAATACGATGTGTTTTATGGGCTGTGCCAGAAATAAACAGATTATACTCACATACATGTTAGACGGAGTTTGGTAGACACAAGTGAAGGTGTAGCACACAGATCATTCAAAATATTTCAGCTCTTAGTCATAATAGGATTTTATAACAAAAGGGAGTGCACAATCCACCCACACAGTACTCGGGGCGCAGTGACACACTTTTTTACTGAATGTTCCATGCGACTTTAGGGCGTCCCTCACTAAAGCTACAAAGGATAGCTGTGATGCCGAAAAATTTGTTACGCGTTCTGACTTGGACACAACTGACTTCTTAGGTTGAAGAATGGGTACCAGTGTGGCACCTCTGCGCCATGCCGGGATGAGGTATATGGCCTTGCCATCTGACAGCTCTCCAGTCTTTGCCGGCAAAGCAGATTTAACCCTGCAGGCCACAACATGTTCCTTGGGCTTTTCTGTCCCCCTTCAAACAATTGCACCAACAATTTCGCCCTATGCTATGGTCGGGACGGCTAATGTCACCAACACCAGACCCCTCCACCTGCCCTGAAGGCATTTCAGCCATTTTGTGGCCAAGGTAATGGGTCTCAAAGACGACGTGTAGTTCAGTCCTGCGCCCCTCCCCCATCTCCAGCTACAAAAACGCTTTTGAGTGTCCCTGATGATGGACAGCCACCCTGTCTGAGACCAGATCATATATATTTTCCCAAGGTGGCAGGCCATCACTTCAAACAAGTAGGTCCTCCGAATTGTGCATTGGAGCTACTCTTGCCCTTGAGAGGGTTCTGTCCTCAGAAGTAAGAACTGGGTTTTAATTCCTATTGCTTCATTGTGCAGGAAGAGAGAGGCCTTCATCCCCTTAGCCCTCTCAATGCCTTCCCACAGAAGGACAACTTCAAGATGCTAATATTAGCCCAATTCCTGCATGTACCCCGTTATGTCTTCACCAGTGCTCCATGGGTGTTCACAAAAGTGATGACTTTGATCACAGAACACCTTCAGAGATTATCCCCTACGTCAATGACCGGCGGTTGAAGTCAGATTGGCCACAAACAGTCTTCAACCACCTCCAGACAACAGAGAACCTCCTAACTTTGTTGAGGTTCACTATCGGTGTTACTCCCTTTCATCTGAGCTCTCCCACATATAGTATGGTTTTGTGCTTTTCCCCGGAACAGAGTCCAGTACATTTGGGTCTTGATCCTAATGTTTCAGTCTCTGTCTTGGATCTCAGTGCAGAAGGCTCCAAGGCTCGTAGTTTTTGGTGACCTTCTGCATCCTACTAACCAAATATACCACATGGCACTTGTGGGCTCTGCAGTGTCATCTCAAGGCCTAGTTGTGACCGCACCAGGGGAATATAACAGATTTTATACAGATTTCGGAGGAGACTGCAAAAGATCTGCAGTAGTGACTTTGATTGGGTCAGTAACACACTCCTCTCTCTTCCACACCCAGATGTGACTGTAGTAACGGATGCATCCCATCTGATCTCAACCAGATGGCCACCCCAACCCAAATCCACTCCAAATCAGTTTTTTGGAGTTAAGGGTGATCCACTTGGCATTGAAGACCTTCTTGCCCACCATCAAAGGAAATCTGATGCTGGTACTGCAACATGAAGGATGAGGGTGGGTCATGTGCCTTGTGCCAGGAGGCTCTACGCCTCTGGAAAATTCTGAACTGCCAGGAAATTTGTCTGTTGCTGAACCATCTGATGGGACCTTTAATCGCAAGGGCTGACCGACTCACCTGCCAACGCTTAGAAGATCTTGCATCGTAGTTGTACCTGGAGATGGCACTGGATTCCTTTCAGCAATGGGTAGAACCCGGACTCAATAGTTTTGCCTCTGCCGAGAATGCGACGTGTCAGCACTTGTGTGCTCGAGTTGCCAAGAAGTCCATAGATGCATTCCACCTAGAGTGGAGCTTGGGACTCTTATCTGCCTTCCTGCTGCTTCCTCTCCTTCCCACAGTTCTGAAAATAAGCAACGACCGGACCCATGTCATACCTGAGGTGCCGGATTTGTCCAGGAGAGTTTATTACCCAAAACTCATGGGCATGAAAATCTGTCCTTTGAGGCTGCCACTATGGGAGGATCTTCTGTTGTAGAAGCAGGACACTGTACTGCGCCTCAGCCTGCACAATTTGCACCTCCATGCTTGGAGATTGAGTGGCAACATTTGGCCTTCTCCGAACTTCACCCTGAAGTCTTTGATGCCATATTGACAGTGAGGCATCCTTCCACAAAATTGGCATACTACATTTGTTTGGACAAATTTGTTGTTTGATGTGGCATCCAGTACATTGGCCCACTGCAAGCCAAACTGGCTCAAGCTTTGTTTGTTTTGTCTGTGGCCCTGCAAAGACTTGCTTTGGGCACTGTTAAAGGCTATTTGCCAGCTTTTTCGTCCTTTTTGTAGTTGTCCAATCAGTCTTTATTTAAATCGTCTGTTGTGATGAGATTTTCGAAAGGTTTGTAACATTGATTCCCGACAAATCCCTTTGTGATGCCACAGTGCGAGTAGAACTTGGTTCTCAATTTTCTGATGGACCCCCTTTTGAGCAGCTAGAAAGTTATCCATTAAGACCTCTGACATTGAAGACTGCCTTTCTCATCAGTTAGGCTTGTGAGCGAGCTGCAGGCTCCTTCTGTCAACTAAAACTATACAACATTCTCCCTAGATAAGTTGGTATTGAGGAACTAAGCTTTCTTCCTGCTGAAAGTAGTCACTCCATATTTGGCAGGCCTTAACCCTTCCAGCATTCTTTGCTCAGTTCATCCCTTTAAGGAGGAAGAGAAACTCCAAAGTTCAAACTGAAATTGAACACTAAGAATTTATATAGATCACATCAAGAAACATTATGTAGACTATCCACTCTTTGAAGGGTATACCAGAGAATTAAAAGGGCAAAGTACTGCAAAGCCAAACCATCTCCTGAAGGATTGTTTGTGCATCAAGTTCTGCTACGTGCTGGCGAAGAAGCAAACCCCAAAATGCTTACAAGCTCAATCTACCAGAGATCAGGCTGCTACCGCTGCATTTGCACACAGAGTACCTCTCCAGGACATTTGTCAAGCATCTACCTGGACATGAATACATATATTCACAAAGCATTACTATCTCGATAGAGAGGCTCATCAAGAAGAACATTTTGCCCACTCAGCCCTGCAGGACTTTTTGGTCTGAGCCAGTTCAAAGACCCACGACCTAGGGAGATACTGCTATTGTATCCATTCACAAAGTGAGGAATCCGTGATTGGAAGTATCCATCAGAAAAACAAGTTACTTACCTAAAATAAGGATTTTTCTGGTGGTTATCTAACCGCAGATGCCTCGCTGCTCCTCCCACCACCCTGTTCCGTGAACTAGACTCTTTAAACCTACAAATGTCCTGATTTAGAGATCTGTGACCTGGTCATGCCAGTCTTCTGATGAGCTCTGCATGGGTGTGCAGACAGCCTAAGAAAGCAACAAACGTCAGGGCACAAGGCTGGTAATTATGCAGATCCGTTTGTCACTTCCAGAATAGAACAGCGTTTGTACGGAGCTGCACAACACTTAGAGGCACGCAGAAGTACTGCTTTTAAGTTTCTGCATCCAGTCTGATGCCACAGAAGTATTCACCAGATGAGGAACCTGCGGTTACTATGAGTATCCACCAGACAGATTGTTACCAAAGGTAAGTAACTTGTTCTTCTTTCCACAATTAAAATTGTTAAGAATAAGCATGATTTTTTTTATTTGCTGAAACATGATTAAAAACAATGTAACCAATTGCTGCCTTACTGAGTCCTGTGCCTGATTATTATCAATCAGTGACCCCATCTAACTATAACACCCTTTCTCTGCAGACTTTATTTCAGCCACAGACCAATTTCTACAATAACTTGGCAAAGGACTGTGTTGCCCAGGGATGCTGCGTGGACCTGTTTCTTTTTCCCAATCAGTATTTAGACTTGGCAACTCTAGGGGTGGTGCCTCACCAGACCGGTGGTTCTGTTTATAAGTACATGTTTTTCCAGGTGAGCTACTAAGGGCTGGCAAACAGCAAGTACAAGCAAAATTGGCAAGCAACATTTGTATATTTTTTCTTTGTTTAGTTTCTGGGGCATGCATGTGTATATGGTGTCTTCTGTAGTGAAAGGGGCATTGTTAGGGTTTTTAGTTGGGGATATGGTACGCTTGGATGGTCCTGCTCATTTGGCCAGATTCCCAGTTTTCATCACTATGAATACTCCTTTCACATGAATGTATTTCAAAAATAATAGAGAACAGACTTTTCCTTTAATCAAATAGCCCATATTTAGTTCAAGGTACACTATTTTGCTCACTTTAACTCTCATCTGCCTCTTCAATTATGGAATGTGGTACCGATCTATGCTGATGTTTCAAAGTTTGCTTTCTGGTTATTTTCCTAAGACAAGTTGCTGCCATAAGCTAGAAGGCAAAACCCCTAGTTTCTGTATACTGACATCTGTTCTCCTCATGCCCTCATTTGAGATCAGGGGCACTTGTCCAGTGCTGATCTGGGCTTCCACATCTTATGGATGTTGGACAGGTTGTAATCGACATTTGAGTTTTAGACATTTACATTTCTACTATTTACTGTGCCCTCCATTCATAGGCTTAGGTGATAAAGCTTAGCTTTGTGCTGCAATTTAATTTTGTATCTAATCGTTATATTCACATGACCTTCTATCGGGATCAATCATGGAGAACCTCCAAACAGACTTAGCTATTATACAAGGATCTTTTTCACAAGACAGTGCATAGAACATTGCATTTTAGGGTGAATTAGACCACCAGCTAGAGGCGATTGTAAAGATCAGAGCCAAGCGGGTAAACTGGAATCCACTGGAAGGTGTAAGTGGTAATACCGCCATCTGAGAGTAATCTATGATGGGGGGCGTGGCTAAGCACGCAATGGAGACAGAAGTGCCCGGGTAGAGCTCTGTGTTGAGCTCCCCTTCCACAGGCAATTTCTCCACTCAAATTCATGGCACATGGTCCCTGGCGACAGCGGAGCTGTATGTGGCAGCTCCCTATGCTTTGGTGAAGTCTGGGGCCAAAGGGCGGCTCCTGGTCGCTGCTGCGGGGGTGTGAGATCCCGGCCCCTGCTGCGAGCCCTCTGAGCCGGCGTGACTTCCTACGTGAGCCCGGGGATAGGCGGAACGCGACAGGCCTGGAATCGGCCGGACGGACCCCGACCCCCTGCGGACAGCTAAAACCTACCTGCATTCCTCTGGATGTGAGCGGAGACCGATCGGCTGAAGATCCGGACCCCCGGTGGCTGCAGCTCGAGGTGGGAGCGGTGGCCCGTCTTGGAGGAGAGGGACCGAGATGGCCATATTGGTGGACTCCTTTGGTGTTTGTACCCGGGTGAGATCGGGACTGGGCGCTGCGAGAGCAGGCTTGAGTGTGGACGACAGAGCGATGGATCCTGAGGGCTATATCATCACTCCTGTTCCCCCCCCTCCCTCCCCCCCCCCCTGAGGCCCTTGGACGGCCGCATTGAGACAACTCGAACCCTCTGGCCACTGTGATACGGGGGAGGGGCCAGGGCGGCCATCTTAGCGGACCCTCTTGGCTCGGTGCGCAGATCGGCGCGGACCTGGGAGGCCCTGGCGGACTGGGGAACTGCTTGCTGATGGCGGCGATTGCAGTGTTGAGGCCCTGAAGCGGAGGAGACTTTATGCTTGGCCCCCCTCGGCGGTGGTATGTCTTATCCTAGGGCTGGGCCTGTGGGATTCGCGGAGGGTCCTTCATGCAGGAAGGGAGGATGAGACCCTTCTGAGTGAGGCGACAGGTACGGCTGTGGAGCTCTATACAAGAACAAGGTGAGCGCCGGACTTTACTTGTTAGGGACAACTGGCTACTCCCTGCCCCCCCCCCCCCCCCCCCCCCCCAGTAAGTGCTATTGATTATGAGCTGGGACCCCTCCCTCCATTGCGGCATACACGGAGTGTCACAAGCTAAGGACCCATCCCCTGAACTGTGCCTGTGAGATGCGGTAGGTGTTGCTGTTGCACGGGATTGGGAGCCTTCGCATGTCCGCATGGCGGCTGGAAACACTGTGCATTCTGAGGGGACGTCGATGGACATTGAACAGTCTCAAAACAGTCCTGTGCATATTGCTAATGTGAGACAGGGTGATTGGACCTGACTGAGCGATAAAACGATCAATCAGACTGGCCTGGTGGAGACTGTGAATTGATTCTATCGCCAGTATTGGCCCTTCTCCATTAGTAGGCCACATATTATTTGAGGGCCCTGACCTAAGAAGGGGGAGCTATTGTATTTATCCGGCTGTGCTCACGAGGCGATCAATACCCTTTCTGGTGTACACGGCAGTGGCCCGCGTGCCGTGAAGATACTATTGCCCCATTGCTTCTTTGAGCTGTACTCCCCCCCCCCCCCTCCCCCCCCCTCTCGTCACAGGTGCTAAGGCTTTTTTCGTACTGTGGAGGGTCTTTTTTCATGAGGAGGAGGTGCCGCACTGGCCTGCACTACGTTGCCCATGTCTGGAGGACCTAAAATAAGGGCCGTAACTGGCGGCACGCTAGTAAAGGGAAAGATAGCGAAACGGCGGATCAAGATCAAACAGCTTCCAAGCTGGACACTATGCTGGCAGCAATGGAGCGCTTGGGGGAATCCCTACAACTTACCCATACATCACTAGAGACAAAGATCGATAGCGTAGCCATTGACCTCACGCATCTGCGGGCTGATCACAAGAAACTTTCTGAGCGCACGACGGCCCTTGAAGCTGCAGTAGCGGATATCACACCCAAAGTGACACAAACGGATAAGCGTGTTCAAGACCTCCTCAATCGTGTTGAGTTCCTAGAAGACCGCGCAGAGGATGCGGAAGGGAGGGCGCGAAGAAATAATGTCCGTATCGTGGGACTGCCCGAAAGATGGGAAGGCCGAGAACCAACGGTGCGAGTGGAGAAATGGCTTATGGAACTTCTTCCTGAGGGATCCCTCTCCCCACACTTTGTGGTAGAACGAGCTCATAGGGTACCTGCGAAGCCCCCCCCCCGGAGAGCTCCAACCCGCGACCCATGCTTATCCGAATACTGAACTATCGAGATCGTGACACTGTACTACGAGAGACAAGAAAGCTGTCTGAGGTCAGGGTTGAGAACGCGAAGATAATGTTCTTCCCTGATTATACCATACAGGTACAACGTCAAAGACATTCCTTCCTGGCGGTGAAGCAGCGTCTTCGCAGCCTGACACTGAAATACTCCTTACTTTTCCAAGCACGGTTGCATGTTGTGACCCAAGACAAAACTCATTTTTTTGATACCCCGGAAGCAGTGGAAGCCTGGCTAGACTCGGGAACTGATACGGAGCCTGGCACCACGCCCTCCACATCCACTGCAGGGCGAAACCGAGGTCCCTGACGTCGCCGCAAGAGGAGGCTCTCGCCGCCGGACCGGGCCCGTAGGGAGACTGACATGGGCCCCTCAGACGCACTCATGCACAGCGAACAACAGGAGGCTCTACGGATGGTGGTAGAAATCAGTGGCTCGACGGAAGAGGACCCACTTCTGGCGCCTAGCCCCCGAGACCTCCCCAGCGATGATGAACGAATATATGGCCTACCGGATTCACAGGTATCGGAGAACTTGCCTGATGTCAAGCCACAAACTGCAGATTTTATTCACTGACTGCCTACTAGATTGATTGACCCTTCTTGCTGGGTGTTGAGAATCTATGTGTCCAACGATGGACCCTTACCTGCCTCCGTTGTGCCCCACTGGAACTCCGCTGGACCTGTCTTGCCCCCCCCCCCCCCCGTGAGGGTGAGGGGGTTCGCCTGGAGAGTGCCCCGGAGTCATCGTAAACACCAGCTGGTACTGACCAGAGAGGCCCGAGTTACCTGTAGGGAAGTGCACTCTCTGCCTGCCCATGTGCTGAGTTCTTTAACTTTGGAATCGAGTGCTCAGCGACTTCCCCCCTGAACTTACGTTTTTCTTAGCTCACTAGAGTGTTTGGACGATAACATGTTTTGCTGTCGAACTTTTGGTATTGTGCTACTGTTCCTGTGTGTTTCAGGATTATTTGGTTTCTTGTCCTTTGTTCCCCTTTTAACGCTGTGTGATGGGTGCATGTGGTGATTTGTTGCTGCTCACCGTGACTACCTGGGTGGTGGCGCGGGGCTGTGGGTCGGGGGGGGCGGGCGAGTGGGTGACGGATGCGGTAGGAGCGAATGGCTATCATGTCTGTAGTTAAATTCTGAACATGGAATGTGCGGGGAATGCATACGCCATCCCGCCGTTACCAGATCTAGGCTGAGCTCAAGAGACAGCACATCCAAATAGCACTGTTGTAGGAGACGCATCTATCGGAGGCACTGGCGCTTCGCCGCAAATGGAGGGGGCAAGTTTATGCTACTGGATATTCAGCTTACGCGCGGGGTACACTGATTTGGGTACGACCTGGGGTTCCCTTTGCGCTCTCCCATCGCATGGTGGACACGGAAGGTAGATATGTGATGATACAGGGCTCCCTAGATGGACAGCCCATTGTCCTAGCCGCCCTTTATTCCCCTAACACTGACCAATCTAGTTTTTTTGACCGATTATCGGCTGTGCTTGCGCCGTGGCATGGAATACCATTTCTGTTAGGGGGGGACTATAATTGTGTCTTGGATGTAACTTTGGATCGTTCATTTCCCCCCTTAGTCAACGCGCCAGTGAATGGGGCTATGAGAACACTTAAGGGCGGGGCCGAGCAGTGGGATCTTCATGATGTGTGGAAAATACGTAACCCCTGCACACAGACATATTCATATTACTTAGGAGCACATGCACTTCATGTCAGATCGGACAGATACATGCTGACGAGCGATCTGCTTCCCCAGGTGGTGGACTCCTGCTATTTGGGTTGCACCCATTCAGATCATAATCCCCATACCTTAGACTTTGCCTGGGAGCGTCCACATCCACCGGTGCCCGTCTGGCGCCTCCAACCGGATCTCCTATTAGATGCCCCGTTTAGAGGAGCACTTGAAACTCGCCTCCTGCAATATTTTGAGGAGAACACTGATACTGCTTCCTCTCCGCAACTGGAGTGGGCCGCTTTCAAAGTGGTCGTTAGGGGACACTGTCTGGGTACACAAGCCGGGATGCGTAAACAGGTTGAGAGCGAATTAGTCCGAGTTGAATCCTCACTGCTGGATGGGGAGCAAGAGGCGATAGACGGTGATGACACGGTTTTTTTGGCAAACAGGGAGCGACACGCGGTACTACTAGACAGATTGAAGCACCTGAATTATGCTGCACACTCAGCGCGCACACATGCTTCTGGGGACAAGCCAGGCAGCTGCTGTCATGGTTGATAAAGCGCGACACTCATACTACCCCGGTGATGTCCATAACTACAGCTCCGAGCACCACAGTATATACACAACGAGCCATACATAATGCCTTCACGAAGCACTACGAGGACCTTTACCGGTCTCTAATACGGGTCACTCTCGAACAGATCTCGACATATTTATGCACCCTGCCCTTGCCAGAAGTCACTGATGCACAACGAGACGACCTTGGTGCGCCCCTCACATCGGAAGAACGTAGAACGGCCATATTCTCCCTATCAAATGGCAAATCCCCAGGCCCTGATGGGTTGCCCACGGAGTTCTATAAGGCCTTTTCAGTTGTATTGATTCCGGAACTATTGCGCATGTTTGCAGCGGCTGTTCGTGACTCTACCCTTCCACCCACACTAAATGAAGCGAATCCTATATCTCTATTGAAACCGGGCAGGGATGAAGCTCATCTGGGGTCATACCGTCCTCTGGCGCTCCTAAACACAGACTATAAACTCTTGGCGTCCACATTGGCGCAGAGGCTTGCACCATTGGTGCCCTCTCTTGTGCATGCAGATCAAAATGGGTTTGTGCCTATGCGCAGCACGTCATATAATATCAGACGGTTATTCAGAGTACAGAGTATAGCCGTGCCCAGATGGCCCAACTCAGGGTGTCTGGTGCTGATCTGGAGAAGGCATTTGACTCAGTGGAGTGGCCTTACTTCATGTCAGTGTTACCTAAATATGATCTGGACGAGGGCTTTCTACAATTGGTGGAGCTACTGTATCGGAGACCCGTGGTACCTGTTCGTACGGGCAAACTTATATCCGACCCGATTAGAGTCCGCAGGGGCACTAGACAGGGATGCCCCCTCTCTTCCCTAATATTCGCCCTCATAATGGAACCACTGGCGGCTCGACTGAGGGCTTCAGGCGAAAACTGGGGCATACGACTGGCAGACGGGATGCATTCGGTGTCGCTATATGCAGACGACCTACTACTTTATATTAAGGATCTGACCCACTTCCCACCGGAGCTTACTAACATTTTCCGCGAATTTGGCGTGGGGTCTATCCCTTTAGTGCTACTACGCCAGAGCAGGATATCACTATTTTAGGAGAGCGGCTGGTGTGGTACTCTACCACATTCCGGTATTTGGGGTTGTTCATATATCGTGACCCTACTGATGTGTTGGAGGGGAACCTGAAGCGAGCGATCTCTTCGCTCGATGCTCAGGTTACGTTCTGGAACTCTCTTCCACTAAATGTACCGGCTCGTATCACCCTAACGAAAATGGTAGTGTTGCCCAGATTGTTGCACTTTTATTCCAATATGCCGATTTATGTCCCTGCTCGTATATTTCGTGAGCTGGAGTCTCTGAATAGGCGGTTGATCTGGAATGCGGGTCGACCAAGAGTCGCACTACACACTCTGTATGCGCCGGTGGAAACTGGTGGACTGGCTGTGCCAAACCAAGAAGTATATTACTTAGCTGCCCAATTGCAGTGGGTGGCCTACTGGCTGAGTGGGAAAAACGTACACGATACTGCCACAGACACGAAGGTTATGTCAGCAGCTCAGGTGCATGAGCTTTTTCATCCACTGTCCAAATCCCGCTGCCCTACACAGATACATCTGGCTGTGGCGCGGAAGTGCTATATGCGTAGCCTAAAGCTTACAAGCTGCACCAAACCATATGTGTGAGAAGTTGGCCTGATGTATGATGTCCACAATTCTGTGGGCACCTTGTATCAGTCCAAACAATCCCTTATGGTGATGGTTGTAAGTCAACCTTAAAAAGACAAGGTATCCTAGGGGTAGCATGGACTAAGCAGCCTAAAGGCTTAACTCAAGAGGGCATGTGAAGCCAGCTGTTTTACCATATGCAATCCTGTAATATCAAATAAAAGGACACCACACAAGTTATATATTATAAAAATATATGTATTTATTCTCAGAATAATCCCCTATACTCTTTATGAGTAAAGAAGCACAAGCGTTTAAACCAAAGCACAATATAACATATGAAAGTTGCACGTTTATGGATGAGGCCGGTGGCCACTCAAACCATATATCAAAAACGTGGTATAAGTATCACTATTCGATCAGTGGTAAGGCCTAGGGCATTGGGAATGGCTGGGACTACACTGGAGTAACAGCAGTTATGACGGTAGTAGCCCGCGGCATTCGGTGCAGTGCTAAAAGCACAAGCATGCACCAATGCAAAGTCAATGGTACGTAAAAGTTATCGAGTTACAGTTTAAGGAGTCTTCCGACTGGACTAGAAGGACAAAACTTTAGACTTAGACTCTAGAGGTGTAAACCACTACAGGAGCACCGGCGTTCAAGAGTTACCTCACCCACAGGAAGCGGGTGCACAGGTGCAAAAGCGTGTCGGGTTTCGTCGTGTAGATCTATGGAGCCTGGAGATGAAGATGCTGCAGGCGACCAGAAGAGAAGAGTCCGGTGTGATCCAAGGGTGGATCGAAGATGTAGAGAACCTGAAAGCAGAGGGGACAGAGTCTGGGTCACTAGCCAGTGACCAGGAAGGAACCAGGAAGGAACCAGGCGATGTCGGGAGCAATCAGGTGGTTGTCGTGAAGCTTGTCTCCGCTGCCACGTGGACTCTGGGTCACCGAGGATGTCCAGGAGTGGATCACGAGCTGTCCCACGAAGGCTCTCGCTGTCGGCAGTGTCGGCTTCCGGATCGGAGTTAACAATCCTTGGCAAGGGCAACCCACGCAGAATTCGAAGATCGCCTCTTACTCGGACCAGCAAGGTCAGAGCGGGTGCTCCTTTTCAGGGGAGCGAGGGCCAGTCTGGAGCAACCAGACCAGCAGTGTACATTTTTTGGTTCGTCGGTACTGGGGCCACTAGCCAACGGGCAAGCGACCGGACCAACGCGTCGAGCAGAAAAATGCAAAAGGGCACCACGCAGCACTCGTTGAGTGTGGAGGGGTGAGCTTCGGTGCAAAAGCTGCTTGGGGCTGGAGCTTCTCAAACTCCAATGCACAGCTTCGAGGGAGCCTCGGGAGCTGCACGGTCAGCGCTTCGTAGTTTTTCCAAGATGGCCGGCCCCACTCTTCAGGTCGCCTCCACGGGTCTCAGCTTTGCAGGGACTGTGGATCGGGCTGTTGGAAGGCAGGAAGGCTGGGTCTTGTCGATCTCTGTTGCTCGAGTTCCGGTGGGAACTGCAACAAAGCAAACGGTGAGGTGCTGGATGGTACCTGTTTGCACAGGGTGGTCACTCCTTGACCACAAGGGAGATTCTTCAGTCTTCCACGTCGAGTGGGATGCCGAAGGGTCCAGAGTTTCGTTTCATAAGTTTCAGTCAGGATAATCTGATGTGCATTGGCACTGCTCCCACCTTTATTCCAAATCTGGGGGCTGGATCACCTGCTAGGTCCCTCCTATGGGTGAGACCCAGGAAGGGGGTGGTTACGCCCCTTTCCCTTTGTCCAGTTTCGCGCCAGGACTGGGGCTGGAGGGCCCCAGAACCGGTTTGACTGGATTTTGCATGGGACACCTTGTGTGCCCCAGGCAGTGTCTAGTTTCTTTCAACCCTCCCTGCTCCAATCCACTATCTCCTGTCTGGGGTGGTGTAACACCTCCCTGTGACAGGAAACCCTTTGTCCAGGCCTCCCCTGCCAAGTTTCGGTCAGCAGCAGGAGGTCAGACTTGTGTCGGGGCAGCAGCATCAATTTTGTGATGCTGAGGCTCTGGTTAGGATTAACCGCGTTTTAAGTAAAGTAACATGTCTTCTCCCTCTAGAAGGGTGGAATGCTACCCCCCGTCGCCAGAACTGGCGAGGGGGTAGTATTCCAAAGTGTATGACACCAAACACGACATGTTTTGATAAAGCCAAACCAAAGTTAGCAATAACCGCGAGGATTATAATGCACTTAAGAGTATATGGTATGGCAATATCCTGGAACAGCAGTAAGGAAATGGTTCCGACCACTGCAGACAGGCTCAGCTCATGCTAGAGCACCATCTCACATACAACCAAGCACTCTGCCTCCATGATTGTTAAGGCCTGCCATAGGAGTGACTGATAGGTATATATGTGTTCAGATATAGGTTTATATATAAGTATACTATATCTAAGCAAGGGGTGATTACACCACCTTGCCCCAGCTGAGTGATCAGCCAGTTGTGTAGATTTAAGTACCAGCCAGGGGTGGCAAAAGATATGCTGCAGCCCCTGGTAGGCCTTGGATGCACCTATGCCCTGAGCACCTATAGTGCATGGTACGGGGGCTGACAAGGTGTCCAGTACCAAATTGGTGATGTACCTATAGTACATGTATGTGAATTTAGAGAGAGAACAGCAGGCAATGGGTCTGATTAGCAGGCCCACATCCACATTAAGTCGAAAACCAGTGAAGCAAAAAGCAAAAATTGGGGTGACCATAGGATAGCAGACCCTACTCTCCTACATAACCCCCCCCCCGCCCCAACGCAGGGACATTAAACTTAACCTTGACCAGATAAGTCTTCATGTTCTAAATGGAAATACCTGGAGAGACCATCTGCATTGCCATGGTCAGTCCCTGGTCTGTGCTCCACTGTAAAGTCCATCCCCTGTAGGGAAATGGACCACCTGAGCAGTTTGGGATTTTCACCGTTAATCTGATTTAGCCACAAGAGGGGCATATGGTCTGTCTGAATTAGGAAGTGAGTGCCAAATAAGTATGGTCTCAACTTCTTCAGTGCCCAAACCACAGCAAAGGCCTCCCTCTCAATGGCTGACCAACGTTTCTCTCTAGGGGTCAGCCTTCTGCTAATAAAAGCAATGGGCTGGTCTTGACCATCTACATTAAGTTGTGAAAGCACAGCTCCCACCCCCAACTCAGAAGCATCTGTTTGGACAATGAACTCCTTGGAGTAGTCAGGACTCTTCAGGATTGGTGCAGAGCACATGGCCTTCTTCAGGTCATCAAATGCCTTTTGACAGCTAACTGTTCACTGAACCTTTTTGGGCATCTTCTTGGATGTCAAATCATTTAATGGAGTCACAATGGATCCATAATTCTTTACAAATTTCCTGTAATACCCAGTCTGGCCCAAGAAGGCTCTGACTTGTGTCTGGGTAGTTGGAGAAGCCCAGTCCTGTATGGCCTGGATTTTGCTCTCCAATGGTTGAACCTGACCCCCACCTACTAGGTGGCCCAGGTACACAACCTTGCTCTGCCCTATCTGGCACTCGGTAGCCTTGATAGTCAGGCCTACCTTTTGCAGGGCCTCCAGAACCTTCTTCAGGTGGATCAGGTGATCCTCCCAGGTGGAGCTGAAGACAGCAATATCATCTAGATATGCTGCACAAAAGTCATCCAACCCAGCAAGGACTTGATTCACCAACCTTTGGAAGGTGGCAGGTGCATTCTTCAAACCAAAGGGCATCACCACAAACTGATAATGTCCACTGGGGGTAGAGAATGCTGTTTTGGCTTTAGACTCTTCAGCTAACCTGATTTGCCAATAGCCAGCTGTCAAATCAAAAGTGCTCAGAAATTTGGCAGAAACCAACTAGAGAGATCTATGAGCTCATCTGCCCTTGGAATGGGATGAGCATCTGTCCTAGTGACAGCATTGAGACCTCTGTAGTCCACAGAAAATCTCATTTCTCTCTTTCCATCTTTGGTATTAGGTTTTGGCACAAGGACTATTGGGCTGGCCTAGGGGCTCTCTGATGGCTCATTCACTCCAAGTTCAAGCATTTTCTGCACCTCAGCCTTTATACAATCCCTGACATGGTCAGGTTGCCTGTAGATTTTATTCTTCACAGGCAGACTGTCACCAGTGTCCACCTCATGGGTGCACCAGTTAGTTTGACTGGGTGTAAGAGAAAACATAAGTCTATAAGCCTGCAACACTTGTCTGCAGTCCCATTGCTGCTGGTCAGTGAGGCTGCCTGCCAAGGCTACAGCTTCCGCGGAGCCATCATCAGGGTTTTGGGAAAGTTGGTCTGGGAGAGGGTCACTCTCTTCCTCCTGTTCCCCATCTGTAGCCATGAGTAAACCCATGTCTGCCCTGTCCACATATGGTTTCAATCTGTTTACATGGAGCACCCTGTGGGGGCTCCTAGGGGTGCCAAGGTCCACCAAGTAGGTGACCTCTCCCTTCTTTTCAAGTATGGTGTGGGGTCCAGACCACTTGTCTTGGAGAGCTGCTGGGGCCACTGGCTCCAACACCCACACCTTCTGCCCTGGCTGGTACTCAGTCAGAACAGCCTTTTGGTCATGCCAAGCTTTCTGTAACTCTTGGCTGGCTTCCAGGTTTTTGGATGCTCTCTCCATGTACTCAGCCATCCTAGAGCGGAGACCAAGTACATAGTCCACAATATCAAGCTTAGGCTTTTTGAGATGTAACTCCCATCCTTCCTTCACAAGACACAATGGACCACTCACAGGGTGGCCAAACAAAAGTTCAAAAGGGCAGTAGCCAACCCCCTTCTGTGGAACCTCTCTGTAAGCTAAGAGCAAGCAGGGTAAAAGGATGTCCCATCTTCGCCTAAGCTTTTCAGGTAACCCTTTTATCATTCCCTTTAGGGTCTTGTTGAACCTTTCAACAAGCCCATTGCACTGTGGATGGTAGGGTGTGGTAAACTTATAGTTTACTCCACACTCTTTCCACATTGCCTTTAAGTATCCAGACATAAAGTTGGGACCTCTGTCTGAAAGGACCTCCTTTGGAAAGCCCACTCTGGAGAAAACTCCAAGTAGGGCCCTTGCCACAATAGGTGCTGTTGTGGTCCTCATGGGAATTGCCTCTAGGTACCAGGTGGCATGATCAACTACCACCAGGATAAATCTGTGCCCAGATGCTGTTTGGGGATCCATTGGTCCAACAATGTCAATCCCAACTCTCTCAAAGGACACCCCCACCACTGGTAGAGGTATAAGGGGGGGCCTTTGTGGTGCCACCTGATTTGCCACTGGCTTGGCAGGGGTCACAGGAGCGACAAAACTCCTTGGTATCTTCTGACATGTGAGGCCAGTGAAAGTGAGGGACAAGCCTGTCCCAAGTCTTGGTCTGGCCTAAGTGTCCTGCAAGGGGAATATCATGGGCCAAGGTGAGAAGGAAGCCCCTAAATTGCAGAGGTATAACCAACCTCCTGGTAGCACCAGGCTTGGGGTTTCTAGCCTCTGAATAAAGGAGCCCATCATCCCAATACACTCTATGGGTACCTTGAGCATTCCCAGCAGCCTCAGCAGCAGCTTGCTGTCTGAGGGGTTCAAGTGAAGGGCAAGTCAACTGAGCCTGCCCCAGGTCTGCCCTTGAGGGTCCCCCTGTCCCCAGAAACTCAACCTGATCAGGTTCAAGCTCTTCCAGGACAGTCTCCTCTTGGATCACAGAATCATCCTCCTGTGAGGTCTGATCCTCAACCTGGGGCAAGTGGGAAGGCACTGCCTTGACCCTCTTGCTCCTTCTCTTGGGTTGTGGATGGTCTATTGTTTCAAGATCCACCACAGGTTCAGGTAGGCACTTCTTGGCCTGGGACCTGGTTACAGCAAGGACATGGGCTGAAATCCCTAGCATTTCTGCATGAGTCCTGTACTCCACTTCTTACTATAATGATTCCTCTAGATCATTGCCCAAAGACAGTCTACTGGGAGGTCTGCACTTACAACAACTTTCTTGTGGCCAGTTACCCCTCCCCAGGAGAACTTAACAACAGCCACACTATGTGTAGTAGTGGCATTGCTAGAATTGGTCACTAGGTAGTTCTCTCCTAGTATGATTTGTCCAGGGTCCACAAAGTTAGGTGTCACCATAGTGACCATAGTGACACTGGCACATGTGTCCCTGTAGGCCTGAGCCAGTTTCTCATTGATTAAAGGCGTCTGTCTATATTTGCCCAAAGTATTGGGACTCATAGGTGTGGTCACTGACATGTCCACATCATATAGCAGAACTGCCTGAGTAGGGATTCTGACTAAGCCAGACTCCATCTCAGTACCCAGGGTTAACCCCACTATAGCCTTGGGTTGTGTACCACCACTGCTGACTGTACTAGGGGGTGCAGGTGCCTTAGGGGCTGCAGTGGTAGGGACTGGATTTTTCTTGGTCCATTCACTCCCCTAGTGGGAAGTGGACTTACAAGTATTGCACCAAGGTTTCTTTGGGCCGACTTGCAAGTATTGCATCAAGGTTTCTTTGGGCCATCATTCTTCTTTTTCTTGTTTCCATTTTGGGAACCACCCTCCTTATTAGAATTAGTTTGGGGGCCTGAAGAAGACTTCTGGTCTTTATCTTTCTTATCTCCACCCTTCTGGTCTGCTTTCTTCTGATCACCTCCTTGGTTCTGGGGTTTCTGCTTAACCCTTGTTCTGACCCATTTGTCTGCCTTCTTTCCCAATTCTTGGGGAGAGGTCAGATCAGAGTCTACAAGGTGTTGATGCATTAGCTGGTTTGAACAGTTATTGAGGATCTGCTCTCTCACTATAAGATTGTACAATCCTGTATAGTCTGAGACTTTACTTACCTGCAACCAACCCTCCAGAGCCTTAGTGGCACAATCAACAAAATCAGTCCAGTCCTGAGCTTTTTGGGTATCTCTGAACAACAACCTGTATTGCTCAGTGGTTAGGCCAAACCCATCAATAAGAGCACTCTTCAGGACAGAGTAGTTTTTAGCATCCTCCGGTCTAACTGTGAGGAGCTTGTCTCTCCCTTTCTCAGAAAAGGAGTACCATATGATAGCTGCCCACTGTTCTTGAGGAACCTGCTGTACCATGCAGGCTCTCTCCAGAGCAGTCATCCATTTGTGGATGTCATCCCCTTCCTTGTAGGGGGGGCACAATCTTTGCCAGGTTTCTATTATCATAGGACCTGTCTTTCTCTCCAGGAATAATGCTGCCACCAGTGGGTGTCTCCCCACTCAGTTTTTGTTCCCTTGCTAAAGCAAGTTTAGCTTGGGCCAGGGCTACCTCCTCCCTCTCTATCTGGAGTTTGACAGCTCTCACCCTGGCCTTATGCTCTTTTCTCAGGGGGGGGGGGTAGGGGGGGGGGGGGGGGAGTCATTCCCCTTTGAGATTCCCTTGAGGCACTAGAAAGGTGAGAATCCCTGGAAGGAGATCTCTCCCTTCTATTGCCTGGATGTATTCTGTTATGTACTCTGGGGAGGTGCTGGCCCTCTCCATTTCCATGTAGGTCCAAGTTGACTTGGCTAAGCCTTCCAACTGGTACCTGGTTATCCCTTTGATCCTGATCTGACTCAGGGTCTACCACCTTATCGTCTACCTCTGGGGTGGTGTTCTCAGTATCTGGGGGATTCACTCCTTCTCCTGACCCTGAGGGAACTGGACCAGTTTTCTCAAGATCATCCTTCTGCAGGATGGCTATCAGGATGGGAATGGTAGGGTTGTGAACCTTTTTCAGCCTCCTTGCATTGCACAAGGCACTCAAGTCCCTATGGCTGAGGTTGTCATAGGTGGTTGGTGCCTTGGTAAGGTCACCTTCCACAGGCAGAGCAAGTGGTTGCTCACCTGTGCCAGACACGACTCTAGTGAGGTGTAAGTGGTGCACTTACCTACACTAAGTGTTTTCCTACTGTACCTTGCTAGTTAGTTGTAGGCAGGGTGTGCTAAGCCATTTGATCTACAACTACTAAGTTCAGTAGAACTTAAATATGTAAGCTTTGTTTATATGTACCTAAGGTACTTAATGTGATCTTTCAATTTGATAAAAAGATTGCAATGGTAAAACAACAGCAAGCTCAAATCCCACCGCTGCCACCAATGTGAGAAGTTGGCCTGATGTATTATGTCCACAATTCTGTGGGCACCTTGTATCAGTCCAAACAATCCCTTATGGTGATGGTTGTAAGTCAACCTTAAAAAGACAAGCTATCCTAGGGGTAGCATGGACTAAGCAGCCTAAAGGATTAACTCAAGAGGGTATGTGAAACCAGCTGTTTTACCATATGCAATCTTGTAATATCAAATGAAAGGACACCACACAAGTTATATATTATAAAAATATATGTATTTATTCTCAGAATAATCCCCTATACTCTTTATGAGTAAAGAAGCAAAAGCGTTTAAACAAAAGCACAATATAACATATGAAAGTTGCACGTTTATGGATGAGGCCGGTGGCCGGTGGCCACTCAAACCATATATCAAAAAAGTGGTATAAGTATCACTATTCGATCAGTGGTAAGGCCTAGGGCCTTGGGAATCGCTGGGACTACACTGGACTAACAGCAGTTAGGAGGGGAGTAGCCCGTGGGATTCGGGTGCAGCGCTAAAAGAACAAGCATGCACCAATGCAAAGTCAATGGTGCGTAAAAGTTATCGAGTTACAGTTTTAGGAGTCTTCTGACTGGACTAGAAGGACAAAACTTTAGACTTAGACACTAGAGGTGTAAACCACTACAGGAGCACCGGCGTTCAAGAGTTACCTCACCCACAGGAAGCGGGTGCACAGGTGCAAAAGCGTGTCGGGTTTCGTCTTGTAGATCTATGGAGCCTGGAGATGAAGATGCTGCAGGCGACCAGAAGAGAAGAGTCCGGTGTGATCCAAGGGTGGATCGAAGATGTAGAGAACCTGAAAGCAGAGGGAACAGAATCTGGGTCACTAGCCAGTGACCAGGAAGGAACCAGGCGATGTCGGGCGCAATCAGGTGGTTGTCGTGAAGCTTGTCTCCGCTGCCACGTGGACTCTGGGGCACCGAGGATGTCCAGGAGTGGATCACGAGCTGTCCCACGAAGGCTCTCGCAGTCGGCGGTGTCGGCTTCCGGATCTGAGTTAACAAGCCTTGGCAAGGGCAACCCACGCAGGATTCGAAGATCGCTTCTTACTCAGACCAGCAAGGTCAGAGCGGGTGCTCCTTTTCAGGGGAGCGAGGGCCAGTCTGGAGCAACCAGACCAGCAGTGTAAATTCTTTGGTTCGTCGGTACTGGGGCCACTAGCCAACGGGAAAGCGACCGAGCCAACGCGTCGAGCAGAAAAATGCAAAAGGGCCCCACGCAGCACTCGGTGAGTGTGGAGGGGTGAGCTTCGGTGCAAAAGCTGCTCGGGGCTGGAGCTTCTCAAACTCCAATGCACAGCTTCGAGGGAGCCTCGGGAGCTGCACGGTCAGCGCTTTGTAGTTTTTCCAAGATGGCCGGCCCCACGCTTCAGGTCGCCTCCACGGGTCTCAGCTTTGCAGGGACTGTGGATCGGGCTGTTGGAAGGCAGGAAGGCTGGGTCTTGTCGATCTCTGTCGCTCGAGTTCCGGCGGGAACTGCAACAAAGCAAACGGTGAGGTGCTGGACGGTACCTGTTTGCACAGGGTGGTAACTCCTTGACCACAAGGGAGATTCTTCAGTCTTCTACGTCGAGTAGGATGTCGAAGGGTCCTGAGCTTCGTTTCATAAGTTTCAGTCAGGATAATCTGATGTGCATTGGCACTGCTCCCACCTTTATTCAAAATCTGGGGGCTGGATTACCTGCTAGGTCCCTCCTATGGGTGGAACCCAGGAAGGGGGTGGTTACACCCCTTTCCCTTTGTCCAGTTTCGCGCCAGGACTGGGGCTGGAGTGCCTCCGAACCGGTTTGACTGGATTTTGCATGGGACACCTTGTGTGCCCCAGGCAGTGTCTAGTTTCTTTCAACCCTCCCTGCTCCAATCCACTATCTCCTGTCTGGGGTGGTGTAACACCTCCCTGTGACAGGAAACCCTTTGTCCAGGCCTCCCCTACCAAGTTTCGGTCAGCAGCAGGAGGTCAGACTTGTGTCGTGGCAGCAGCATCCATTTTGTGATGCTGAGGCTCTGGTTAGGATTAACCGCGTTTTAAGTAAAGTAACATGTCTTCTCCCTCTAGAAGGGTGGAATGCTACCCCGTCGCCAGAACTGGCGAGAGGGTAGTATTCCAAAGTGTATGACACCAAACACGACATGTTTTGATAAAGCCAAACCAAAGTTAGCAATAACCGCGAGGATTATAATGCACTCAAGAGTATTTGGTATGGCAATATCCTGGAACAGCAGTAAGGAAATGGTTCCGACCACTGCAGACAGGCTCAGCTCATGCTAGAGCACCATCTCACATAAAACCAAGCACTCTACCTCCAGGATTGTTAAGGCCTGCCATAAGAGTGACTGATAGGTATATGTGTCCAGATATGGGTTTAGATATAGGTATACTATATCTAAGCAAGGGGTGATTACGCCACCTTGCCCCAGCTGAGTGATCAGCCAGTTGTGTCGTTTTAAGTACCAGCCAGGGGTGGCAAAATATATGCTGCAGCCCCTGGTAGGCCTTGGATGCACCTATGCCCTGAGCACCTATAGTGCATGGTACGGGGGCTGACAAGGTGTCCAGTACCAAATTGGAGATGTACCTATAGTACATGTATGTGAATTTAGAGCGAGAACAGCAGGCTGTGGGTCTGATTAGCAGGCCCACAGCCACATTAAGTCGAAAACCAGTGAAGCAAAAAGCAAAAATTGGGGTGACAATAGGATAGCAGACCCTACTCTCCTACAATATGCCCCATATCTGCCGATATTGGGAACGCCCTGGGACGCTGGAGCGTTCATGGAAACGGCGCTGGGCAGCTGGATACAGGCTGGCGTAGAAACACTGGGCGACCTATATGACGATGGCGCATTAATTCCATTTGAGACCCTGGTCATAGACACTGGACTGCCGGCAGGCCAATTCCTCACAAATGCAGCACTCATACGTGTACTTACGGGAACCTGGGGTGATCTCACAATGGAATTGCCGCCCCATCTACTGATACAATACTTGCATGAAATGGGAAATGGATCCCATTTGGTGCACTGGCTAGCGCAGGCCTTGCACACGCATACACACTTTTCCCCACAGCGCTTGCGAGAGAAATGGACTAGGGACCGGGGGCGGGACTGGACAGACAAGGAGTGGGATAGGGTACTAGCTGGACGGCTTGAAATACCGCGCAACTCACGATTCAGAATCATTCAATATTATATTCTACATCGAGCATACCTATCCCCAAGCGCTGGAAAAGTGGTGACCCTCCACAGGCTCCATACTGGCGCCATTCATTTGATAATTGGGCGAGAGCAGAGAGCGTGGCGCTACACAGGGAGGAGACTGCAGGTCTCCGTAAATACCCTATAGCCCAGGCCTGGGATGACTTCTTGGCTGCTTTTCACCGGGTGTGTATACAGAGAGGCATTATTTAGGCATACTTCCCCTTCCTTCCCCATTTCTAGGACGACACTGAGGCGGGGAAACTACTCTGATGGTGCTCCCAAGCTTGCGTCCCTATAAGGAAGCAACTTTCCCATCCTGCTTGCTACCGAGCAGGCAACGTTTCCCCTTCCTCTCCCTCCCCCCCCCCCCCTTCACCCCCCCCCCCCCCCTTCACCCCCGCGGCCGCCACTGCAATAGGCAACTTACCATCCGGACAGCGGCACGCGCACCCTGCACACACACACACAAGCTTTTATTTTCCTTCAACTGTTCTGATTTGTATATTGTTTGGTTCCTGATTTCTTAAGTATGAGTTTGGGTATATTATCCTCCGAATGGGATATTACATGTTGCCCCAGTTGTGGCTTTCTCTGGGCTTCGCCCGAAAACCACTAGCGAGTTTTACAAGGTACTGACACATTGAGGTTCCCGATAGCGAGTGTGAACTATTTGGATGTTGAACAGATGCAACAATGATATGAACGGGAGCATTAAGACAGAGTGGCTGCGTCTTGACACATGGGAATGCGTCTAACGTCCAAACCACACGTGCATTGGTGTATTCCCTGCCTGGAATAATACCTGTGGACAGAACTGGGCCAGCACTGTTCTGTCTTTGACATGCTTGCTGGCTAGTGTATGCCTGGCCGCGCCTGCACTCTGTGGTTTTGGTGAAAGATGTCTAATTTTACTCCCCTGCCATGCAGGGAGAATATGGTACTGGTGTCCCTCGTGCAATACTGTTGTTGTTTATAATTATTCTTGCGTACAGTTATTGGATGCGTATGTTATGCTTCATTTCTCTTTGCTCAGGCTGGAGACAAGTGTATAACAAATGATGTAAGTACTAACCTGATTGCTACGGGACTTTATCCTATGTGTCGCATTCATGTAACCTAATATCGAAAATACATTAATAAAAATATTCAAACTGAGAGTAATCTATGATGGATTGTTGCCTTATTCTGTTTTTGGTCCTAGTCTTGACCTTTATTTGACCTTTTCTCGCCACTGCTGCAGACACTGCTACCCCTTTGCTACACTCTACTTGCATAACTTGGAGAAGAGTTCAGGTCAAGTGACTGATCCCGGTAGGCTTGCCTCTGAGGCCAATATGCCCCTACTCCATACCAAAAATAATGTCTTTCCTCTTTGTCTTTTTGCCAGTACCCACTTCCACATGGTGCTATCTGCTCACTGAAAAGTCCTCTGCTATCGGCCAACCACCCTGCATGCCTGACGAATGTGAACTGCAAGAATAGGGAAACTCTGTAAACCATAAAGCACCAAGCTGTTTTCATGTGTTCCAAATCCACACAAATTCAGTACAGCATTTTGCTTCAATGAGGCACTTCTCTCCTTTTCTTTAGGTATGCCTTGCTTGGTACTAGTGAACAGACTTGGAGATGTAGTCTCTGAATTACTGGTGAATCTACATTATTGGATAACCATTCATTTCAAAATTGGAAGCTCTGAATTCTAATGTTTATCTGGGTCATCCTTTTACGTTTGCTATTTATTATTTTTATTCTGTTTTGCAGATAATGGAATTATTTTTGACCCTTGTTTTTTTTATGTAGGTGGAGATGGACAGTGAAAGATTTTTGAATGACCTGCGAAGAGACGTTCAGAAAGAGGTTGGATTTGATGCGGTTATGAGAGTCCGAACAAGCACTGGTATGTATGAAAGATTCATTTAAAGAATAATTTCGCTGACTTCACTAAGTTATTAGGCGGTAAATGTGTGTGTCTCTTCTAGGAATTAGGGCAACTGACTTCTTTGGGGCTTTCTACATGAGCAACACAACTGATGTGGAGCTAGCAGGACTGGACACCGACAAAACTGTCACCATTGAATTCAAACATGACGACAAACTGAGTGAAGAAAATGGGGCCCTTCTCCAGGTACAGTTACTTGTTAAAAGCGTTAGCATTTTCGCAAACATTTGTTGATTTAAAATGTGTCTCTATATATTTAGTTGGGTGTTTAGTTGGACGAAATGTGCTTTATTGTCTTCCCTAAAGGATAATATACTTAGTTAAAAGTATTGGAAAGGGAGATTACCAGGTTAATCCCAGTAGCTCAGGTCCTTGTTAAGTGCTTTTCAGGGAACTTTTATTGTTCCAAAGACTGCTTTTTACTCGAATTCAAATGATATGTTCACTCACTTTATGTCCATGCATGTTTTTTTGTTTGGTTTTTAAGGTCCATTGTGCCCACAACAGTTAGCACTATCTATTTTACACACTTATTAGCCTCTTCACTGACTGCATTCCACATTGTTAATGATCTCAGTTGTGATCGGTGGGGCCAACAGGCCTCTTTTTCTAATCCTACCCATTTCTTGGTATTTTAGTGGGTTTACATGCTGCATCATGGTATCTTTGATGGTCATAAATGCAAAAGTAATTCCTTGTTGCATCCATGGATCGCTGGACACCTTTTTGCGCATGTTTTCTTCCATGAAAATCCCATCATAGAAAGTATTTATCCATGAGTTCATTTTCAGACCTGTGAAATAAGTCTAGCAAAGGCCTGGTTTTCCCCTGAATGATCAGATCCCCAGATTCATGTCATAGAAATGGATTTCAGCCGTCACGTGCAGAAATAATACTGTCAGAGAACATGAATATAAAAAATTAAGCCTGGTAGGCTTACATTAAAAACAGATAATACAGGAGTCTGTTCCTTTAAGAACATGTGAAACCCTCCTTCCCAGAGCATTGTACTATCATTTGAATCCCAGAGTTAGTACTTTTTCAGGACAACTCAAGCTTTTTTTTAAATTGTTTACCTCAAATGTCTTCCTTCTTTCCGTTAAGAAAGAAAGAGAAATTATATTTTCTTGATTCACTCGATGTTTTAACCATTCCATGTCGAGTGTAATATTGTTTACTTAGTGTCTGTCCGAAGGCGATTCCTTTTCTCTAAGTGCCCCTCATGCGGAAGAAAAAAAAGCAGTGACTGATGCCCACATGCTATGTATGGTTTGTTTCCTGTGTCACATTCTGTGACTGAATGTGACATCTGTCAGAAGGTGTCAAAAAAAAGCTGAAAAGATAGAGAATTCATCAGGCTAAGAGGCATATTGGAGGACCAGAGGGCAGAAGAAGTGGCTAAAAGATCAGCCTCCCAGCCTGCCTTGGTTTCCTATCCACCTCTTGAAATATACCTCATAGAGGTAGGTCTATGGAGAGAAGATAGTGGTAGGGAAAGAAGTCATCAGTTGTGAGGCCACCGGAGACCAACTTCAAGGCCATCACCATCAAGAGCCTCTGCTCCAATCTCCTTCCCATTGAAGGATGACTCAACATCATAGTAACAGCACTCAGAGCATGACCTGCCTTCAAGTTCAGGCCACAATATCGCCCTCAAAGTGATTCTCATCACCATGGATGCTGAAGGAATGCAGATTGATGTCGACCCTAAAAAGATTGCCGTGACACAGACACACCAGAAGTTGTCTATATCCTAGAGACCTTGTATGCCATCTCAATCAACGGCTACTTCACCATCATAGATGTTAAGTGTAGTCAATATAACTTTCAACTGTCCATTCAATTTGTTAACATCTTCACAAGCTAGAACAGCCTCTCCGCAAGCACAAGCCACTCCTGAAAATAGACAAGCGCCTTTACTTTTGGCTGTTAGAATATAGCTTCATCTCCGGACCCTGCACCCTTCATTGCTACCCAATTTAGCGTATAAATTCCTTCTGAAAGTCCAGTGTAGACACCTTTGAGACCCATAGTTCTTTCTCCACCTTGGAAGGCCTTGAAGCGGTCTTCTAGGTCTCCAATAAGGAATTGGTAGCCATAATCATCACAAAGATAGCAAAGGAGCGGAATTGTTTCCCCTTCTGATGGAGTACTCTGATCTTATAACTGGTCCTGCTCTCCTTGTTCTGTCTTGGGTGTATCGCACGTGTCAAAAACTTCTATAGCTCAGCATAGTCTCCATCCAGAGTGTCAGCCGTGGATGCCATCCCTCACTTTCCATGCATTACTTGCAAGTGGGACAGCAGTACTTAATATCTCCTCAGACTCTCCTCAACCAACAGTGTCCCTACTTGTGGAGACTCTTCAGCCAAGGAACTAAACCTATATTACCTTTGGTTCAAGACCTGCTACAGATGGCTGAAGAAAAATGTATGACTCCGACCATTGTGTAGACAGCCATTCCAAGCCAGCATTAAAAATACAGACCACCTCAAGAAGATCCGGAACTCCTTAGGGTAGAGCCTAGGCTGATCTCCGTTATTTTGACAGTGCTGAGACACAAACATGCATTGGCTCCAGAATAACTTGACCCACTGAAAAAGTGAGTAAGAGGCTGGACTCAATGGAGGAAAAAGATGTGTGACGCAGCAATACATTTAATAACGCCAGCGTAATAGTACTGCTCGGAAGGTATCACCTAGAGATCTACGATTGTATAAAATCCTATGTGTCAGATGTACTGAAACATCATCAACAGGATTTCTGAGGAATGATATATGCATGTTCCCTGCTCTCAAACCAGGGCATTAGTGCTGTGGTGTACTCTGTCAAACTTGCCGCTATAGAAAACTACCATGACATCTCCACGAGAAGAACTTCATGGCTAAGCACCTCATCTCCAAATTCTGATGCCCAACTCATAATAGCCAACCTGCTCTTTTTGGACTCAGCTATCTTCGGGCAGCACACGGAGGAAAAGATGCTTTGTACGAAGAATTAAACAGAAGCCTTGAAGGCAGTTGGGCTGGAGGAGCAAACGTTCTTCAAACAATATAGGCCTAAAGAACGCCATTGTTCCATCAGAGGGTTCTGTCCCTGAGATGGTTTTACCAGGCACAACCCCAAAAAGTGGTCTGAAAGATCAATATCAACGAAGATGCCAGAAACTAAACTTCATCAAAGATATCACACTCCAGGGGAAGAAATACCTGTGGTAATAGGGAACAATATTCCAAATCCCCTCTCTAATTACCCACTCTGTAGGAGGAGCAGTGTGATATCTTACCTGGAAAAATGGAAGTCCATAACCACTTAGTATTGAACATCATAAGATGAGGCTACTTGATTCGCTTTAAGGCAATTCCACAGTCTAATCCACCAAAACCAATGACGAATCCCCTACTTTGTCCACTGAAAGAGGAATCTCAGCTCTTGTTTGTCAAAAGAGCAGTAGAAAAAGTACCACAAGGACAGAAAATTAAGAATTTGTACTCCAGATACATCCTAGTGCTGACAAAAGGGTCAAACAGCCCAACATTAGATCTCTAAACCATCAACCTGAGAGAAATAGTGGATGCTTGCCCTTCATAAAGTTTTTCCACACAGCAAAAGGAAGTTGCAGTAGTGAATTTTATTTCAATTAATTAAAACCATAATGCATTAAAAGAAATGCATACTTTAAAAGGTTTTGTGAATCACCGAACCTTAAAACGATTAATTTCATTATATTAAAAACCAGCTATTTCAAAGTAATTGACTATTGGATGATTTAACATATATAGTGCACAATAAAAGAAAGTCATATTTTTGCAATTTGAATTTGTGTGCCTTAAGTTATTATCAATATGCAGAGGGAAGCAGGGGAACTTATTGATCGTATCTGAACGAGACACGTTAGTGATAGATTCCTTACCTTAGAATATCCCCAGGAAGTTTTGCTTAGCAGTACCCTGCGCATCAGTAGGCGGCGTCCTGTGGCTCCACATCCGTCACTGGCGTCTCAAGCACCGAGATGACGTCACGGAGACTACTTAGGCGCCACCCACGCACACTGATGTCAGTTCTTTTTTTTCCGTGCCAGCAAGCACAGATCCGGATTGAGCAAGTACCTTAGTCACTTTTTGACTACTATTTTGAGACTTTTGTGTGTCCCCCCCCTTTTTTTTCCTCCTGGTGCACGTAGGGATGCCTGGATTTAAGTCTTGTGGGGCCTGCTGCCGTAATATGTCGGTAGCAGACCCCCACGATTTTTGCCTCTACTGCCTGGAGACTGATCACGACTCCTGGGACTGTCGAGCCATGGCCCCGAAGGCCTTGCGGGAGCTGCAGCATTCCTCTCACCGCCGCTCCGGGTCCAGGGGGCCATTCCCGGGACCGGAGCCCGCACTCCTCGGGTTCCAAGTCTTTGCCCTCGGATTCCAGTAAGCGACGTCATAAAAAGAAGTCGAAGAAGCGTGTTCGCTCTCCGATGTCCCCCTCGTCACTCCTCGGAGGCAGACGAGGGGGACAGGGGCTCCGCCCCTGCGGCTCCTCTGGAGCCTGGGAGTCCCACGATCTACCCGCCCTACCCGGGTCTGTCGGCGACTCCCGAACAGGTGCAAGAGTCCCTTGCTACAGTGGACCGCCTTTTCAGGCCTCGGGCTCCCTCCGGCACGCTTTCGGGCCCGCTGTCCCGTGTCCAGATCCTGTTGGCCCGGCGGCTCTGCCAGTGGCTCCAGCCCCGGCGCCACAGGATCCTACGCCGCTGGCTCCGGCCCCGGCTCCACGAGGTGCAGCGTTGCCGGCTCCGGCGCCGCCCTCGGCTCCACACTGGATTCCGTTTATCCCACCCTTTCCCTGGTTCCAGGACCATTTTGTTCCGACCTGGGATCTGCATTGGGATGTGGCGCCGGCCGGCGCAGTTTGTTCCTTCGCCGGCCCTGCCGCTGCGACCGGCCCCTCCGTCAGAGCATGACTTGGAAGGATCCGAGGACCCTCTTGCTTCTTGGCAGTGTGACTCCGAGACGGATTAGGTGGACGATCTGTAAGACGCCGGCGATCTCGATGTCTCTTCTGACCCGGGGTTTGCCTCTCCCCCGCCTAAGATGGAGGAGGGCGCTTCCTACACAATGGTGCTCTGTCGGGCTGCTGAGGCCCTCAACCTCGACCTCCCCACCGTGGCCCTCAAAACTAACCTCCTCACCGAGGTTCTCCTTTCGGCGTCTGCTTCGTCAGAGCCGTTGCTTCCCTTCAATGACGCCCTTACCGAAGTCCTATTGGGCACTTAGTCGCGGCCGGCCACGAGGGCCCCGGTGGATAAAAACGTCGCCAGACGCCACCGCCCGGCACCTGGTGACCCGGCCTTTCTGACCACCCATCCCACGCCTGAGAGTCTGGTCATCCAGGCCTCGACGTCGCAGAGTGCTTTTCCTACGGCTACCCGGGACAAGGACTCTAAGAAACTGGAACAATTTGGTAAGCGGTTGTTCTCTTCGGCCAGCTTGGGGCTGCGGTCGGTGAACACCGCCTGGTTGTTGGGCTGCTACTCTCACGCAGTGTGGGATTCTGTTGCTCAAGTGTTGCCTCAGTGTCCTGAGGAGGTCCAGGCTGTCCTTTCTCAAGCGATTGCTGAAGGTAAGGATGCAGCTAAGTTCACCATTCGGTGTGGTTTGGACACCGTAGACTCGTTAGGCAGGGCGATTTCTATGACGGTGGCGTTGCGACGCCGTACCTGGTTGCGTTCGACTGGGTTCTCGCCCGATGTCCAGAGCTCGCTCATGGATATGCCCTTTGATGGCACCCGCCTATTTGGCAATAAGGCTGACAGTGCGTTTGAGCGTTTTAAGGACTCGCTGGCCACGGCCAAGTCCTTGGGTCTTTCTGCAAAGAATCCGTCCACTCGTGGTTTTCGTTCCTTTCGAGGCCAGGGCAGAGCACCCAGGCACATTCCTTCACAAGCCTGGGCAGAACCAGCCACAGCGTGGCTGTGGTCGCAGCTTCCGCAAGGGCGGGTCTGGGAATCAGTGTGTAGGTCAGTCCACCTCCACCCCCGCTGCTTCTACTTCCAAACCTTCCTGGTCCGAGCTTCGTGGAGCACACCACGCCGGTGGGAGGCAGGATCCGCCACCACCTCCCCCACTGGCTGGATATCACATCGGACAAGTGTGTGCTGCAGTTAATCCACAAGGGTTACTCTCATCCCTTTCAGTCCACCCCTCCAGCCATGCCACCTTGGTGCACCGCATGTTGGGGGATCATTTGGTTCTTCTCCAACAGGAATTCACAGCCCTCTTGGCCAAGGGGGCCATGGAATGCGTTCCGGGGCAGGAAGTTGGGAGTGGGTATTATTCCCACTACTTTCTGGTCCCCTAGATGGACAAGGGGGGGCCTGCGCCCCATCTTGGACCTCCGGGACGTCAATCGCTTCCTCCGGAAGGAGAAGTTTAAAATACTGACTTTGGCTCAGGTCCTGGTTGCCCTTTTCACATCCCCCGTCCTGCCGGCCCACCGGCGTTACCTGCGGTTCATGGTGGGCCAGGAGCATTTTCAGTTTGCTGTGCTCCCCTTCGCCTTTCCTGCACCCCTCGGGTGTTCACGAAAGTGATGGCGGTGGTCGCAGCATATCTGCGCAGGTCTGGGGTGTCAGTCTTCCCCTACCTCGACGACTGGTTGTTGAAGGCGGGCTCGCCCCAAACGCTCGTCAGCCACCTTCAGACTACGGCCGACCTTCTGCATCTGCTGGGGTTCTCCATCAATGTGCAGAAGACGCACCCGAGTCCCTCTCAGAAACTCCCCATCATCGGAGCGGTTCTCGATTCGACGCTGTTTCGGGTCTATCCTCCCGAGCAGCGAGTCAGGGAGATTCAGGCTATGATTCCGATCTTTCGGCCTCTATCCCGGGTTTCAGTCAGGATAACCCTCCGGCTCCTGGGTCTCATGGCCTCCTGCATCCTGCTAGTGTAACATGCCAGATGGCATATGCGGGCTCTGCAGTGGGACCTGAAGTTCCAGTGGGCACAGCATCAGGGCAACCTGCTCATCATGTCCAGATCTCGGTGGGCACTGCTCAACAGTTGCAGTGGTGGCTCACGAATCACGATTGGGTCAGTGGCAGATCCCTCTCCCTTCCCCAACCGGAGCACACAGTGGTGACGTATTCGTCCCTCCTGGGAGGGGGAGGCCACTTGAGAGAGGCGGAGATCAGAGGCCTCTGGTCTCCGGCTAAGTCCCGGCTTCATATCAACCTTTTGGAGCTGCGGGCGATCCGACTTGCACTGAAGGCATTCCTTCCCTCTGTCCAGGGAAGTGTGGCGCAGGGGTTCATGGACAACACCACCACCATGTAGTATTGCAACAAACAGGGCAGGGTGGGGTCTTTGACCCTTTGTCAAGAGGCTGTGTGCCTCTGGACATGGCTGGAACATCAAGGCATTACCTTGGTGGTTCAACTCCTGGCAGGTTCTCTGAATGCCCGGGTGGACGAACTCAGCCGCCGGTGCATGATGGATCACGAATGGCGTCTGAACTCGGACGTGGCGCAAGGTCTCTTTCTGCAGTGGGGAGAGCCTTGGTTAGATCTATTTTCCACCGAAGAGAACGCACAATATCGTCAAGTCTGCGCCTTGGAATTTCCATGGCGGGGCTCGCTCGGCGACGCTTTTCTTCGCGAGTGGAGCTGCGGTCTATTGTACGCCTTTCCGCCTATACCACTTCTGTCCAGAGTGCTGAAGATCAGATGCGACCTGGCCCAAATTATCCTTGTGGCTCTGGATTGGGCACGAAGAAACTGGTATCGCGAGCTACTCAGCACGGCGGTCGATACCCTGATCCTTCTGCCTCTTCAGGAGGATCTTCTGTCGCAGCAGCAGGGGACGGTTCTGCACCCAAACCTGTCCAACCTCCATGCGTGGAGATTGAGCAGCGACAGTTGACTGCTTTCGACCTTCCTTTCGAACTCTGTGATGTCATTCTGGCAGCCAGGCATCACTCCACTATATGCCTGCAGGTGGAACAAATTTGTGGCATGGTGCACAACAAAGGCTGTGGATCCCCTTTCTTCCCCTCTTTCTGAGGTCCTTCTGTTCCTTCTATCTCTGGCCCAGCAGGGCTCTGCTCTGGGCACTGTCAAAGGTTATCTTTCGGCCATCTCCACCTTTCTGTGGTTTCCAGATCAGCCTTCTCTTTTTATGTCCCCGTTTGTTAACCGTTTCCTCAAGGGCATTACGCATACGTTTCCACCCGTGCCTTTCATAATGCCTCGGTGGGACTTGAATCTTGTCTTGACCTTTCTGATGTGCGCTCCCTTTGAGCCCCTTCATAACTGTCCCTTACGTCTTCTAACTCTCAAGACAGCTTTCCTTTTGGCTATCACCTCTGCCAGAAGGGTTAGTGAGCTCCAGGCTCTCTCTTCTAAACCTCCTTTCCTCTCTGTTCATCCGGATAAGGCGGTTCTGAGGACTCGTCCTTCTTTCTTGCCTAAGGTTGTCACGCCCTTCCACATCGGGCAGACCATCACTTTGCCTACCTTCTTTCCGCCTCCGCATCCCTCTAGGGAGGAGGAGAGGCTCCACCGCCTGGACCTGAAACGGACGCTCGCTTTCTATCTGTAGCGTACACAACAGTTCCGGGTGGATGACCAGCTCTTTATTGGATACGTGGGCGCCAAAAAAAGGTTGGGCCGTGCACAAGCGGACCATCTCCCGGTGGGTCGTTCTGTGCATCAAAGCATGTTACTCCTTGGCTAAGAAGGAGCCTCCTGTGGGGCTGCGTGCCCATTCGACCAGGGCAACTGCAGCCACTACTGCATTGGGGCGCGTTTTTCCCTTGCAGGACATTTGTCAGGCAGCTCTGTGGGCCTCGCTACACACGTTTACCAAGCACTACTGCCTTGACAGTCAGGTCCGGAGAGACGGCTTCTTTGGCCGCTCTGTGACTTTCTGGTGTAATCTTGTTCGCGGACCCACCACCGGTTTGGTATTGCTGGGGTATCCATTCTAAGTTAAGAAATCTATCACTGTCGTGTCTCTTTCAGGTGCACAAGTTACTACTTGTGTAACGATATATCAGTAAGAGACATTAGTTAGTGATAGATTCCTTACCGCCCCACCCATCCTCCCCGTTCTGCGAACTGATTACTAGGGTTAAGGTCATCCCTTTCAGGGCCCTAGTTTTATGCACCTATGGTCAGTATCTTGCATGGCTCTGCGTTCCTGGCGTGGAAAGTCGTGTACAGAACTGACGTCAGCGTGCATGGGTGGCGCCTAAGTAGTCTCCGTGACGTCATCTTGACGCTTGCGACGCCAGTGCCGGACGCGGAGCTGCAGGAGGCCGCCTACAAACGTGCAGGGGTACTGCTAAGCAAAACTTTCTGGATCCAGTCTGACGCCTGGGGATATTCTAAGGTAAGGAATCTATCACTAACTAATGTCTCTTAGAGATATACTGTTACACAAGTAGTAACTTGTGCATCAAAGACTATCGTCACAACTAATTTCTTGCAGCTTTGAAATGTGGTAGCTGACGAATCCTGACAAACAATGCAGCTACTGCAGAAATGATTAGTCAAGTAGGAGATGTTTGGAATATTCAATGGGAGCAGAATCACATGCTGATCTCCTGATATTGGCTAGCTAATATATATTCCCTCTTAAATCTTCCTAGAAGTTAATATTGCTAACAATCTGCTCCCCAAGAACTGTTACAGATATCCAGTATATTGTTCTGTGTTATTTATACAAATGTATTAAAATGTATACAGGGCATAATATCATATTGTAATTAATGTTACTATCTGCCTCCTTCCGAAGGTTGATTATTGCAGCTGCCATGTGCAATGGTTTGGCAGTCAGAAGCCGGTATGCTTTTTTCATAAATTTCTCCCGTTCAAAAGGTTCTTTCTTGGAGACAAGGTCTAATGCCATAATATTTAAAGATGTTCCGTTGCAGAATTTGTGATCTTCAAGCACGACATTGCAGATCAGATGCACAAGTAGTGGGTTATTTATTTTTGCTGTTGACAAATTTTGCAGTTTTGTGAAATTGGTCTGTCCAATTTTTTTTTTTTTAAGTGTTTGATGGGACTTGTTTCCATAAAGGTTCAGCATTTAAAAATGTAACTGTCACAACTAGGGATATGACCCAAGCATTTGTCCTTGCAGACTGGCTAAATTGCATCTCTTTTCAGATATGCGATCTTAGCAGTCCGGGTCTCGCTTTCAATCAATCAATCAGTATTTGTAAAGTGCAACACTGTCACCCCATCGGTATCTGGGTGCTGTATCTCCGCTGAAAAGCCGAGTCTTGAGTCTTTCTGAAATCTGCTAGCGAGGAGGCTGTGCAGAGATTGTGTGTGTGTGTGTGTGTGTGTGTGTGTGTGTGTGTGTGTGTGTGTGTGTGTGTGTGTGTGTGTGTGTGTGTGTGTGTGTGTGTGTGTGTGTGTGTGTGTGTGTGTGTGTGTGTGTGTGTGTGTGTGTGTGTGTGTGTGTGTGTGTGTGTGTGTGTGTGTGTGTGTGTGTGTGTGTGTGTGTGTGTGTGTGTGTGTGTGTGTGTGTGTGTGTGTGTGTGTGTGTGTGTGTGTGTGTGTGTGTGTGTGTGTGTGTGTGTGTGTGTGTGTGTGTGTGTGTGTGTGTGTGTGTGTGTGTGTGTGTGTGTGTGTGTGTGTGTGTGTGTGTGTGTGTGTGTGTGTGTGTGTGTGTGTGTGTGTGTGTGTGTGTGTGTGTGTGTGTGTGTGTGTGTGTGTGTGTGTGTGTGTGTGTGTGTGTGTTTGTGTGTGTGTGTGTGTGTGTGTGTGTGTGTTTGTGTGTGTGTGTGTGTGTTTGTGTGTTTGTGTGTTTGTGTTTGTGTTTTTTTTTTTACTATCCTTGTGGGGACTTGGGTGTGATAACACACTCACGCTGTGGGGACTTGATTGCACTGTGGGGACCTGAACCCAGGTCCCCACAAGGCAATGTCTTCTAAATAATATAAAATGACTCCAGGAACATCTGTGTCAATTTTTACAAATTTTTAAAAAATTGCCTTGTGGGGACCTGTGTTTCATCAAGTGTGTTTATATTTTTGCTCGCTCTGCCCCCGTAGACAGGAGGTGGTACTGCAGTCTTAAACACACTTTGCATTTAAACACACTTTGCTTATCAGAAACACACTAGTAGCTGAAAAAGCAGTCTTTTCTAAGGAAAAGATGCACAACCCAGTGTTTATCCAAATATTTTTCATACAAATTAACCCTTTCTCTATTTATTAAAATACAATTTTAATTGCATAAAGTATTAAATTTAAACTTTTTGTTATCGCTATTATAAATATGACTCAAAGCAACTTGGAACAGTTTCAAATCCCAGATTACTTTTTTATTGATGTTTGATTCGTAATTGCAATAAAAGAATGATGGTGCACTACACTGCAATACAATATAAATTGGTTTAATAATTTTTGGCAAATAACTTAAAGGGATTAATACTTATTGTTACATTTTAAGGCTTGTGCCAGAAATTCTAAGTCTCTATGTTGCTTTGCCTTTGTTTAAATATTAATATGAATTATGGAATTTGCTGGCACATGCATCAAGGTAGGCTTTTGCGATTCCTTAATTGCGATTCTTAAGCGCAAAAGCCTATGTATGTAGGAATAGCTAAAAAAAAATAGTGATTCCTAAACATTCCTTAATTGCGACTCGCAAATTGCAATTCGCAATTAAGGAATGGCTTCCCATTCATTCCTATGCGCCTACATGCCCATAGGAATGAATGGGAATTGCATACGCAATTTGCGAGTACCCAATAGGTACCCGCAAATTGTGCATGCAATTTCAAGGGTGCCAAAAGGACACCCTGTTGCACCCCTGACATTTGTAATGTGCACCCATGTTGCGCACACACATGCCCCAAGGGCATGCGTGTGTAGCATGTAACTTTGAAAAATGCACTTTAGTGCATTTTTCAAAGTTTTTGCAAATTACTAACCAGTTCTTTTTTCGGTAATTTGCGACCCTCTAATAGCCAAATCACTATTTTAAATTGATTCTAGCATTGCATTGCATTTAAGGAATCACAATTTGCGATTCCTTTAATGCAATCGCAATATGCGATTTCTGCATTTGAGATGATGCATCCTAAATGCAAAAATACTGGCAGCAGAGGGGCAGATTCTAAGAATCTTGATGCATGGGGCCCATGCTCTTTTAGATGATGGCTAGATGGGGAACACCGTTTACAACATTGTATTTACCATGAAGCCTTTACCAAACATGCCTTTACCAAGCAAGTACTTTTGTGTGACTTTACCGTGCCAGCCTTTGCCAAGCATGATATATATGTATAGAAGCAAAGGATGGGAAGGGTAAGTTTAGGGTTTATGCGTAAGGATGGTAATAGTAAATTTAGGGTTATCGGGTGGATAGTTGTAAATGGTGGTAAGGGTAATTTAAGTGCAGTGTTTAAGGGTAGGAATTAGTGAAGGGTGGTTAGGGCAATTTTAGGATTTTAGAGGTATATATATTGTGAGCAAGGCAGGTGTGCCGAAACGCGTCAAGTGGAAGATTAAATAAACGGCTGGATGGTGGCTGGATGGTGAAGCTTATGCCTGTGTCGGAGTCCGATTTTTTTCTTAAATCGGGATTGGTTGCTGTATATATATATATAGATATATATCCAACATAAGCAGATCCCACATTTGGAGTGAGCCACACGGAAACCAAAATTCAGCTCCAGTTTACTTTATTGACAGCATGCTAGCAAATCCTTCAGGTAGGTAAAAACAATAAGCCATCTTGCAAGCCAGACGCGTTTCAGGAGTAAGTCCCTCATCAGTGGCTTCTTTGGAAGGGCAGGGGGAAGCGAGTTATGGCGTTTCAGACTCCTTTGTACCTACTCCCGCCCCAATGGGCGTGGCCAAACCGGCATTATTGGAGACGGAGTCCGCGCCAATCCAACCTCAGTGGGTGCATATCCAAGCTCAAATGTCCTCACAGTAAAGGCAACCGTCCTGACAGTCTTTGCCCCGCTTTGTTGCCGCCACACACGCTGTGAGCTGACACCATTCTGCAAAGGTGTCGGCTCTGTTCCATTCCGCTCTGTGCGGTGCTGAGTGTTGCCGCTGCGGACCCGCTTGTCGAAGCAGTGGGCTCTCTCCATGACCCAGGGAGGCCGTTACACATCCAACATAAGCAGATCCCACATTTGGAGTGAGCCACAAGGAAAACAAAATTCAGCTCCAGTTTACTTTATTGGCAGCATGCTAGCAAATCCTTCAGGTAGGTAAAAACAATAAGCCATCTTGCAAGCCAGACGCGTTTCAGGAGTAAGTCCCTCATCAGTGGCTTCTTTGGAAGGGCAGGGGGAAGCGAGTTATGGCGTTTCAGGCTCCTTTGTACCTACTCCCGCCCCAATGGGCGTGGCCAAACCGGCATTATGGGAGACGGAGTCCACGCCAATCCAACCTCAGTGGGTGCAGTCCCCAAGCTCAAATGTCCTCACAGTAAAGGCAACCGTCCTGACAGTCTTTGCCCTGCTTTGTTGCCGCCACACACGCTGTGAGCTGACACCATTCTGCAATTATATATATATATATCATTGTTTTCTTTGTCCAACGCACAAAACAATGTCCAGGCCGCTGCAGCAATAAAGTGTGTTTATTCAATTACGCTTCACTCGACGCGTTTCGAAGGACTGGCCTTCTTGGCCTGGACATTGTTTTGTGCGTTGGACAAAGAAAACAATTTGTTGGATATTTCGGGACTCGCAACCCCGTCCGGGCCCGCCGCTGTCAGTGGTAGGGGTTCGTTGCGACCTTGGGAGACTGAATATTTTATGTTCACTATGTATGTTGCACGTAATGAAGTATTTTGTTTAAATGCCGGTCTGTTTACTGATCAAATTACCCGTGAGCAAGGCGTTCTACGCCGAAACGTGTAGGGTTGTTAATTTGGCTTATGCTTAAATAAATCATTTTGGAAGCAAAGTAACAGCTACGGTGTCATATTCACAAGGAGTGCACACGTGCTGTTTTTCGTAGCATGGTGAGACGTGATATATATAGATATATATATATTCCATAGGAAAATAGTTTTTTGACTTGCCTGTATCTTTGGCATCTGTGGTAATGGTAATTTTATGGTTATGGGGTGGGCAGTTGTAAACGGTGGTAAAGGTAATTTCAGCGTTTAACGGTAGGTATTGATAAAGGGTGGCAACTTTAGGGTTTAGAGGGGGTGAGGGTAATTTTATATAATTTGTATATTTCCTGCTTCTGTTCCCCGGTTACGATGCCTGATATCATGACGAATGCCGAAGGGCTTGCCTGACAGCACACTTCTGGCTGCAGGCCAACAATTGACAACGTATTGCCTTCAATATATAGGAGGCACATGGTCGGGTGTGATCGATAGTTCTTTGCACCCATAAATGCCATCGAACAAAACTGACATATTAATCTTGGGAGGAAGTGCTTATAAGACGAAACTCTTTGTCTGCGACTATGAACTTGCAGTCTGGCAATTGATCTAATCATATAGTAGATTCCACTGTGGATTGCTACCAGTTGGAAATTTGAGGTTGACTCTTTGCTGTCTATGGCTCCTTGCAATTGGATCCACACATTTGCCAACCTAGTTACCCCGATATGATTTGGGGAACAACTGAAGAAGTCTGCTTCAAGGACGAAACGTGTTGGCTGTGTCACTTTCAACAAGTGATGCTTATGACCTTGCTTTTATAATCCCTTTTTTGATATTTGAATAAAGGAAACTTTGGAAGAACACTGCTGTTTGGGAATATATTGTATATTTGTTTTTCCTTGTATATTGAGAAGTGGCGCACCTGTGCTTCTGTTTAAAATTGTTGAGTTCCATTAGGAATAACATTGTGACAGTGAGTGTGATACAGTGTGCACACATAAACTCATGAATATATACAAGGTCAGAATAGTGGAGGGATAGCAATTCAGGTGCTGCCGATTGTAGGGATCCACTGTCGGGTGCTTTTTGTCATAGGTCACCAGTAGGTAGTTATAGTTATTACCTAGATTCCATAGGAAAATAGTTTTTGGACTTGCCTATATCTTTGGCACTGGTTGACGGAACTTCACGAAGGTTTCCAAATTGAATAGAGGATTATACCAGATACTGCATGTTTGAGGTGAAAAGGGGATATGGAAGAGATTCTCTCTCCCGGGTGAATACGGATTCTTCACGCTTTATGAAATAAAATTCATATTGTGCCAGCAAGAAGAATGATGAGGTTTGCAATGACTGTCAATTTTAAAAATTTGCATGTGGCCACTTTAATTAATCAGATGCACTGAACAACTATAAGGATGGATTTTGAACTGTTGTGGTGACAGAACGCTATTCAACATATACTACAATACAGTTTTTTAGGATGAGAACACAGAAGTCTCGTGGGACTTGTAGGGACTCACTTTGGTCATGCGTTGAAATGAATCTAAAGCACCTGTGTAGTGTTTGCATACCTCTATTCCTCTGATCAAGGCATTTCGCCAAAACGCGTAAGGAAGGATCATTTAAAACTGGTGAAACCGTGAATTGGCCTCTGCAAATCTCTTTGTGCAATTAACTTACGGGATGGATATATATATATATATTCATTCACCAGTAGGTTGTTATAGTTAAGATCTAGTTTCCATAGGAAAAGAGTTTTTTGACTTGCCTATACCTTTGGCACCGGTTGACGTATCTTCACGAAGGTTTCCCCAAAAAGTGTCATAGTAAGTTTTGTGCATGAGAAGATTTGGGATGATCCTTTAAGCAGAGGCTGAGACAAAGGGGGTTAAAAAAAGTATTTCCCCATTTTAATTCCTATGAGACGGGTAGTCAAACCTACAGTCCGAACCGCTGGACGGAATTACACCAAATTTGGCAGAAATGTAGATGTTGTGCTTTTTGTTATTCAATATAAATCCATTCAATCTTCTTTGGGAAATTTAAGAAGAAAAACTTGTATATATCTCTGGTCGTGGATATTTCACAATGCTTTTGCTATCAATCGCAAATGTTCGTGTTAACAGGAATGCTGTGATTGGCTGGACACAACCTCAGCAGAAAGTTGTGGCTGCCATTTTACCAATCGGGAATGGTTCCGGGGCTGAACATTTCTGTTAAAGCTATCATAAGGGAACAGGGTGGAGGTACTCTGACCCCATGTTTGAGAAATGGGGGTGTTAGTGACACAAGTTATGTGTCCACATTTTATTGTAAATCTCATGCGATAATTGCGATGATGATCCAACCACCAGCGCGGCCCCTCCCCCTGGGTACGGTCACTGGGACATCGCGACTATTGACGTCTTCGCGGATATTAGTGAATATATTACAAAATATATATATTTGTACACACTGCTGGTCACTGTTGCAGACTCATGTATGCACTCACAAACTCACTCAGACACTTATACACCCACTCAGACACTTATACATCCAGTCTCATACCCACACAGATATTCATGCACCCACTCCTATGCCCCCTCAGATACTCATGCACCCACTTACAGACTCACTCCGAAACACACACCCACTTAAATACCTACTTATAGACTCATGCATGCACCCACTCACATTCCCACTTAGAGACTCTTACACCCACTCACAGAACCCCCGGGCACTCAAGCACCCACTAACTGACCCATTGAGGGACTTAAACACCCAGTGACAGACCAATTCAGAGACTAATGGCACCCAGTTAAAGAGCCCGTCAAAGACTCACACACCCACTCAGATATTTACTCAGAGACTTGCGCACCCTCTGACAAACCCACTCACTGACCCACTCAGAGACTCATGCACCCACTCACAAATCCACTTAGAGATAATGCACCCATCCACAAACCCACACAGAGACATATGCTCCCCCTCAGATACTCACTCACAGATTCATGCACCCAGTCTCATTCCCACAGAGAGACTAATACTTTGTCAGAGCTGCTTTGTGGGTCTTACTGCCAGAGCAGCAGCTGGATTCTGAATCTCATTTGAATATCAGATGATAAAATAATGTTCACATGGAGCATATCCGCAGAAAGGAGACTATCCAATACATGGTACTTACATGGGCGGCGGTGCCATGAAAGGAGGAAGTAGCCAAAAAGGACAGATACATCCTTTGGACTACACTTACAGAGCAGATAGTATTGTCTTTAGTTTATTTCCAGGCAACTTGTGATTCTATAATACGTAGACGGTGAACTGAGTCTCTTCTACATGTATGGGTAAGTACAAGTTATGAGTGGGTGTGCATGATACAGCACGGTTGAGAGCTCTAGAGTTGGGGTTAAGGAAGTGAGAGCTTCTTATAGTCCCTGTTGGTACCTCAAAAGTGTATTCAGACCACATAATACTCATCTAATAATTGGCTTCTTTACTGAGTGCACAGGAGGACGATAATCTTTTCTCTCAAAGTAATCCATGTAAGTGATACAGTCCCTTCTTACATTTCATCTTTTACTTCATTTACCTTTCCTAAAATTAGATGGATTTTCCAGAGGGCATATTTCTATATTTGTTTTTATACAACATGTGATACTTGTACAGTGCATACTGTGAAATGTGTCACCTCTAGGTGTCTGGGTAAATTGGAGTTATGTACATGTACTATACGTAGGTGCATCTACCACTACCTATACATTTGTACCTCTACTCTGCCCTATACTCCAGCATCCATACCTACATCAAAAGCCTAGTAACTTAATCAAAGTACCTGAATCTCTTTGACACTCTAGTAGCTCTAGCCATGTCCATGCCTCCTTGCAGTACCCCTTACTCGACTTTGGCACTGCTACTCTTGCTAATAAGGGGCTTCTCCTTTTCCCCCAGTATTGATACCCTTGGTTTAACCTACGTCCTCTATCCTATTTTATCCAAATATCGCAACCTTTCTCTGTAACTTAGTTTGTCTACTCAAATCATAGTAGTTCTATTCCTGCCTAAACCCTACTACTTCAACTCCTGCCTTAACATCTGAATTTGCCAATACCCCAGTGCCTTTAACCCTGCCACTTCCCTAGCATGCCACTCCTACCTTTACCCTAGTATCTCTACTCATACACCATAGTACCTCTACTCCTAACTACATCCAAGTAACAATGGGAGTCATTAGCAGAACAGGCAATCGCCAAATGGCCCCGGTCCACCCCCAACCATACTAGTATGGTGAGGGGTTCCACGGCGGATGGGAAGACCGTCTGCCGCTTTTCTGCCGGTCGGATTGCCGGCCGGGCGTAAAATTGACTTAACATGGTGGCAGTGCCTTTCAGGCACCGTCAATCATATTATGATGGGCATGCGGAAATGCCTTTCCATGGCGGAGACATAGCCATGAAAAGGCAAGTGAAGATTCAATGTGGGGGCCCGGGGGATAGGGGTGTGGGAAGCTGCACTTGGGGTGTACCTATAGTACCCCCTACATTGGCATGCACAAAGTGGCAGGCACCGCGCGGTGCCTGTCACGTTGTGCATGCCAATGCACAACATGCACATTTGACATTGTGGCGGGTGCTGCTTGCAGTACCGCCCGCCACAATGTTAATTGTGCAGGATGCGACTGCCGGGGTTTGCGGTTGCATCCTAATGGGCGTAGCGGGATCACCGCACTCCTGGCGGTCGGTTCCGTTGTCCTTGACGGTGGCAGGTGGACTTTGTCCGCCTGCCATCGTAATGGACCACTATATTCTTGCCTATGCCTCTAGGTCGGTCTTCACCTTGTAGCTCTACTTAAGTTGTGCCATTAGTATATTTCTACATCCCCTCCATTATGCCAGCCATCTTTTCCAGTGTTTCTTTATTGGATTTTCCTAAATGCTTTGAGGACTTTGGTTTCCTCATTTCATCAAAAAGGAGGTTAACTGCCCTCGAGTCATCAGGCTGTGTTCTCCAGTTTGTTTTTTCTCCACAACATTAATAATGTTAATGTACAGTTGATGTGGCAGGCTTTCATTTCTATATATTGGGGAAATACCGCAGAATGTTGTGCTCAATTATTAACACCAGCCAGGAACAATCTTGTTGTCTTCCTGTGCCTTGCTTCTCTTTTCTGTTGAGTGGCTGCAAATAGAAATAGGCAATACATCTATTCTACATTATATGTTACCTGCTTGTGCCATATCCACTTGTCACTGAACACATGCCACAAGTATTGGTTTTGTCAATGCTTGTTTACTTTTGGAAATGGAGAATATATAGGTCATTTTATGTTATGGGTGTGAATCGTGCTACATGTCCACTGGGCCAAACGAGCACCGTGTCTGGTTGCTAGCTTGTTTAGCTATTCAGTGATGTGCATCAAGTTGAAAGAAATGTAGTTGGCATGTATGTTAATCAATACGTGGTTAACAATATAAATGTGAGAAGTCTGCCCACTACTTATAATATTAATGTTTAACTTTATACAAAACTTAAATAGCATGAAGAATATTGTCACGGACAAAAATCATAGAAGTTGCATACACGCACATGTTTTTCTAAATAGGGACAGCCACGAATATAAACCATGTCATGGCAAAGCAGACATATTAAAGTCCGACATTGCATTTCATCCTGCAATATATTTTCTTCATCCTATTTAAAAGCCAACAAAAAAGTAAGCATAAAAAACAATATTGTTCACGAAGCCCCTAACTATTCATTAGCGCCGTTGACAGAAAGGAAACCAAAAGCATGGCCTCTGCCTCAGGATGGCCTCTCACAGAATGTAAATGCGCGATCGATCACACATCAGAAAAGGTCAATCAGCATAACAAGAGACCTGCGGCTGGCACACCTAAGCGCATGAAAACTCCCAGGGTGGGGGATGGGCTGTCCTGCAAGGGATGCACCTTGAAAGGAAGCCGACAGGAAACAGCATTGACTGGGACTGCCTTTCATCCCTGACAGGAGCAAGTACAGGCCGAGGCGCAGAGAAGAGACGCTCAGTGACCTCGGCCTTGAGCTCAGAGCAATGTTATCACAGACAGAACATTGAAATATAGCGTTTGTAAGTGCTTTACAAAATTCTGTGTGCATAAGCACACACTTTTTATGTTAATTATTGCATTGTTAAAGCCTGTCTAAGATGCAGGTGGGTATTAAACAACAAACTGTCTAAGGGATGAGACACTTTTACAGAGTCACGAATGGGAGGTATTTTCATTCTTTTTCATTTTTTAAAGCGAACCTTCAGTGATTGTTTCAAAATAGAGCACAGGATTAGCAACCACATTACAAAGGCTTCCTTTCATTTGGGAAAACATGGTTTGTAACTAAACAAAAGTTTGGGGGGGAAATCGGTGATATGCAAATAAATGCAAGGTGGGAACAGGAGACAAAACGAAAGCAACAAAAAGAACCGTAAAAAAAGAAATACATGGAGAGGAAGAGACAGAAGATACAGAGATTGGAACGACTCCTCAATCTTTCCTCTGTTCAGGGCCAAACCAATGCTTTTGGTAACAAAAATAGTGCCAGACGGCATGCCAATTCCATCAGCAATCGGTTAATTCCTGGCATCTTTCTTTTTTGCCATTGATGGCTTTGGATTTGGCCTGCTTTGTGATCATTATGTCACATCTGAAGGTTGCGCCCGAGGACTCTCAGCTAACTATGGCATGGAAGCTCTCCAAATTTTGCTTACAAACAGTACCAACAAGGTGAATAGTCCAAATAAAAGGTTTAGGGCTCGGTTTTATTGAAATAATGACTTCCTCTATTCCTAGCAGGTTGCACTCTAGCTGTGTTTTAATAGTCAGCTTTGACAGTACAGTACAGTGCAGCACATATGAAAAGTGGGAAGTTAGGAGAAATAAAATACTTTTTAACACCTGCTTCAAAATGCGCTCTTTTTTGGCGCAAAACCATGTCTATTTTTGTTTGCAGGTAGGATTGTGCATCAAAAACTCTGGGTGGTTGCATGGAAATGCCCATGTACCACCCATGAAACACCCCCTTGATGCTGAGTAATACAAAGAGGCCCCTTGCGCTGCTTGTATTGTGCTGGAAAGTAATACCCCCCAAAATCCTGTTGCGCAGGTGTGTGTCACTTTTCCAAAGCAAATCCAGAGCAAACTTTTATACATCTGGGACAAAATATGTGTAAACTTCGCATCTAAAGTGATATTTTGCAGAACAATCTATGGCGTTGTTTCCATCATTTTTGCCATTTAAGCATACACTGAAATGAATAGGATTCCACTGTAGAGTACATGTTTGGCAAATTATAAACAACATTTTATTTACCAAGGAAATATTATGTTTGTTGTGCATGTGTGTACCAAAACACCAATTTATTACTCAGAACATCACATATATGTTTCAAATCTTGTCTTCAATATTGGGTGTACCCGTATTCACACTATTGGGTGCTGAGAAGCATCTCTTTCTATTAGGAAACAGGCCTGATAAACTTACAGTACATCATTTATTTTTCAGAGCTGTGTCTCTTAAGGAAGCACATTTGAATTGAAGACATTTAATTTTAAAAGAGAAATGTGTCATGTGGAGAAGTGTGGCTCACTGGTTAGAGGCAGCAGACCCGTAAGCAGAGAACGGCCCGGGACCAGGGTTCGATTCCGGCCCGGGACCAGGGTTCGATTCCCGACGCGGCAGGGTCGTGGACCAGGGTCAGCGGACTCGATAATTCTCGCCTCGGTGCCTACTCTAGTCAGAAACCACACTCGGCAACTCTGGGCATCAGCTTGCCTCATCTTCACAACGGCCCCCCCAGACCGCCGGGGATGCTTGGTCGCACCTTAGAGATACCCATCAGGGACCATCTCTCAGGGTGAGCCAGGACGGGTTCCCCAGCGGTCGAAGCATGGAGATACTCCTCCGGGAGTCGATTCCTAGCGCTATATAAACCCGCAATTAAATTAAATAAATTAAATTAAATTATGTTCAGGAATCTTTCTAAAACCTGCGAGCCCTCGTGAAAAATAAGTCTGTATTTACATTAGAATAGCGCTTGTAATGTAAACATGAATTTTCCACCATATAAAACAACGAATTCATGACAAAGAAAAATGCGCCTTCTTCCAGACATCTGTGGAGTTGATAGCTGAAGTCCAGGCAAGTGATGCAAATGCACTTTTGCGCATAACAAAAAGGCCATTAGCATCGCAAGAGACCCGTGTGCTCTTAAGCCTAGAAGTCTACCACCTTCTCAGGCTGGGACATAGGATGACATTAACTTGAGACCCTGATAGCAACACGAATCGGGCTCAGGAGCTCAAATATTGGCTGTCTCCAACACAGATTCGATCCCCCAGCAATTTTATAATAGCCACAGTTAAGTAAAGTGTTCGATTCCAAATGTAATTGGTTATTTTAACATGCACTTTCTTATATATTTTTTTACCAACCTGCAGCAGGGGGAAAAGGTTCAGTGTCTCCTGGAGCCCAGCACAAGGCAAATGCTTATAGTTACCGACGATACTCAACTGCTGATCTCCCTGTCCCAGGCTCCCTCTGTGGCTGCTGAAAACTTTAAAACCTGCATGAGTGATCTCGCAGATTGGATGTCCAAACACTGCCTCAAACTCAATGGCTCTAAAACGGAGGTTTTAGTAATAGGAGGTAAGGACACGAGCTGGACCAAAGACTGGTGGCCACCCTGCCTGGGACCCCTTCCCACTCCTGGTAGGGAAGCAAAGAACTTAGGTGTCTGGGTGGATACGAAGCTTTCGTTTGACAGCCATGTACATAAAATGGTAGGGAAATGTTTTGGGGTCATGAAAACCCTCAACCGTACCCTGGACCTCCTTCCCCTGGAGTCTAGGCGCACCATGATTCAGGCCCTAGTAACCTCCCGAATGGACTATGGTAACGTACTCCTTCTAGGTACCTCGGAAAAAAACATCAGGAGGCTGCAGGTGCTACAAAACTCAGCAGCACGACTAGTGCTGAGATTTCCTAGAAGAGTGCCCTCTAAACCTACCTTAGCTACCCTTCATTCGTTGCCTATTAGTAAGAGAATCCTATTTAAAGCACTTCTCTGGTGCTATAGGATTATCTCTGATAAAGCACCGTCCTACTTGGCTGACCTCGCCGTTCCCTATGAGCCTAACAGATCCCTTCGTTCCATGGGAATGGGTTTGCTCAAGATCCCTCGTATAAAAAAAGCGAGAATGGGAGGTCGATCGTTCCGCTCGTTGGCAGCCAACAAATGGAACTCCCTCCCCACCAACATTAGGCTAGCGAATAATGAGCTCACTTTTAGAAAACTACTAAAAACCCATTTATTCACCCTGTAGTTCTCTACCTCAGACACCCTGATTCTTCTCCACAGCGCGGGGATACGCCCGGAGGCGTCACCATGCGCTTTATAAGCCCCTTTAATAAAAATAATAATTGCCTTTTAGGCTGAGCGCAGCTTCCACAATTCGCAATAAAAATAGACAGATTTGGGGAAGGAAAAAAAATGAGCGGACGAGGAAAGTAAACATATAAGACAGAGACCTCATAGAGACATGAAAGAAGAAAACATGGTATGTTGGAGAGTGCCATATGACGAGGGTGAAGACGTCTGAAGTGTATGGAATTGAATAAGAGGGCAAAGGTAATCGAAAGATTGGAGCAAGTAGGGAGAAAATACCTCGAATGGCATGAGAAATATGTAGGGAGATTCAAATGGGGAGATTTGGGCGTTGATACTTTAGAGGGGAAGAGGCCTGCCATCTAACATTTGGAAACACCCAAGAGGCAGATTGGACGTTTAAGAATGATATGTATTGGATAACGGAAATGCATATTGACGACCTAATTATGAGTAGTATGGTCCAGGGAGTTCAGAAATACTCGACCAAAACTACAATTTCTGGCTATTTATTTCTCCAATGTATACCACTCTATTCCGAGTTAAAATTTGGAATCAGACAGGGTGGTATCTACACCCGGAGATACAATTCGACTTGACTTGTAATTGACCCAATAGTGGCTTTTTAAGTAAGTGAGTGAGTGACAGAGAGAGAGAGAACGTCCATAAAGATATAAAATATCATCAGTTTACATATATGGAGTAATTCTATATGTAATGGTGAGCGCTGTGAATTAGGGAAAGAAAATCTCAAGGATGTTAAAACCCGGAGTGGATTTGGGAAGGGGTCGGATGACCTAGGAAAGGGGTAAATTAGATATCATTGCCTTCCCTCTAAGATTTACATTTACATTTTTTGTTGGTTATGCATATATTTATTTATATGCACGTACATGATAATGTACAGGGTCGATGACAAGCATAAAGTCAACAACTCCAGGGAGAGAGAGCTGGGTTGTGAGCAGTTAAAGCAGTGTAATGTAGCATTTTGTAACGAGGTGAGTCTTCAACTCTTTCCTAATATTAAGCAGCGTTTGTGCTGTTCTCATGCATATGGGAACGTGGTTCCAAATCCTGGGTGTATTTATGGAAAAGGCATAATGCTTTGTTTTTTTTCTTATATACATTCCTTATCCTGCAGTCTGATGGTGTCCTGGCCCTGCATTTGCAAAGAACCACCAGAGATGGGGAGCTTGTCTGCAAGATAAGCTAGTTGCTGCTCGCGATGGCTTTGTAAAACACGTCGCTGCTTTTGAAGATGGTGCAGGCAGCAAGGGGAGCCAATGTAGGTCCATTAGGATGAAGGTGATGTGATCATATTTCATCATGCCCAGGATGAGATGTGCTCCGGTGTATAAGATGGTCTTAAGGGGTGACAGTGGGGTGTCTGGGAGGCGATAGAGTAGGGCGTTATCGCCATTCACGCATGAGTATAAAGGCTTGAACAGCAGTTTTAAAGTTGCTTTCTGCTTTCACTTTCGAGTACCAGGCCACTTTCTTTTGGGAAATGTGTTCCTTGAGGATGTGGTTGGTGCCCATGATGAATCAAAGTAAGTTGACATTCTGTGAAAGGTTAAGTTCAAAGACATCAAGGTACAAGCCATTGAGCCAAGGTTTGCATGGTGTCAGGTGCGTTGCTGCATTCCTGTCTCTAGCACTAATTCAATAAGCTAGTGCATACTGGGAGTTGCAGTGAGTGTACTTCAGTCCAAACATTTACACAAATGTTCTAGATTAGAGTTGTTTGTATAGTGAAACATTTATTTTAACATGTTGTCCCCATTGAACCATAGGGGACTTAATGTTACAGTTCATTTTTTGATCCCAATTCTTACTAAAAAAGTTATTAGGACCTGTCCTGCAGAACTTACTGACACCCAGTTTACCTGGTAGTTTAGGAAGTTGCTTCTCTATGCGGGTTGCATCTATGCAACTTCTTGGTAGAAATCATAAACTCTTGTTTTCTTCTTCACCATAAAGTGTCTTTGTGGACCGAATAGATACTTAGGCACTCAGTGGGCTCTGGAAGCAGAATTTTTCGTTTAGTTGCAAGTTTACCACATCTGTACCCCCTAGACTCTTACGTATTTTAGATTTGTTCAGAACAACATCATGCTCTTAGCATAGGTCAGCTGGACCCAAGCACACTGTGCTGAAGCAAAGCGGGGTGGAAAAGGCTATCTTCATCCAAATCATGCAGGAGTCTCTCTAATACCAGGCTACAAAGAAAAGTGTATTCTGTCGGCTGCCTTCGTACAGCTTATCTCTCAGCTATGCACTAACAACTTGAGGTGTAAGGAATCTTTTTTAGTGAAATACGGGGGAAGGTAGACACCAAATTGGTGTTTTCAGTGGAACTATCAATGCAAAGGTGAGTCGTGGCCAGTCTCTATGAAGAACATCAGCTACCCCATCTAGAGGCATTCAAACAGATGCTCAAACACAAAGTTGTCTATATCAACCAATGCAGAAACACTGCATCTAATCTTAAGAATTCTAATCTAGCCCATCCCTCCTTACCTCTCTAGCTGTTCTGCCCCTCTTCCACCTTACCTACTTCATTCTACCATGTCCCCTTCCTCTTTGCCCTCTCTAGTGACCTCTCTTCTCTCACTAACAGATCCATCCAGTTTCTAACTTCAACATCTCATTATACATTGCCTACGCTCTCTGCACAGTCTTACTCAATACACGCCCTCCTACATCTCCTTACTCAAGAAAGGCCTTCTCATATACATTTCTGTTCTCCTCCATGCACTCCTGCATTAAAACACTACGGGGATATTCTCAAACACGTGTGATAATCATCGCAAAATTAGTTTAACGCAACATTGCATATCACAGAATATCGCGGGAAAATAACGCAGTGTTAACGCTGTATTCTCAACAAGGCGTTACAATGCGAAAGGCTCACGATAACGCGTCAAATGTCCTCGATAAAGTCAACGCGACTCTGCAAAAATGTGAAACGCGAAAAAACATGTGATAAGGCCAAGCGCGATACAAAAAGCAGCGAAAACCTGTGACAGGCCACCAATCCCCACTTGTCAAGCGGGAAAAGGCACCATAAAAGCAGAACAAAATCAAAGGGAAACAAAAAGAAATGGCGTAACGCCATGGATGCACCCGGACACAACACGTGCGGGAAGCCAGCTGTGGCGTGGAAGTTTTGCTTGGTCTTCAGCTCATACGCATTGTGGGGGACATATAGGTACTGGGGTACCAAGCTGATGATGGCATCCAGGACAGGTGTGAGAAACTTTGATGGGGCTGGCTGTGAGACTCCTCCGACTCAGGCAGTTGTTGGTTGGAAGGTACCAGTGGCCAACAGGTGCAGCACAGCCGGCAGCTTTGTCTCAGGTGCGAGGTTGGTTGTCCGCTGTGTTGGTACCATTAGCCTGTGGGCAATGATGTTCAGGATGCGGAGGATGGTTGTCCTTTTGAGCCTGTAGTGGGCAATGGCATCCTCTGGTGTTCGGTCTGTGAGGCTTGTGCGTTTTCTGAGGGTACGCTGTCTTTGTCTGCGCTGCCTCTGTGGTAGTCCAGGGTAGTGAGCGCCCTTGGGTTGGTGGCGGTGGGTGTTGTGCCCCTCTTGGGCGTCCGAGCTGCATGATCAGTGGCTCCATGGCATCTGTTGTTCTTCAGGTGTGGCTCTGGACCGGGATCCCTTTTCTGGTGCAGTCTTCCGTCCGACTTTACACCAGGTCAGAGCAGGTGTTAATTCCCTGCTGCTAACACGCCTTATTGCCTGGTTTGTGATCTTATCACCGCTCTGTCTGGTCGTTAAGAATGTGAGGGAGTGATGTTCTCGCAGCTATTTGCACGGGAACGCCTACTCTGCATTTCATTACCGAAAGTTGCCGGTGTCATCTTTGGTGCTGTTTTTTGCGGCTGCTATCGCAGGTAAACTGGTGATATGGGCTGTTATCACTAGCTTGTGAATGGGGCGATAGTTTTATCGCCACTTTGGCTGTGATAAAGTGCCGATAACTCGGCGATAGTTCCTTGAGAATATGCCCCTACGGGACTTAACTAGGACTATCATTTACACACTGTCTATAGGGACTTGAGCAAAAATTTAATCACGCACTATCTCTGTAGGGACCTAACCTAACACACTACCTCAGCATGGATTTAAATAGGCTATCAATAACACACTATTCCTATGGGGACTTAAACACAAGTTTAAACACGCACCATCTCCATGGTGACCTGGCATCACTAGAGCCACACTATATGGGCACCTGGGCCTCACTATAATTACACATATCTCTGCTGGGGCTCCTGAATGACTAACCCAACACACTATCTCAACAGGGACTTAACTATGACTATCCTTAAAACACAATCTCTACAGGGACTTGAGCAGAAGTTTAAACCCACTCTATTTCTGTGGTGCGGACTGTATCACTACACACATACGCTAGCTCTATGGGGATCTGGGCATCGCTATAATCACACACTATCTCTGTGGGGACTTGAGAATGGCTTACCTAATACAGTGTCTCAAGAGGGACTTAAACATGACTAATCAAACACACTATCTCAACAGGGACTTAACTATGACTATCAATAACACCTTATCTCTACAAGGACTGGAGCACAAGCTTAATTACACAGTATTTCTGTGTGTACTTGGGAAAGACTAACCTAACACAGTTTCTCAAGATGGACTTAAATCTAACACATTAACTCTACATGGACTTGAACATAATTTTAATCACACACTATGGCAGTGGTGACCTTGGCCTCACTAGGATCAAACTTTATTTCTATAGGAACCTAGGCATCACTATAATTACACACTATGTCTGTGGGGGCAGCAGTATGACAAACCTAAGAACGTTTCTCAACTGGGACATGAATATGACTATCATAAAAACACTATCTCTAAGTTACTTCATCACATGTTTAAACACACACCATCTCTGTGATGGAATGGACATCACTAAAATCACACACTATCGCTAAAGGTACCCGGGCATCATTCTAATCACACATAACTGTGTGGAGACATGTGAGTAACTAACTTAACACACTATCTCAACAGGGACTTAAATATTACTATCATTTTTTTATGTTTTAAAGAAAAATGTACACAGCTTAAGATGGCATACAATAAAATAATACAAAGCACTTAAACAAGAGTTACAGAGAGAGCAAGATAAACGAGAGAAAATAGAGGAATATATAATGCATAACACACAACAATACAGTCTGATCATTTGTCAACTGTATAAACTTGAGATAATAAAAGGAGACGTTTGATAATAACAAGTCTTAAAGATTTTTGTGAGGAAGTCAGGGAGGTTTTAAAACTTCCTGAAGAAGAGGTGGGGGGCAAGAGTTGTAATGGCAGAGTAATCCAAACATATTACCATCATTAACACACTATCTCTAACTGGTATTGAAACACAAGTTTAATCACACACTATCTCTGTGGTGACTTGAGCTTCCCTATAATCACACACTATCTCTATGGGGACCTGGACATTACAATAATCACACAGCATCTCTGCTGGGACTTGAAAACGACTAACATAACACACTATCTCCAAAAACACTGGGCTATGAGTATCATTAACACACTATTTCTAATGGGACCTGAGCACAAGTTAAATCACACACTGTCTCTGTGTTGACAAGGGCATCACTATAATCACACACTATCTTTGTGGGCATCTGGGCAGGGGCACATTTTATGTTTAATTTCCCCACAAAACAGCTAATTGCCCTTCTCTGTTCTAAAAAAGAGGATTCACGAGAAAGCCTAGTTTTATACCCAACATACACCGACATACAACATTTGAGATACTCAAAATGTTTATGTTAACATTGTGAAATACTCCTGTAATTAAGGGGGCCCATTTTGAAATGTGTATTCACATGAAAAGTACAGCTGTATGTCAGCCAAAGTGAAATTACCAACTCTTACACAATTTTTACAACCATCGAAGCTGTCAAAGACTCTTATCCTTAACATGAGCAATTCTGAGAATGTGCTTTTTTTCAATGAACAAGGCAGAGTTTAAGAACTCCTGTATTACACTCTAAACATAATACGTGACTTCCAAATTCAATCAATCAATCAATACTTTATTTCGCATTTAGAAACAAATGCATAAAAAGTTCTGATAAAAATATAAAAACATATCAATAAATTATCATAAAAAGCTGATATCTTAAAAGCTTAACCGAAAAACACTTAAAAACAGCGTATACATCTCCACACTAATTCATCTGATTCTTAAAACATTTAGATTTCTTCGGGTGTACATATTATACATGTTTTTTGACACTTGATCACATGTTCGCTAATCTGCGAGTTTTTAATGCTCTACATAGAAATGAGGCCACCGTCAGGCATAACAGTCAGGGCGGTTATGTAATTTCACAAACAAAATTACTTCAGTAGTGGCACAGTAAATCTTTTCCTCTCTGTCTCGTAAAAATAACAAAAAAACAGTATGTGCATAATTGATTGTTTTGAGCGGGAAATCAAATGGACATCATCTCAGTTGTTTCTCAGACAACACATTTACTGGGAAACCCAGCATTAAAGTTACATACCCAAACAGAAACTTTATTAAAATAAAACGATGGCAATTATTGGTCACACAAGCAAGGTACGAAGGCAGACTGTGTGCCAGAAGTGGTCTCTTATTATATTCAATTACCTTGGTTTTATCTTCCATGTGCACGTTTCTCTAAAAAATTATTTATTAATTTCGCCTTTGATAAGGATTCCCATTGGGCGGGGTCATCATAGAGGGCCACGAATCCCAGAGAGTCCAGAGTGCATCGTATATAGTTCAGCCACGTTATTTGTGCCTATAAGCCAATTTCATGACGTCCTTTATAATACATTGGTTTATCTGTACTGCCTCCTGTTTCCAAATTGACAGCCAGAGTAGCAAAGGCGCCAGTTTGATTGTATCAGAAATGTAGGGTAAACATAGTAATTTCATTGGTACATGCCTTAGGGGCGGACAGTAATCTCTTGGTGAATCTATCCTCTATTTTCTTAAGGGCATCCACATTGGTTATATCCCAAATGGACGCCCCATATGTGGCCACAGCAACAGTTTTCGCCAGGTAGATTTTAACCATCTCTGGTATTGGTTTATTGCCTCAGTTCGATGCAAATCTAAAGATTGCCACTATACTTTTGTTCATCTGTGTAACCCTCGTGGAGAGCATTATATTCCAGTCTAAGGGGCCCATTACGATTGCGGGCAGATCGCCACCGCCGGGCCGGTGGTGGCTACCGCCGGCCCGGCGGTGATGATTCGCCTGACAAATGTCCCTTGTTCTCCCCCTGCCATATTAGGCGGATGGAAAGACCGTCCACCGCTTTTCCGCCAGTCGACTTGTTGACTGGGCGGAAATGGAGCACAATATGGCGGCAGTGTCTGCAAGACACCGCCATTCTTATTATGATGCATGCAGTGATTGTCCTTTTCATGGCGTCGATGTCGCCATGGAAAGGCATAGGGTTCTTGATGTTGGGGGCCCATTGCGGGCGCCCATGGCGTTGGGGGGTGGGAGGTGCACATGGGGGGTACCCGCCTACATTGCAGTGCACTACGTTGGTGGCATCACATATTGGTTTATTTCCTCAGTTCGATGCAAACCTAAAGATTGCCACTATACTTTTGTTCATCTGTGTAACCCTCGTGGAGAGCATTATCTTCCAGTCTAAGGGGCCCATTACAGTTGCGGGCAGATAGCCACACCGGTGGTGGCTACCGCCGGCCCAGCGGTGACAATCTGCCTGCCAAATGTCCCTTGTTCTCCCCCTGCCATCTTCAGCGCCAGGACACCGCTCGGTAACAGCACGCTTTATAAATGGAAAAAATAAATATTAGGCGGATGGAAAGACCGTCCGCCGCTTTTCTGGCAGTCGACTTGTTGACTGGGCGGAAAAGGAACACAATATGGTGGCGGTGTCTGCAAGACACTGCCATTCATATTATGATGCATGCAGTGATTGTCCTTTCCATAGCGATGCTGCCATGGAAAGGCATGTTGGTATTGATGTTGGGGGCCCGTTGCGGGCCCCCAGGGTGTTGGGGGGGTGGGAGGTGCACGAGGGGGGTACCCCCCCACATTGCAATGCACTACGTAGGTGGCATCACGTGGTGCCTGCCATGTTGTGCATGGCAATGCTGTGCACAATCCTTTTACACTGCAAGCGGGGCTGCAGGCAGCAGATCCACCCGCAATATAAAAGGGCTAGGATGCGCCCACTGGTGTGGCAGGCGCATCCTAATCTGCATGTCGGGACCGCCTCAACATGGGCGGTCAGTCCCGTGTCCCAGTTGCGGTGGCGGACGGACTTTGCCCCTCAGTTGTTATCAAACATAATGGCTAGATATGAGAAATTAGCTACAATATCAACTTTTCTCTGTTCAGTAACATAATTTCCTTTCTTTTTGCTTTTCCCAATACATATAATAAAAGACTTCGCTTTGTTCACATGTAAATCAAGGTTTTCCATAAAAGAAACCTAATGGGTGGTGCAATTTTGTAGGGCTAAGGGTGTTTGTGCCAGGAGGACCGTATCTTCTGTGTAAAGCAGGATGGGGAATCGTGTTGTGCTTGCGATCTATTGTTATAATATATAGGTTATTGATATAATGTTATTAATATGTTATTGATATAATGTCTATTATCTTTTCAACTAAATATTAATTTAGTTTTAGTGTACAATGAAAACAGGAAGGGTGCAAGTATGCAACCCTGCCTTTAACGATTTGCTATGTTAAAAGATCTAGTGCATTCACCCTGCCTACCGTGGTGCACCTTTGCTGTAGCCCCTGCATATGGTTGTCTTATAAAACAGATCATTACTGTCTCTACCCCCATTTGCGCCATGACCAGCCACAACTTGTTATGGTTAACGCAGTCGAATGCAGCAGAGAGATCCATGATTGCCATATAGAGGTTCTCTTGCGTCGCCTGTGTGTACTTCCCAGCGAGGAGTACCAAGTTCAGACATTGATCCATGGTCCCCCTGCCTTTCCTAAATCCATATTGGACCTCGGCCTGGCTCCCCTTCTCCCATCCCCAATCTTCCAATCTATTTAACAATATTTGGCCCATCACTTTTGCCATACTATCAATTAACGTGATTGGGCGATAGTTAGCAGGATGGGAACCATCTCCTTCTTTAAATATTGGTACATTATTGGACTGTTTCCACGACTGCAGGGGGTCCTCAGTGCCAATGGCGTTGAATGCCATATTGAGTAAAGGGACCCAGAAGGTTCTATTATTTAAGAATATATCCACAGGAACCCCATCTGGGCTTGCGACAATGCACAGTCTACCTCTTCCATATTACAGACTAGGGGGAAGTCTGTTTTATCCTATCCAACCATTCTACAGTGGGATTTATATTAGACTTTTGGAAAAAAATTTGAAAGTGGCCTATCCATGTATTTTCTTCTATACATACGTCTGTGGAAGGGTCTCCTGCTTCGTGTAAGAATGGTGTATTGAACACTTTCCAGAAGGATTTAGTATCACTGTCATTAGCTGCCATCCTTAGCTTCACCAATGCTTCGATTCTTAGTTGTTTTTTCTGATTTTTCACAGCACTTTTATAGATCTCTCCCGGATTTTTAATTTGTAACTTATCCCTAGGGTTAGCTGTTGAAGGTTGACGGAGGCTTTTGAGCAGGTATTATCAAACCAGCGATTTTGCGGCTGTTTTCTTGCTCCTGAAGGGCAAATTAGTTACTGTTTAATTCCTTCTAAGATCTTCGAGAATGCTGTGACTACTAGGGAATTATTTATTGGATGATTTAAGCAGAGGCTAACCTCATCGTAATTTATCTGTATCAAAGGGAGAAGAGCCCTTCGTCAACCGTGCCCCATTTTAAGGAGTAGTCGTTTCATCTAGCTAAGACAGGTTTGGTGATTATGGTACTCTTTTTGGTTATGTATTGAGCTTTCCAAGGCAGCAAATTGATTTTTCTATTTTTTTTTAACTCTCCCATGTTTTTGAGGGGCACATTTTGAGAATATTTATTTTCCCATTTAAAGGCTATTGTACCGTACCACTGCCAATGTGTTTTTCCCATTCTCGCACTAAGTGACAACTAGCCTTACCCTCGAAACTCAGCTGTATGTTCCACTTCTAGAATTTGTGCAAGCAAACACAATTTTTTTTACTTTGTTAAACAAGGTTTATGTTTGGGCATACAATAATTTACAGAGTGTAAGCTAAGGCAGCTTGATGGAGCCCTAACTACAGGTAGAAGAAACACTCAAGAGAAGAAAGAATTTTGGTAGGAGAGGCCCAATATATTCGGGAAATCTATTTCTCCAATGTAATAAAGTAACAGGGTCAGAAAGAATCAGCGTAGACAGTTTGCTACAATCAGAAATACAGTTTTATCCTCTATATGGAAAATAGTCTATTAGGTGGTGGCTAGAAAGAAGAATGAGAACTCAGATATTTAGTTTTCTGGGGAATTATGGACCTTCATTGATGAACATATTTCAAATCAGGCATGGCTGTATTTGAAGTGGGATTATTAGATTAGTAAAATAATTCCAGTCTAACTACAGGAGGTGCTTGAATACCACTATTATCAGATCACATCCCATCATCTCATTTACACTTTCATGCCTGTGGGATATCTGAGTGCTAAATAACAATTGTTTTTTGTTACCCAAGTCGCTGGTACTCATTTGATCAACAGTGGAAAGATGAAAGTCTAAGTGGAAGCACCAGGATCCACACATTTGAGTGGGAGGTCAAACACAGATCCCTGAAGTGCAGTGGCAGCTGATAGGGGACAGTGGTGTGGGGCAGGGGAAGGGGGGTTAGGAAATGCATAAAAAAGAAAACTTACCTGCTTGTCGCCAGCTGCTGCCTCTCCTTGCAGGAACCTGAAGCGTCCAGGCTTCCAGACTCCCCTGACCAATCACGAGGCTGCTGATAGCAGCGTTGTGATTGGTCTAAGCACTGTGGTATGGCATTCAGACAGGGAAAGGAAACCTGGGCATGTTCTCCACCCCGGCAGTAATGTAGCCTGGATGGAGAATATTAAAAGTGCGCATGAACGTTTAGTTGGTCAGTGATGGCCGGCCAAAGAGTCATGTGCACTTTTGGTGCAGCAGCAACTAATTTTTCTCCCCGACATCAGGGGAGCCCAGTCCCACCCACCTTAACCTGGCAGCAACTGTGTTGGACTTGGCCCTCTTTGCAGGGTCATCCCAGAACCTTTTGCTTTTCTTCTGTAATTTTTTCTGACCTGTTTATGTTGGTTTTCTGAATCTGTGCACTTTGCCACTGCTGATCAGACTAAATTGCATGTGTTCTCTCTTGTAAACCTGGTAAGACTGGTCTACACCTGTTTGGCATATTTAATTTACCTGTACCCAGGGCCCGTAAATTAAATGCTACTAGTGGGCGTGCAGTGCTGCTTATGCCCCCCACTGAAGTAGCCTTTCCAACGTATCTCAGTCCTCTGCCAATGCAGGGCCTGCATGCACAGTTCACTGCTGCAGTGACGGTGCATGGCAAGTGTTGCCATGTCTGAAACTCCCCTTTTTCTATATATATCACCCCTAAGGTAGGCCTGGGTTAGCCCTATGAGAAGGATGCTGCGGAGGTAAAAGGTAGGACATGTGCCTTAACTGTGTGGCATGTCCTGGTAGTGACAAACAGCCTATTTGTTTTTTCACTGCGGTGAGGCTGCCCTCTCATAGGGTTGCATTGGGGATTCCCTGATATGTGCTTCAGTGGGAATTCCTGACATGAGGGGTAGCGTGACCATGTTTGGAATGCTAGTGATACATCCTGCATATTGGTGAAAATAGATTTATTATTACCAGTTTAGAAATACCCCTTTTAGAAGTGTGTATTTCTGTGTGCTTATGAGTCTTTGTGCCTGTCTGATGTGTATTGACCGTCTGGTTTTGACTGACAGGAGAGAGGGGATGTGCACACTCCAGCCAGTCCCTGAGGGGGTTGAGGTGTGTCCTGCCCTGCATGGGTGACTCAGTGCTAGGCTGAATAGACCTTGCCTGAATTTAGAGTGGCAGGGGGAATTTTCATTGTACCTGAATAGACCTGGTCTTCATTTGGTGTGGTCAGAGGTGCTGCACGTGCACCTGAATAGGTCTGTGCCTACCTTCCACAATAATGGCTCCACCCCCTGTGGTGTGTCTGGGGCCCAGGCTTACAATATGAACGGGGGTGTTGTGCACTTCTAATATGGGGTTGAAGTGCCCCCAGAACAAAGACTTTGGCACTATAAATACAGGGGCTGTGACCCCATGAAAATAAGAAGACACTGTGTGGGGCTCGTACCCAAAGGACTGATGTGTGCCAGGAGGAACGCTGTTTGGGACTAACCTGCTGCCTGCTGGGTGGCTGAAGTGACTGCCACTCTACTAAGGGACCTTCCGTGCTGGCCTGCATGTGCCCTGTTCTCTGCCCCAGTGTCACCAGGGACGAGGTAGTGCTAGCCTCCCTGTTTGCTAAGAGCGTGTCGTAAGCGCTTTCAATTCTGTTGCCCAAGGAGTGGGCTCAGTTTGTGCAAACCCCATACAGGAGCACTTTTTACCCTGCAGCATGGGCAGAGCAGCCCTCTCATCTAGGGCCTGAACAATGAGAGCTGAACGGAACGAAATGCTCTCACTCTCCCTCTCCGGGCCGTATTGCTTGCCTTTGTTTATGTGGCCCTGCAGCCGGGGCTCTGCTACATGGCTGTGATGCCATGCCCAAGCAGCAAGGAATATCATCCCAAGAGTTCCCTTGGATGTCAGAAGAAGATGGGGCCCAGCCGCAGCCGGTAGTGACTGGAGCCTCGCATGTCCATTCAGCTGCTTCCACACGTGGTCGATGAGAGCCCCTAGGTGGCCGATGCGAGCCCCTGGGTGCAGGAATTGCTATGGAAGGCAAGAACCTCCCAGCTGCACCAGGCCGCCTGCAGCAAAACATGAAGAGCTTCTCACCCATGCCACACTACAGAGCTGTACCAGGGGCATTGGGCCCCCCTTGCCATCCGGCTCTGTTGTTGTGAATAGTGCGGGGAGGTGGACCCATCACGCTAGATAGTGCGAGCACCCAGGGATGGTGTGCCCACACTGACAAACAGAACTCCCACCAGGCTGATCTCCATGGGTGAGATCCTTTGGTGTTTTCTTGCCCCGCAGAGCACCCCAGTACTTCCCGTCTGTTGGACCTGCGATGGGCAAGCCCAGCACAAAGGGGGTAGCTTGGCTCAAGTGACAAGGCAAGTGAAGGCTGTAGTGTTAAGCCGGCTCTGACCCAATAATAACTCCTTGTACATCCACACCAAAAAGAAGGACACCACACCACTGCTGTAGAAAAATACGATTCCTTTATATAAAAGTTCTTTGTTGTAAATAGGGTTGTCTGGGAAAGCACATATACATTTCTTTTGGTCATACAGTTCTGGTAATAAATAGTATTAATAAATAGAATAACTTCAGGAATGAATATCACAATTAATATCACAATTAATATCACAATAAATATCAGAATAAATATCAGAATAAATATCAGAATAAATATTGGTTCATTTACATAAACAACCACATGTTTCTTCTGGTATCGCTGCCACCAATCAAATACTTTCGAATCATTACATCTGCAATACGTTTCAAATGGGAAAGATAACTCTTACAGTTTATGCTGTTTTCAATGACCAGGTATACGGCTTCTCTGAGCACAAAATAAGGTTTGGGACTCTTTAATAATCACTCAAGGCGTATGCGCGTATATCTAGAAGGCAAGGAAACACAGTAAATACATCATTTGCACTCGGCGGTCACCGGGATAGGATCTCTGCTTTGCCGGTGAAGTCTATGCGCGCCTACGGGCTTTAGCACCACTTGAGCACAGGCGGCACCAGTTCAAAGTCATTAGACTGACGAACGGGCTGCCGGAGAGGTCACACAACCTTTGCGCACAGTCAAATAAATGCCGGTTCACAGTTCCTTCACAACGCTGCATTCTGTTGTACTCAAAGAGAAGATGGATACTTCATGTAAGATAGATCAAGTTCCTTTATTTAAGTTAGTTAGTTAAGATATAAAGGAAAACCCCATCAGGAGCAGCTGTCCTGCTGCTCAGCCCTCACTCAACTGACATTCACAGCACATCAACATTCCAATCATCTAACATTCCACACATCATACATACAAGCTGAGCAGCAGGGAAACACAAGTTACAACATATCTCCCTTCGTTATACATAAAGCAATAAAACGGTTGTCAATAAGATGCACTCTAGTACACAAAGTCATAGATATTAAAACAATGTACCAAAGTATAAATTAACAACACATACAATAAATTTTAACACATCCCGCAGCGCATTACTTCCTGAAATGAACAACTATCTTCATCCTACATCCTTATGCCACCAATTATACAAGCTGGCCAGACTAGTATAACAAGCAACACACAAAGGAACCAACTTAACGCAACAAATATCAGGAAACAACGCGCACACCATAAGTAATAGTACTCGTATGACACATACATACTACGGGAAAACATACACTCACAACAAGCACACCTCAGCACTACACGTGCACACAGCAAACACATGGGTAGCCGGGAAACCAGGTGCACACAACGAACCCACAGTCACACACAACACCAATTGTGGTGTAACAACTCTTTGGTGATACCAAAACAAAACAACCAATGAGTGACCATATACAGCAAAGCCCTCAAATTACCAATGAGTGACCATATACAGCATAGCCCTCAAATAACCAAAGAGTGACCATATACAGCATGGCCCACAACTAACCAACGAGTGACCATATACAGCATAGCCCTCAAATAACCAATGAGTGACCATTTACAGCATAGCCCTCAAATAACCAATGAGTGACAATATACAGCATAGCCCTCAAATAACCAATGGGTGACCATATACAGCATAGCCCCCAAATAACCAATGAGTGACCATATACAGCATAGCCCTCAAATAACCAAGTGACCACATACCACATAGCCACTACAAACATGAGTTAATGAGTCGAGACACACTCACACACAACATAAGCTGTGTAACAACTCTTGCTAAATAAACTTCAACACCCAAACAACACAACCAAGGGATAACCATATACCACATAGCCCCCACAAACATGAGTAATGAGTCGCCTAACGTCTAGAGACACTCACACACAACCCCAGTTGTGTAACAACTCTTGGTGAAACAATCACCAACACAAAACAAAATGACCAATGAGTGACCATATACAGCATAGCCCTCAAATAACCAATGAGTGACTATATACCACATAGCCACAACCAACATGAGTTAATGAGTCGCCTGACATCTAAACACGACCCACACACAATACTAGTTGTGTAACAACTCTTAAGGAAACAATCACCAACACCAACATAGCCCTCACACAGGAAGCAAAATATGAGACATTCCCTAGATCTCCACTCATACACAGCAGTAAACTACACCCATCCTCAAGAGCACCTCTAGCAATGCACTGTACATCAAATTCAGCGACAACTGTCCCATCAAAGTGCCTGCATCGGCATAATAACATTATGGTTCTCCATTGCTGATACAGTTGACTTCTACAGTGGTGATCACAACTCATAGATATCTTCATGTCTCTCCATACGCATTGCTCTGCAAAAAAAAAAGGGTTGCCTAGTAACAAGTAATGCAATACAGTCTCACTGCGTCGCTGCCGCTTCCTGTGTTAACGCTCGCTTCCTGTTAAATTGCAAGTACTGACTTTTCTTTACACGTTCGTAGTTTATTTCTTAAAGGCAGATAGGCACTTGTTACTGCACAACTCACAGGTATCGTCATGTCTCTCCTATACGCACCGCACTGCAAAAGCGGGTTGCCTAGTAACAAGTAATGCAATACAGTCTCACTGCGTCATTGCCGCTTTCCGTGATGACGCTCGCTTCCTGTTCTTGCTTCACGTTGCTTAGAGATCCCTTTACCAAGATGTCGCCGCTTTCGCTTCCTGCAGCGCTGCTCTCAGGATCACAAGAATGCTTCCACGCACTGCATCATTCCACAGATTCAAACAGTGAGTCCTTTGTTGGCACGCGCGGCTCTCCGCTCGAGCCACCCTTCAACTTTATTTTCAAAAAAAAATGCTCGAAGTCTCGCTACTAGCAAAGTGCCTATTTCTTCCTTCTTGGAAATGTTCGTACACTGCCAACACGCTGGTCGAAGATCTTAAATCCAAAGCGCTAATTTTTCAGTTCCAGCGCTAATCTCTACTGCCTTGCTAAGGTTTATTTTCCATTTCAACAGACACAGCGCTAATCTCATCAGTCTTTCCCCAGCTTTATTTCCTTTTAACAGTGACAGAGCACACTCTCCTTTGAACAGTAACAGCGCTAATTTCATCAGCCTTGTCCCAGTTTGATTTTCCTTTTAACAGTGACAGAGCACACTTTCCTTTTAACAGTCACAGCGCTAGTTCTGCCTCTGCCTTGTCAAATTTTTTTTAACTGTCCCAGCGCTAATCTCTTCTGCCTTATACTGATAGTCAGGCAGGCTACAGTGATACTCCACACTGCCGCTGGAAAACTAAACAAATCCAATCTGGGAAACCTTGGTTACAGGGCGACCGATGTCTGGGTCACTGATGGGGTTTGTTTGCCAGTTAGGATTACACACGCACTTTTCATCCAAACTTAAATTGTTTTTTTTACCTTACGTCTTCTTCTTTCTTCTTCTTCATCAGTACCTTAGTGCTACCGTTTCTTTAATCTTTTTTTTCTTCTTTCCTTGGTGAAAATGAAGTTTTCATATAGTCTTTTTTCTTTGCACGCGTTGATTCTTTTCAGAAAAGTCCCCAAATGTCGCCAAAATGTTGTACTCAAAGAGAAGATGGATACTTCATGTAAGATAGATCAAGTTCCTTTATTTAAGTTAGTTAGTTAAGATATAAAGGAAAACCCCATCAGGAGCAGCTGTCCTGCTGCTCAGCCCTCACTCAACTGACATTCACAGCACATCAACATTCCAATCATCTAACATTCCACACATCATACATACAAGCTGAGCAGCAGGGAAACACAAGTTACAACACATTCACTATGAGGAAACGGGCCCACCTCACATCGGCTGCAGTCAAGATATGATTCAGTCGGGCACAGCACTCCTCTCGTTAGCGACGGGGCTCTCAGGGGCTCCACGGACCTCCCTCCGACTTCCGCATACAGGGGGGTTCCCGCCCACAGCTACAGCTCCCGGGTCACTGGGGAGTGGCAGAGACGCTAGTCCCGCCCAACGAAGGCCGGCCTTTCCCCGCCCCGGCGCACCACCTCACCTTCTATCTGCGCAGGAAGCTCTCTACGCTGGTGGGGCTCGGAGACGTCCAAGCTCCCCTCTAGAGGCACCTGACGCGAAGGGGGCACAGCTGACGATCGCGGTCGCGGCGAACTTGCTCTCGCCTCGCGACTCGATAAGTCGATCACAGTTCACCACCGGGGGGGCGGAGAGGCACACGAATCGGGCCACAGTCTTTGGGGGCAATGAGGTACTCGCTGGGCAGGCGCTGTAGGCGCTAGATCACTTCTCACGTAGCTGACTGGAACGCCAGTCAGACACAACGCCAGCAACCCTTTGCTGCTCTACTGCCTGTGCTACCAGCCACCTCAGGGGTCAACAGGGCAGGTGTCAATCTGGTGTCAAGTCTGGAATCTCTTCTCTAATCTGAACGTCATCATCTCTTCTCATCTAAAATGGCCGCCAGGGACTGGGCCTTGTATAGCCAGTGCCCTGGGGTACTGGCACGAGCCAGAAGGTTCTAGAACCTTCCCTGGCTGTGACAATGACATGGCACTCTTGAGGGGTATTTAGGACACTCACAGCCACCGTACTGGGGTTCTAGAGCAGCCATTTTGTGTACCTGAGGAAAATGAAGGAATTCCTGTCAGAAATGCGCGCCAACCAAAGGGCGCCAAAACCTCAAAAGGCCAGGGTTCATGAAGGCTCCAATGGGAGTCACTTCACATGAGGAAAAAGGGTGTCCACCATTTTAAGTTAATTTACACAGGTTGACAACCCCAGCTTGTAATGCCACAGGTGAATTTGTGAATTTGTGAGGGTATTTATAGAGCGCAACGGTCGCTCCGGAAGGAGCATCTTGGCGCTAAATTTCCCGGTAGAGGATCAGATCATTTCCTAGAGGGAGAAGAAGTTATATGGCGGCTTTGGTGTAGTCATCCTTAAGACTATAGATCCAGGTTTTTAGCAATTTTCTAAAATGTTTTTCATGGGTTTGGAATCTCAGAATTTTGGGCATGAGGTTCCAGGCTGTAGAGGCCAAGTGGTGTAAGGTTTTGCCACCTTTTGTCTTCATATTGAACCTGGCAGGGAGGATGAGATTGTCAAGGGAGGAACGCAGAGATCTGGACGGGTTGTAGTGGGGGAAGCATTTGGTAAGGTATAATGGGCCGGAGCCATTGAAAGCCCGGAAGGCGACAAGCAGCATCTTGAAAAATATTTGGTTTGGTTTGGGCCAGGCGCCTTGTAAATAGGTGCCACAAACCTTGTGAGCAACTGGGCGTCAAGGAACATCTAACCCCATGAAACAACACATAAAAAGTCCTGGTAGACAAATAAAAAGCGACAAATTTTGGGAGGTACAGGGGAACAAAAGAAATCATAGTGGTGAGGGGACTCTCAGAAGCAGACGGGTCTAACACCGTCAATCCCTTGCTTTCATGGAAACCGGTAGAGTGTTTCCTTGCAGAGAGTGCAGGCCAGTGGCCCTATCACACCGGTGAGCACAAGCACCCATAGACGGTGTGCTCGCCCCGTAGTGCAGGCAGGAGATCTTTTGCAGTTTTCTTGTCCCGTGGGGCGTCTCGGTAATTCCTGGCATGTTCTCTGTTTCTACGGGAACCAGTGGAGCATTTTCATGAAGAAGGAGCAAGGGGGGATGTAGAGGGGAAGTAGTTGGGTGTTAAAGCTGGAAGCACCTATCCTAAAAGATTACCCTGTCAGACTGGTGACCCTGGCTCAAGCGGAAACAGTGTTCAACTAATCGGTATTGTCTTGATTGCACTAACTGTAATGTTTTCAGTGTGGTGTTCACTTATAAATATTTACTAAAGTTCAGTAGCAACGAAAATTATGACAATTACCCAATTAGCAAAAGTGGTGTATGACTTTATGTTATGTCATGACAAAGTGCCTAGTGACACAGTGATTTATGTGACAGTGGTCTGATGTTTTTTTATAAATAATACAAAGGATATTTTTATATAACCTTGTGTGGAGTCTCTTTTTGTGGTGTGCCTAGTGTGAGTCTGTTGTGCAAACGCTTTAGACAGTGCCTCTGGGATAAGCCTGACTGCTCTGCCAGGGGTTATCTTTGGTGTGTAACTCCCTTACCCTGAGTTGAGTGATGGGTTCTGCCTGGCTTAGGTGCATACCCTAGCCAACCAGAAACCCCATGTCTAACAAACTGGAATACTAAAAATAAAATGATAAAACTGTCCATTATTATCATTTCCTTTTTCCATTGCCCTGCTTTAAAGCAGTGGGGCGACTCTCCTCCACCTTAGCAGAGCAGCTGCCACTGCTAAAGTGGCTACATTAGTTTGCTAAGCCACCAGACTAATACTATCTGTTTAAGTCTTCATAATACCTATAATCACAGACATCCCTGTGGAGACATACTATATCTGTGGGGACTTGAACAAATCTATAATCACACACTATCTCAGTGGGGTCATTGGTATCAATATAATCAATCAAACACTGCCTTTGTGGGGAATTGAACAAGACTGTCATCACACACTATTTCTGCTGGGACTGTGATAATGCTATAATCACACACCAACTCTGTGGGGACCTGGACATCTCTATAATTACACACTATCACTGTGGGGAGCTGGACATCTCTATATTTATAGACTATCTCTGTGGGGACCTAGCACCCCTATAATCACACACTATCTCTTTGGGGACCTGGGCATCAATATAACCAATCAAACGCTATCTTTGAGTAATTGAACATGACTATTATCTCACACATCTCTATGGGGACTATAATACACACTATCTCTGTGGGGACCTGCCTTCCCTATAAACACACACTATCTCTGTGGGGGCCTGGCACCCCAATAATCACACACTATCTCTGTGGGGACCCGGCATCCATGTAATCCCACACTATCTCAGTGAGGACCTGGGCATCCTTATAATTACACATTATCTCTGTGGGGACCTGGGCATCAATATAATCAATCAAGCGCTATCTTTGAGTAATTGAACATGACTATTATCACACATATTTCTATGGGGACCTGGCATGTCTATAATTACACTCTATCTTTGTGGGGACGTGGGTTCAATATACATTAACATTGTGGGACTTGAATATGACTGTCATCACATACTATCTCTGCAGGGACATCAACATGTATATCATAAAAGACTGTCTTTAGAGGGATGGGAACATGACATTTATCACACACTTTCTCTAAAGGTCAATAATTGCCATCTTAGTGGGCATCCCTGTTATCATGCACTATCGCTTTGGGGACCTAAGCTTCACTATAATCACAACATATCTCTACATCACTTGAACATGACTGTAACTACACACTACCTGAGCATGCACCTGGACATCATTATTATCACATACTACCTCTGCAGGACCCTGAGCATGACTATTATAAAGGCAAGAACTTCCACATTATTGTTATATCACACTCTATGTGGGGACTTGAACATGACTGTAATCACATACTATCTCTGCGGAGATGTAATATAACAATAATCACACTATCTCTGAGGGGACTTGAACATGCATATGATCGCACATTTTGTCAATGGGGACTTGAGTGACAATAATTAAGCGCTATATTAATTCTGAATGAATGTCAGAATGACTCATCGTACACTTTGTCTACAGGGATTTGAACAACACTATCATAATACTCTCTATGTGGGACTTCAATATGGTTATAATCACACACTATCTCTGTGGGGACTTGAACATGACTATGATCACACACTATCTCTGTGGGGACTTGAACATAACTATGATCACACACTGTCTCTGTGGGGACTTGAACGTGAATATGATCACACACTGTCTCTGTGGGGACTTGAACGTGATTATGATCACACACTGTCTCTGTGGGGACTTGAACATGAATATGATCACACACTATCTCTGTGGGGACTTGAATGTGAATATGATCACACACTATTTCTGTGGGGACTTGAACATGGCTACAATACCACACTATCTCTGTGGATACTCTCTATGTGGGACTTCAATATGGTTATAATCACACACTATCTCTGTGGGGACTTGAACATGACTATGATCACACACTATCTCTGTGGGGACTTGAACATAACTATGATCACACACTGTCTCTGTGGGGACTTGAACGTGAATATGATCACACACTGTCTCTGTGGGGACTTGAACGTGATTATGATCACACACTGTCTCTGTGGGGACTTGAACATGAATATGATCACACACTATCTCTGTGGGGACTTGAATGTGAATATGATCACACACTATTTCTGTGGGGACTTGAACATGGCTACAATACCACACTATCTCTGTGGAGACCTGGGCATTCCTATAATCACAAACTATCTCTGTGGGACCTGTGTATTACTGTAATAGTGTTATTTCTGCATGAACTGCAGCATGACTATCATCGTACACCAAAACCACAATATCTGTGGGGACTTGGGCATCAATCTAATCATGCAATATCTCTGTGGGGGCTTGAAAATTATCATCATCATACACTTACTTTGTCAGCTCTAGAATATTATTATAATATCATGCCATCTCTTTGGGGACTATTAATGCACAGCCATACGAGGATGGTGCCAATTGGTGAGGTTGATGAAAAATAACTAGGTGGTCAGATGGCAACTTGGTTTTGCCATCTGACCCCATTGCAGGATCTTAAGCCTCTAAATTAATTTAACTATGTGTTATTTTCATATTCCTTAATGTTTGTGTGCACTCAGTAATAGGCTAAACATCCGTGAATCCCTGTCCATGCACTTTATATATATATATATATATATATATATATATATATATATATATATATATATATATATATATATATATATATATATATAAAACGATGCTTCCAATTTCCAAGGATGTTTAGTCCGTAAAGAATGTAGCACACGCAGGGGGTAGTTCCAGGAAAGTTTTTAATATCGGAACTCTTACAGCAACAAGACGCGTTTCGCCATTGGGCTTTGTCAAATTGTGCAGAGAGCCGAGGCGCCCGTCTGCTTTAAAAAACGTCATTCTCAGTGTAAAGTGCAACAAAGGACTAACATGCAGTTGTCTATAGTGGCCGCCATCTTAAAACAATGGTAATATCACAGAGAGTTAACATACGGACAGCTCTGATAAACATGCAACCAAAATTATTCAAGTATAAATACCAGTGACATACAATCTAGTGAAACAATAAATTAACATCACCTTGTCTTTTGCTGTTAGTCCAAATGAATGCACTTCTAAAGAAATACAGCCCTAAATGGGCATACCTGAAGTGAGAAGCATGGTAAAACGTGCGCTGGCATAATATACATTGCGCCAAAATCCTTACTACAATGGTTAGGACTATATTCATACTCGTTATAAATATAACTGTATATTAGTATATAGGCAGACATAAGCGTGCGACCCTCATAGAGTCACACTAATATAGTTGTGTAACAAACGCACGTCACAGTTAATGAAGCCCTGTATGGGCAACTCAATCTACATCACTTCAAATATATAAAGAATTTTTCTACTATTCAGAATGACCATAATGGATGCAAGATAATTTCATAATATTAGAAAAAAACACAGAAAAGGTTCAGAAAAAATCGGGAAAACTCCTAAATATCAGATGCAATATAAAGATATTCAGATATATATCTGTTAACATACACATGTCTCGATAGTGTACCGGCCAACATCAGAGGGGGGGATCGCCTATTAAAATTAAGACGGCTGGAATCCAGGTACATAATCGACTTGCAATGTAAAATCCCACATGGGTTGAATATGCATGAAGAGTTATCAGTACATCTAGGATGACGACTTGTTTTGTTTTGGTGTTTGATACAAGAGTACAGTACCAGAGTCTTCTGTTGCACACATTTATAATATCTTTATATTGCATCTGATATTTAGGAGTTTTCCCGATTTTTTCTGAACCTTTTCTGTGTTTTTTCTAATATTATGAAATTATCTTACATCCATTATGGTCATTCTGAATAGTAGAAAAATTCTTTATATATTTGAAGTGATGTAGATTGAGTTGCCCATACAGGGCTTCATTAACTGTGACGTGCGTTTGTTACACAACTATATTAGTGTGACTCTATGAGGGTCGCACGCTTATGTCTGCCTATAACTAATATACAGTTATATTTATAACGAGTATGAATATAGTCCTAACCATTGTAGTAAGGATTTTGGCGCAATTTATATTATGCCAGCGCACGTTTTACCATGCTTCTCACTTCAGGTATGCCCATTTAGGGCTGTGGCTGTATTTCTTTAGAAGTGCATTCATTTGGACTAACAGCAAAAGACAAGGTGATGTTAATTTATTGTTTCACTAGATTGTATGTCACTGGTATTTATACTTGAATAATTTTGGTTGCATGTTTATCAGAGCTGTCCGTATGTTAACTCTCTGTGATATTACCATAGTTTTAAGATGGCGGCCACTATAGACAACTGCATGTTAGTCCTTTGTTGCACTTTACACTGAGAATGACGTTTTTTAAAGCAGACGGGCGCCTCGGCTCTCTGCACAATTTGACAAAGCCCAATGGCGAAACGCGTCTTGTTGCTGTAAGAGTTCCGATATTAAAAACTTTCCTGGACTACCCCTGCGTGTGCTACATTCTTTACGGACTAAACATCCTTGGAAATTGGAAGCATCGATTACTTTAACGGGCACACCCCCGTTTTGTGTGCACCCGCTCGTGAGTGCAGCTGGCTGGTGTTTTGGAGCTGTGTGTATATATATATATATATATATATATATATATATATATATGATAATTTTCTACTGTAAAATGCATTATTAGACAAATCCCTGTTCTAGGTGCACCTAGGACATAGTGACCTATTCAATTTCACTAAAGTATCATGTTATGTATGTATGGCACTGAAAAATCGCATTTATCTATTAGATAATGAGTGTATTCAATCACAAATGAGAATTATTGTGTAGGTCCCCACAAGGATGGTAACACATGTCCAAGTCCCCACAATGATGGTTCTGTGCGCGTGACTAAATAACAACATATTTGTAAAATTGAAGCAGGATCCTGTATTATGAATTTTTTCTTAACATATTTAGCTTATTGGTATATTTTTAAAACATTGGGAAGGGTTAGTCCCCACAAGGCTGGTGTAAACACATAGTCCCCACAAGGATGGTAACACGTGTATGTGTGTGTGTGTGTGTGTGTGTGTGTGTGTGTGTGTGTGTGTGTGTGTGTGTGTGTGTGTGTGTGTGTTTTTCGTTCGTTCGTTCAGTTGATGGTTGATTTAGGCGGGTCCAAGGTCATCTTCAACTGGCATCTCTTCTAGATGGTTAGCCAGTAGCTTCATTTGGGAGGTCCAGGATGAGTCTAGCAGCAGTGTTCTGTATGGTTTGGAGTCTACTGAGGAGATGCCAGCGTAGAGGGCCTTGTCATAGTTGAGTCTGCTAGTATTGAGGGCATGAGTGAATCTTTCCGGCGTTGGTTATGATCCATCTGAAGAATCTGTGGAGCATGCTGTGTGTGGAAGCATGAGACTGCGTTGACTTGTCGTTTCATGGTCAATGGCTGTCGGGGATGATGCCGAGTTGCGTGCAAGGTTGGTGGGTGTGAGTCCAAGTTCTCGAGGCTTCCAGCGGTGGTCCCATGCGGAGGTGTTATTTCCAAACAAGATCAGTTCTTTAGTTTTGTTGCAGTTGAGTTGGAGGCAGTTGTCTCCTCCATTAGGCTATGCTGGTCATGGAGATGCACAAGTTGATATGGCGTTGGAGGGGTTTTCGGTGCTTGAGCAAATCAGTTGAGTGTCATCTGCGCATGCGATTATATCTGAACTAGACTATTAGTTATAGATTCCTTACCATAGAATTGCCCCCAGTCGTCAGACTGGATCTGGAGAATTTTTTCTTTAGCAGTACCACTGCGCTTCGCTAAGTGGCGTTGGTCGACTCAGCATCCATCGCTGGGTTCACCGGAATGACGTTGCAGTGTCTACTTAGACGGCACCCCTACGCGCTGACGTCAGTTATTTCTTTTTCTGCGCCAGCCAGCTCAGATTCGGAGAGAGCAGTACCCTTAGTCATTTTTTGACTAGAGTTTTTTTCGACTTTTGTCGACTTCTTTTTTTGAGTCGTCCGACTCCTGGTGGACAGAGGGATGTCACATCGACAGACCATCTTCAAGCCCTGTCACAAACTGATGTCGGTCGCGAACACACAAATAATACTATATAAAGGGGGTCAAGGGGAATATTTACCGACCTAGCATCCCATTCCCCTACTTAACATCACAAACCACAAAATGGGGATACCCGGTCAAAAAGTGTGTGTTGTTGTACAGAAAACTAGCAAAGAAGAGGCGACATACTATACATAATGAGTCATATCTGGCTGAGAAATTCCCATCAGACCACCCTTATTGGCGGAGTATCGTCATATGGGAGTTGGTACTCAATCCAAATACCACCCAAACCATCAGGCGACGGTGCGGATGTGGATCTTTAAAGAAACTCTAGCCAAGATAATGCTCAAAGAGTGGAAAAGATGAAGTGCAGTGCTCTTGTGAAGGTGAAAATAAAATTAAGCTACTTAGACAAACAAGCATTTGCAATGCAATAGGTCTCGCATTTATGTGAGTTTGAGCTATTGACATTGCAAATGACAATGCCTTTTATTTTTGTTTCTGTTTTTACAACATAAATAAAAGGCATTGTTATTTATAATGCCAATAGCTAAACTGGAGTAAATGCGAAACCTATTGCATTGCAAATGCTTTTTTTTTTGGCTGCCTGGGCCGAATTGTGACTCCAATCCAACCCTGGTGCGGGGTCCCGGGATGAGTGCACGCACAGGCCGAATGGTTCACACGTGTGCACCCCCAAGGTCCCTAGCATGCTTTGATGAAGCTGGCAGTGAATCAGTGCAAGTGGGTGCGTGAATCAGAGGGGCACGAGTGCAGCTCCCTCCGCTCCCCCACACTAACCGAGAGCTTGAAGGCACTTGTGTGTAAATCAGATTGTATGTCCCTCAGCCCTGTGTGTAGGTCCTCCGCGTCAGAGCCCCCCCAGCCCAACAGTGGTGGGGAGGGAAGAGGGGCTTGCTTATTAATGTTAATCACAGACTTACCTTGTCATTTTTACTGTTGCCTGGCAATCGCTGGTGGCAAAGAATCTGCAGCAGGCGCTTTTACATCCACAATATATTGTGGAAACACAGCGCCGACCCGAAGTCAGTGCCCGGTGCCGTGGCACCTTTCGCACTGCCCTAGTGCCGGCCCAGGATTCCGAGGTCTACAGAGATACACACAGTATAAGTGAATCGGGGTGGGTCACCGACAGAAGCAGTTAACAACGGACACAGAGACATGCACTCCCTCACACATAAACCCCGTGGGTGGGCTAGCGCTGCTACCTTCACCAGACACCCTCTCTAGGTGCTGGCTTATTCTCAGGGGCCCTCTGAAAAAGCCCTCGCCTTACTCGGGTCCTTGCCCCCACACTCACCTCTAGTCGTCTCTCCAAACAGAATATGGATCCGCCAGGCACCCGTCTTCTAGCAGCCCCTCTAACACCCTAAAAACATTCTTTAACCAACACGGTCTGTGGTTGGTCTGTAGAAAGAACAGGTCGTTGTAGGCTCTCAGCTCAACCAGCCAGTGCCCCCCTGAGTTGATGAGAGGCCTGCTTGTGCCAGTGACGGCAAGCGGTACCACCGCCCCACTGCACAACAGTGCCCAGCACTGGTGCCACCTGGGCACCCAGGGCGCCGACAGCCCGGGTCCGCCAGCCCCATCTTCTGCCAGGAACCGTGGACCACTTGCACAGCTGCCAGTGCTATTAACCAGCTACCTGGTACTTTTGTTGCTGACCGACCTTGGAAGTATAAAAAGCGGAACTGGCCCCGCCGAGACATCATCATATTAGTCAAAAATACACATCACTAGAATGAACATAATACACAGAGATGCCCACAGACGTTGCCACAACGAAAACAGCAGAGCCTGCGCACGGCCCTACACATCTTTAGGACTCTGCCCACTAATCACTAAGAAACGCGTGTCAGAGAACACCATTTCACTCAAGATCTCCTGCTAGCGCCTTACTGCAGGGACTGCCCGCTCCAGGCACTGGATGTGGCTGCTATAGATACAATCAGAGCTACTCGGGGTTGGACTCGATAGAAGAAAAAACAGACTCCGAGAAACACAGTGCTGTAGGAGGTCTAACAATCCCAGAATGGATAACCTGCTCCTGCCACAAGGGGCCACGAATAACCATATTCCTACAGAGGTCAGTCGGAAGCACCAGTGTATGAGTTGTCCGTGCCAGGATGTGGTTCTGTGACACACAGAACACACAGAGCTCGGCAGCAGGCACCTTCACGTGGATAGTTAGACCGGAACCCGTGCATAACAGATCAGCAGGGCCGCGGAGCCATCGGACAGGCACTGCAGCTGGGAATCTGCGCGCCGTTGGAGCAGGTACTGGAACCCCTGGAAGCAGGAAGGTTACACACAGCGCTCCGAGGACGGCGCATGGATTCGTTAAATGAGCTCATAGTGGCCCCTTGAAGCTGTACACTGCTCTCTGCAGTGGGCACACAGATCCACCGAGCTAGCTTTCTAAGACTAAAAGCCATAGCGAGCAGGGCACACGCATTTCTGCAGGAGGTGCCCAGACCCACTCCGCCACCTCCCTGCAGCCGGGACCAGAGGCCGCCAGCTGCACATAGACCTCTCTCTGCACACAGACCTCTCTGCACACAGACTCTCTCTGCACGTTGGAGGGAAAGATGC